>NC_085136.1:239077837-239446246 GCF_035046485.1 Aedes albopictus | reverse complement strand
TGGCAACACCCCAATTTGGCAACATAAAATTCACCTCGTGTTGCCAAAATCGGTAAGAAACTGTAACTGTTTTGATTATTTTTCACTCTCAATGTTTGATCGTCAGAATAAATTATGCTTGGTTGTTTATCCAGCCATCAATTGGAAAGATGCAGATATGGAATTCAGATTTGTTTTCCTATTTAATACGTGTCAGGAGACATGCCACGGAAAATTTGTGGTGAATGTGACTGTGACAATGTCAAAAACTAAGTGCGCCACACAAACTATGCATAATTTGGAAGTTAAATGCATTTAATTTACTCGGTGGAATTGGGTGCAAAAAAGGTTTTTTCAACACAGCGGAGTTTGAAAGACATTATGTATTTTTTCTGACAAAATAAAATGACGGAAACGGGTTGTATGGTTTAATTTGATCTTAAGCTGTACGTGAAATCATAAAATTGAGTAATAACTTTTCTGTATTTACATGAATTATTCCGGCTAGGCGACATATTTTTCTGATAAAACTCTGTGTTCCTGATGATTCCTCCAATAGGGCTAACCCTCCTGAGGTAGTCATAAGACCAAGCCCACTCATGGGCTCCATCAAGCGTTTTAACGTTACGAAGAGCCCCGAACAAAGAAGCGAACCGCACCGGTCGCTGCTAAGTAGGGCTCGAAAGCGAAAAATTTACGTACGGTTCGTAGCAGGGCTTAGAATATAGAGACACGCAAAGTACGGTCTCTATCCGTAGGCTCGTGTGCTTTCTCGCGTTTAGCTCTCTGGGTAGCGTAAAGAGGAGACGAAAGAACATGAGTATGGATTTGTTGCCAGGTATATAGTTTCCAGAGAATGAATTTCTTGTTTTGTATAGGTAGGAATTTATTTCAGTTTGCATCAAATATTTAAAAAAATATTTTTACTTGCTTTGAAATTTTCTACCAAATAATATTATAGATCGTTACACGAATAACACAACAAATTGTCTGACATACAATTGTGATAGAGTGACAATACAAACGCAGAAAAATAATAGGTTTAAATTGACAAGCTTTGCTTAAGTATGTTATGAATAAAGTTTTCCCTTCTTCGCCAATTGTAAGATCATGCATAAGGAAAATGTATTGATTTTCTCTTAAAAATAGTTACGATTGTTCATAACCGCACCTTTAGTTTTTGATTCGGCCGATCGTTTCGAAACTAATATTTGAAGAAATGATTCAGTGAGTTTTCTATTTTAACACGTACATGTTTGAGCCGGGGTTTTTACGCAGCAAGTAAAGTTTGGTTTCGCACATTTAGAAAAATGTCCAAATAAATAACTCGCGAAGTTCGTTCCGATAAGTTCCAAAATTATCGTCATCCGTTGCAGATTCCGGTGAGAAGATGTGCGTATTTTCTAACCCGAAAAGATACCATTTGACGGTAATAAGTAACCACAAGGTTTTCTTTCTTCACTTTCCGGGCTGAGATCCCCCGCTTTGAAAGAGCTGTGCCTCGCCTTTCGTTTTGTCGTGTATATTTCGAAAAAGGCAAAGGAGTTTTGATTTGATTGCTGTTTTTGAAAATGGTGGTAGTCAGTGGGTGGTTTATTAAATATAAATTTAAAAATATAAATTAAATAAACGAGACATTAGGAAGAAAGTGTGCGAAATGGGTAACTTCACCCTTGTAGAAACAATAGGGCAAAGCAGAAAAATAATCTGTGAAGACTCCAAGTGAATAAGAGGTTCGACATTAGATCTATAAAAACAACCCAACAATTGAAGAGATCTTTCCAATATTACACATTCATTCATAGCTCTATTATCCACATTTTCATATATTTAAAACATATTCATCAACATGTAATGTGGATCGTTTGGCACAATATGCCCACGCATCCTTCCTCCCCTGTAAATTTGAGAAGTACCTTGCCGAAAGAAAATATTCTGTACTCCAAGTATTTTGAAGAATCATCTTTGCGCGTAAATACAACGCAGTAGACCTGGCCGCTTTGATGCATGTGTCATATTTCTGATATGCTGCAAGCATCAATATTGACAAGAAAAGTAACACGATTGCTTTCCAGGGTAATTCCAGGGTGATTCCGTACTGGCTGCGTATGTATAAGATTAGATAAGAGAGGTTACGATTTTTCAAAGATGCTTTGACTGTACCTAACTCAATTCAGATATCATAGAAAAACTACAGTTATTTTTTTTTGTAAAAACAAACTTTAATCATACCGATGAAAATCTAAAAAAAATGTAGTCGAGCTGCCAAGTTTCATCAATTAAAATAGGCGGTGTGCAGGACTGCCATATTGTAGGTTCCTCGTTATAGAAAAAGCAATGCATTGGATGTTAAAATACAACAATTGTTGTATGAAGTGCCAAAAAGGAGAGTGGTCTCATTATGTACTTTGACAAATACGCAGTCTACTTCAAGCGCATAGAATCTGCTTCCAACAAAATATTCATATACCAGCATCCAAAAAATCGCAATATACTTTAAGATTTCCGATTGATGCTTTGTAACTAAAAAGTTGTGACTGAGTATAGAATTAGCTGATGTTAAAATACACGTTAATTAAAAAAGGTTGCCCAAACTTATCGCAGACTGTTAGAAGACAGCTTCTACTATGACCAGGATTCAAGAATCTTGCCCTACGCGAAGTTGTAAAGGAAACAACTACGTTATAAATGTGTTGGAAATGCAAGGGATGTAATTATTTAATAAACCTAATTATTAAAAAAGATGCTCAAAATCTCAAATTCAGATAAATTTCTTGCGAGAAAGGCAACATGGATATCGAAGAGATGGATATTATTTTAGATAAAAATTCAACCTAAAAGTCATAGAGTAAGCAACAAACATATAATTTAATAAAAGATTGCTTGAATTCCGGGATTAAATACAATCATACATTATTGAGAAAATGATAAATTTAAACGCACCAAAGCTGGTACAAATCTCCAAGGGAATTATTTATTTGAGTTCAATTTTTACTAACTGTTTTCAGTCTTATCCAAAACCCCTTCTTTCAAAATATGAGCACAGATTAATATACTGAATAAGATTTGCCATAACACCATACACTACACAAAATATTGCGATGATTTACAGAAGTGCAAAAAACCGATGGTACGGATAGAATAGAGACCACCGGTGCGCAAAGGCGACCGATCATTATTTTACTCACATGGAAACGAACGACCGGTGCGAAAATGGGTGGATAACGAAATTAAAAATCGTTAACGACGTGCAGTTGCGTGTGTAGTATGAAGCCCACGAGTGGGCTTGGTCTAACTGAGCTCATGATAGAACTAGCGGTTTTATCACAGCATTTTTTTGGTTTATGTTACGGCCACGAAATCTTTTGTTGGTTTTATGCATTGTCTCACAGTTATGTGTATTTGTTTACAAAAAAAAATCTCTCCGACAACAACTGTAAATGCAAGTTTTATTGAAATGGTATATAATAAGTGATAAAACCAATTCATGTCTACTTGCAAGTCTTTAACTGAAGATGTTTATAGCAGAAGTTATATGATAGTTTTTATGGAACGCCAAATGTTCAAAGTAAAAAACTACTACATAAAACTAATTTTGAACAACTAGCTTTTTGACATGCTCGTATAAAACCAGGATAAAACATGAATAAACCTTCAAGGCATGCTGATTGTTACTTGGGAAGTGCTTTAATAGCAGCCTGGCTATCTGAACAGAAGTATAATATTTTGCCCATTACGTGCTGCTGAAGTGCTGATTGCACTCCGCACATAAGCGCAAAGATTTCGGCCTGAAAAACGGTGCAGTGTCTACCAAGTGAGTAAGACTGATACAGCCTTAGCTCATGAGAATAAACACCAGCACCTGCTCGACCTTCGAGAAGGGAGCCATCAGTGTAACATACGATGCCGTCTGAAATACTTTTTTTTTATCTGTATTAACGAGATTTTTAGCTCTAGGCTAGTTTATCTCGGGACCCACACTTTACTTCCCTTCCGAAGGAAGAACTCACATTTTGCGAGTTTGTCGGGAGTAGGATTCGATCCCAGGTCCTCGGCGTGACAGTCAAGTGTTCTAACCATCACACCATTTCGTGGCAAATGTCCTATATGGAAAATTACAAGCAACTGTAAGATCACTTGGAGCAAAAACAATTTTGTCCCAATTCACCAAAAGTGAAAACAACGAGGTGTGTGTTGATGTGCGGTTCACAGGAGTTTCCTCTAGTAGACCGAGTACCCGTAACCGGTAAGTGCAAGAAAGTGCTTCTTGTTTGAGATGAATGTGTAGTGGGGCAACGTCAAAGAGAACTTCGAGCGCTGCCGTGGGAGTTGAAGAGAACGCTCCAGACATCGCCATTAAGCACATCCTTTGGAGATGGCCTAATTTTGATTGGACCGTTCTCACTTCGCCCTTTTGCTACCACATAAGACATCCATAAGCCAATATTGGCCGGACCACAGTTGTGTAAATCCATTTGATATACTTGGGTTTTAGACCCCAAGTTGTACCAAAAGTACGCCGGCATTGCCCGAAGGCCATACAAGCTTTCTTGATTTTGAACTGAATGTGAGGTGTCCAGGAAAGCTTGGAATCAAGAATGACTCCATCGTACTTTACCTGTTCAGTCACATCGATTTCAGAATCAAAGAGACGCAAAGGTCGAACGCCATTACGGTTTCGCCTTTCCGTGAAAAGAACAATAGATGTTTTACTCGGATTTACCGAAAGGCCATATTGGCGGCACCAACCCTCAACTACCTGAAGGGCGCTTTGCATCAGGTCGAAAAGGGTGCTGATGCACATACCAACTAACAATGTTAGATAGTCGTCGGCAAAACCATAAGTAGGAAAACCGCTATTATTGAGTTGCCTCAATAGCGTATCTGCTACGAGATTCCACAGAAGCGGCGATAAGACTCCCCCTTGGGGGCATCCACAAACACTCAATATCCTAATTCCTGCTAGACGCAATGTCGAGAAGAGATATCGGTTTTTGAGCATTTGGTGAATCCAATTGGAAATTATTGGAGATATACCATGACTCCGTGCGGCTTCCAATATGGCATCGAAAGGCACGTTGTCAAAGGCAACCTCGATATCTAAGAAAACACCCAAACAGGATTGCTTTTGAGCGAATGCTTTCTCGATATCGTAAACAACCTTGAGTAAAAGAGTCACAGTGGACTTACCAGATTGGTAGGCATGTTGGTTCACATGAAGAGGCACGTTGGCCAGATGAACATCACGGATGTGATGATCCACAATGCGTTCTAAACATTTCATAAGAAAAGAGGTCAAACTGATAGGTCTGAAACTCTTTGCTTCTTTATACGACGCACGACCCACTTTTTGAATAAATTTTACAGTAATATCCCGCTAGGATTTGGGAACCCTGTAGCAAAACTGCAAACAAGTAGTTTTTTCAAAACATGTTTGAAATAATCAAATCCCTTCTGAAGCAAAATAGGATAAATCCCATCTGCCCCAGGAGATTTGAAAGGAGCAAAGCTATTAAGAGCCCACTCAATCCATTCTATAGTTACAATACTCTGAGCCAAAGCTAAAGAATCATAACTACAAGAAAAGACATCAGGTTCATCCGAAGATGTAATATCCACACATCCAGGGAAGTGTGTGCTGAATAAGCATTCCAGAACTTCCTCATCAGAGGAAGTCAGATCGCCATTTGGCAAACGAGGTTCGTTCACCCGGAAATCCTTAGATTTCGCAAGGATTTTGTTTAACCGACTGACTTCACTCAAGCTGGAAACATTTGTACAAAGGTTTTTCCAGCCGGATCGTTCAGCAGACCGGAGAGCTTTTCTGTAGGCCTTGCGAGCCGATTTGAAAGCCTCCGAACCAGCCGAACGTCGTCTGTTCCAACTCTTTCTACATACATTGTTTCCTGAGTTTCGCCAGATCAGAGTTCCACCAAGGGGTTCCTCTGGTGATCTTCACAGACCGTAGAGGGCATGCTTCTTCAAAAGCTTCCATGATGAAGGTCGATGTAGTATCAACGGCATCATCTAAATCACTTGGAGTGTCAATGGATGGTGAGTTTGCATGAAATTTGGCTGCAACCAAATCAGTAAAAAGATCCCAGTTTGTTGATCGAGGATTCCTGAAACGCAATGTTTGCGAAGTAACATTTAAATGTTCAAAAAAGATATAGCGATGGTCAGATAAAGATTTTTCATCTGACACATGCCAATTTGTCAGCTCGTGACCAATGCTACTAGAGCATAGCGTTATGTCTAACACTTCCTCTCTAGCAGATACCATGAAGGTTGGGCGGTTGCCTATGTTAAGTAATGCAAGATCTGTTCTACTTAAGTACTCCATCAAGCTGGAGCCTCTCAAGTTAATGTCTGAGTTGCCGGTTAGCGCAGTAAGGGCTACATACTGTGAAGGGCGCCCTGGTACTCCACAGGCTCCGTTAGCGGTTAGGTTTTTATTATTATTATTATTATTTATTTATATATTTTCATCGGACTATTGTCTACATGAAATAAAACTTAGACTAACACATTCCTACTCCTTATTCGCGATATAAACCGGTTAGATGATTCACCAAACTCGTGCAGTTGTTCGACGGATGAGAAAGTACGGATCATCGCAGCGATCGGTTCGTGAAAGCCAAAAGCAGTTCGGTGGAATCTGGGTTGTAGCAGATAACTATCGCGTAACATCCTAGGAGCGACCCGAATATTCAAAAGCTCCAGAAGCCTACAGCTGTCGACCTCTCCGTTCAAAAGCTTTGCAACGAAGGCAGCTTGTTGTATTTTACGGCGGTAGTCGAGCGTATCCAGTCCCAATAATCTGCAACGATCTGCGTACGGTGGCAAGTTCAGTGGGTTTCGCCACGGCAGATTCCTTAGCGCCGTTCTGATGAACCTGCGTTGCACACTTTCCATCCTTAAACTCCACGTCAATTGATGGGGTGTCCACACTAACGAGGCGCCTTCCAAAATTGGTCGTACGAGCGAACAGTAAAGGGCTTTCAGGCAATACGGGTCGGTGAATTCGCGGGAGATCTTAGAGATGAACCCCAATTGACGATTTGCTTTTGCAATGACATTCGTTCGGTGTAGGTTGAAGGTCAGCTTATGGTCCAGCAGCACGCCCAAATCGTTGAAATTGTCGGTTCTTTGTTGAACGATGCCATTGATGTCGTAGTCATTCAAGATCGGACTTTTGTTGCGAAAGTAGGACATCACCATGCATTTAGGCACACTCAAAGTCAGCTTATTTCGATGGCACCAGTCGACGAATTGGTCTAACAGCGATTGTAAATGCAAGCAATCGTCAATAGAGCGTATTACAAAGTACAATTTTAAGTCGTCGGCATAAGCAAGCCTACAGCCGGGTCTCAGGATAAGCATCACATCGTTGAAGAACAGAAGAAATAGCATAGGGCCCAAATTGCTTCCTTGAGGAACACCTGATGAGCTCGTGAAGCACGAAGAGATACTAGAATCGAGCTTGACACGAAGCGTTCTTCCTTTCAAGTAGGAAGCAAACCAACTAGTTAACCGACTCGAAGTACCAAGCCTGGAAAGTTTCGCCAGAAGAATGTCATGATCAATTGAATCAAACGCTGCCTTGAGATCAGTGTAGATGACGTCAACTTGAGCACCTTTCTCCAATTGTTCAAAACAAGTCGTGGTAAAATCAAGCAGATTCGTGGTTACAGAACGACCGGGCAAGAACCCGTGCTGGTCGGCAGAAATGTAGCATTTAACCTGGTCCAAGATAGCACCGCTGATGATCATCTCAAACAATTTGGAGGCGGCAGAAAGATTGGTTATTCCTCGATAGTTTTTGACATCACGTTTATCACCCTTTTTGTGAATGGGCACCATAAACGATTGTTTCCAAATTGTAGGGAAATTGGCATCTTCGAATGATTGGTTGAAAATTTGACATAAAGGGGCTTCCAGAGCAGCAATGCAGCGACAGAAAACTGCTGTGGGGATACCGTCCGGGCCAGGCGAGAAAGAACATTTCAGTTTCTTGGCAGCATTCGAAACCATAATCGGTGTAACTCGGAATGTGTCTAAATCCAGAAGGTTACGTGGTACGTCCACGACAGCTGCATCCACTTCAGATGGAGTTACAGTATCCGTAGAAAATACCGAAGCAAAATGGGTTGCAAACAACTCGCACATCTCCGCACGTGTAGAAGTTTCAACATCGTTCAGATACACACTCGCAGGTATGGCCGTGCTCTTCCTTTTTGAATTCACAAAGCGCCAGAAACTCTTAGGATTGCGACGTAGATTAGTTTGCATTCGCAATACGTATGACTTGTACAACGAGGAGTTTAGGTTCCGATATTCGTTGCATACAAGATGGAAAAGGCGTTTATTTTCGGGACAACGATGACGGCGAAGTCTGCGTTGGAGTGCGTTCCGTTTCTGTTTCAATTTCCTTAGCAGCGTTGTACTCCATGCAGGCGATCGTGCAGGGTGACGAAGCGGTACATTGGAGTCCATCCAATTTTCCAAAACGGCACAAAACGTTTCAGCCATTTCTTCGGCGTTCAATCCATCTAGAAGGGTGCTCCAATCCAGTCCCGAAAGAAAGTCCAACAAAGCATCAAAATCAATCTTATTGTAGTCTAAGGGCAATTCTTCAACCACAACATCACCAGGTGGTTGGCGTACGTCATCAACAATAGACGGAAGGGATATCTCCAGTGGTGGATGATGAAAATCGATAGGCAACAGTGGAGTATCGGAACGCGTAACCACGCATGACAGGTCCGAATTGTAAAAGACTAAGTCAAGCGTTCGCCCCAAGTAGTTGAGCTCCGAGTTCGATTGACAGAGGTTCAAAAAGTCCATGCCATCGACCAGAAGTGTGCTTGCGGTTGTCATTGTACCAGCAGGTCGTAGTTCATCGTCGCATCTTGTCCATGATAGTTTCGGCTGGTTGTAATCACCACACACAAGTACACAGTCCTTGTCGGAGCACAGACTGCATAACTCCTGAACCGACTCCATATGACTATTCATCACGTTCGCGTCTTTGCTTTTATCAGGAGGGATATAGATGGCACATAGCAAGAGTCGCTGGGCGCCAATTACAACGGAGGCACAAATCTGTTCTAGAGAAGCGCCGCTGGCTGAATCGATGCCCGAACTGATGAAACGACGATGAACAGCAATGAGAACGCCTCCAAAGCACGTTTTGTCGCTGTTCCTCGCACTGCGGTCGCAGCGATATACGTTGAAGTTGTCCCCGAAAAGCTGCGACGAGGTAACACTTTCGTCTAGTCCAGTCTCAATCAAAATTATGACGTCATAGTTGCTGTCGACTACATTACAGTACAGTGCGTCAATCTTGGTACGTAATCCTCGCACATTCTGGTAGTACACCCAGAAGTGGCGGTCGTCGTCGGTCGAGTCCTGTAATTGAGAACCATCAGGCGCGGAAGAATCTGAAGAATGGTAGGGATACTCGCCTCTGGTGGAAACCCTAGAGTCTCCACCATCCACATAAAATCGCGTAAAACAGTTATTGTTAATGGAGTCAACCCTAGAGTCGCCACCATCCACATGAGAAAACTTTAAATTTGATTCAGCGATATTGCGGAAACGCTTGGCTGGGCAGGGTTGTTCGACGGGATCCGGTTTTTTGACATATCGACGAACTCTCTGAACAAGATTCCACTAGGCCAAGTGGAGGCATCCAAGGCACTGTTCTTCATTGACGGGTCCAGACCAACTTTGAAGGACACGAAGGTCAAGCTGGTCACTTCCACACCTTTGGGAACTAAGCGTACAACCTCAGCTGGGGCACTGAGATTCAGGCAACGAGAAACAATCTTTTGCATGTCGTCGACAGTCAATTGTGGATGCAATCCGGAGAGGTAGAGCCAAAATTTTGGTGTCGGAGCTTCTGGTGTCAAACACGGTATGGACAGATCACTGATGTCGATAGTGTTAGTTAGATTAGACCCCCCTAGCCATTCATTCCTAGGCACGGTAAGCATAAAGCCGCATAACACCATGAATTAGGGGTCACCTGTAGGTGGATTCTTATCACCGGAACAGGCGGTCCGTAGTGTTATTCTTAGCCAATTGAGACAACCGCTACCGACAACACAGCTATCTAGGCTGATCGAGAAAAGAAGTTAATATTGATGATCAACTTCATACAGACTCGAACAGCCGAAGAGCTTACTTCAAGCGCTACAGAATCCATTCTCCAAAGATCCTTTAGTACAACATATTCAAGAACTTATGATGTAAATTAAGAAAAATAATAAATTAATACAATTTTTGTGGGTTCCAAGTCATATGGATATTTCTGGTAATGAAATTGTAGACCAGTTAGCAAAAGAAGCCACTCAGTGCCAAAACCTTCATGATAATATAACTCATAATGATCTAATTGCTTCAATCAAACACATTGTTAGGAACACATGGCAACACTACTGGGAAATCCTAGAAGGTAACAAGCTATGCTCTATCAAGTCAACTATATCCCAATGGAGCACCTCACATTGCTCACGAAGAAAAGACTCGGTCTTGGCTAGACTAAAAATTGGTCACACAAGAATAACTCATGAGTATATTTTTAAGCATGAGGGTCCGCCACAGTGTACAAATTGTCAAACTCTATTAACTGTTGAACATTTCATTAACTCATATCCTTTTTATGCAACTATCCGTGAGAAATACCATATGACTATCCATAATCTGTGTAATGATTTATCCAAGATGGATGACTTATTTAAATTTTCGAAAGAATCGAAATTGTAGAATGAAATTTGATTTAATTTAACATGTAGTTATAAGATATAGTTTTAAGTTTTTTTTTCATATTGTTTATTTTAACGTTTTGTATCCTGAATTAGATGCAAATAGCCATTATAGTACTATGCATCATAAATAAATCAATTTATTAATTAGAACTCAGCAGGTCATCGCAGCAGAGGCAGACCAAGAAGGGCGTCGCAGCCTCAACAACAAAATCAAGCAAGTCGACAGAAATATAACAGAAATTTCATATCATCCCAGCTCATGCATGTAGCTTACCATACCTTTCCACCAACAAAATTTCTTCTCTGAGTGATTTCTACGATTAATCTATCACAGTATAGCAACATTGAACAATATGATGTTTACCTATGTTAAATCTGAGATGTTGAACCGTTGCTATTCTATCCAATTACACAGTTGAAAATTATTAAAATAAACTTTTAATATGCATACAAACAGATATCCAAAACACATTCCAAATCTAAGCAGTGGCACATTTATCCTCGCAAACCCCTTCTCTCGTGTGTCAGAGTGCATATGTATTAGACATACGGAGATACAGGTTGCCTCGCGTGGATGGTGGCAGTTTGATTGAATTGGCCCTCTGATTAGGTGCTGTTGCTGCTGCTTCTACTTTTCAACCCTAGTTTGCGATCGTTAAATTTAGTGGTAGCACTGGAAGCTGTGAACTGTCACGGGGTTGATTTACTCTACCGGTTGCGCAGGTGGTTGATTGCGTACCGGACACGACGTGAATTTATGGCACTGCTGGGATAAATTGATTTGGAACTGATTTCAAGTTATTGGAAGGTTCGTTGTTGTGTTGTGTTAAGTTGTATATTTTAAATATTGTTTCCAGAAAAACTAGACGTTAAAGCCACACTACAACGTGAAGAAACTCTATACGAGTACGAAGAACAGCAACATTTTATACCATGTACCATCATCGTTGTCGAAGTGGAAAAGTTCATACAAACTTTTACTTATGCAATGTAATCTGTGCCGGAAGTTGATCCAGTTGGGGACCAGTTGCTGACTGGAAAGTTTTCCCTCCCAACTGTGACTTTTTTCTACGTCAACCTTATCCTAAAAGGACAAATTTAACCTTCCCGTCTTGGTCCAGGCCGAAACCGCATGGTAGGAAGCGAAGAAATTTGTGGCCGGAAAGTCATTAATGAGCCAAATTAGTGCTAAGGAGCTTCTGGTGGTTTCGAGTGGGATGCGCGAGAGGTCGAACAAGAGCAAGCGGTTGGGTTGGGAAAGGATATGGTTTGTTGGGTGGCTGCTTGAAAGATTAGATTGAGTTTCATTTCCTTCCGCATCCTGTTGAGCAGAGAAACGAGATTTACGAGATTTTTTTTTTTGAAAAGCGTTGTATAAAATGCACCTTTGCAGAGCAGTCAGACATTTGACACTAATACAGTTATATACAAATGTTATAAATGTCTGAACTAAAACAGAAGTTGGCAATTTTTGGAAACTTTTATCAACATTTTCGAATTTACTTTAGGATAACGGTTTCATAAACTATCATTTGCCACGAAATTCATCCTATTCTAAAAAAGAAACGGATGTAATTCTTTATTTTTGTTATAAAACGTGCTCACCATAAAAAATATAAATAAATTAGAAACAAGACAAACAGCGCTGTAATCCATTGTTTATGGTAGAATGAAATTGGGAACATCGTGCTGAAATATGATTTGCTCGTTTGCTAAACTCAAGCTTCCCCTAAAGGAAGCCCATTTTACTCCATTTATTCCTACCGTGGAAGAACAAATTGTTTTTCGTGCTTAAAGCAATCTGTAGCAGTTGGAAACTTTTGCACGCGCGAAAAACAATCAATCTTTGTCGGTGCAATTTGGCAGCGTGATGGTTGAATGTTCTGCTTGTAGGGTAGCACCTTGGCTCTTAGAAATCGATGACGTCACTTTCAAATTTTCCAGCATGAAACTGGATTTCGTGAACGTTTGAGCGCTCTGTTGGGATTTGGTAACAAGCATCACCCACTAGTCGTTTGTAATCTGCTTCGTGATT
Organism: Aedes albopictus; assembly: GCF_035046485.1. Classification (NCBI taxonomy): domain Eukaryota; kingdom Metazoa; phylum Arthropoda; class Insecta; order Diptera; family Culicidae; genus Aedes; species Aedes albopictus. Next base: position 239,433,460 of record NC_085136.1, on the reverse strand, counting down.
GCTTGCTGCGGAAAAACAAACGATTTGTACGGAAAAGCTTCATTTATCATTCGGTTGTTTCGGTGAGTTGAAGAAGAGGTTGCAATCCGTGCGTTGGAAGTGTAAAGTGATGATACATACCGTCTACCCTCGTTGGTTTGACCGCTTCTAATCTGAACACTTTTTAATTTGTCCCCCGCTAATCTGCACATCGTTCAAACTAAAAATGGTTCAAACGTCATTCTGCTCTTGGAACGAGGTGAAACAGAACGCAGAATCAAAACAAAACAGCAAAAAGGGTTAGTGTGTTTTTCGATGTCCACAGGGTTACTAGAAGTTCAAATTAAAAAAAATGAACCCCGTTGGTTTGCATAAGGTGTCGTTCAAACCAACGGGGGTAGACGGTAGAAGATTTGAAACTTCTTGAATAGTACAACAAATAGATTTTAATCCCATGTAGCTCAGGTGGTAAATTCTGGATAATTCCTCCCATTATCGGTACCTCACTTACATGAAGTAACTGAACTGAGTAGCCATTTGCCTCTTACCCATTTCACCAATTTTGCGTTACACTAGATTTGGTCTATTTGGCCGTGATCGCCTCGATGTTCCTTTGTTGCTGCCTTTCTGCGATTTGTCCTTCCAACGTGCTGTGGTGTGGGTCCTCCTTACAGTACAGGACACATTCCACGGGCCGGTATCATCAATACCAATTTTTGAAAGTTGAGTTATGGTATATTTGACATTTTTATCATCCAAATGTATTCGACATGCTATTAGTGTGACAATAAATATAAATTGAATGACGATTAAGATTAACATTAAAATCGTGATTTTAAGTCTATTAGGCACACTTTTCATCCAAACTATCGTATTTTAAACACCAACACACTGATTTTTCAAGTCTTCCATCATTTGTAGATAAATGTATGTAGGCTCAGTGTACCAGTTATGGCTATAGTACCTCAAATTCGTTATAGTTGATTTTCAACCTTTAACGATGCAAATCATCAAGCAAAAATTAGTGACCAATAGATCACGATCACAAAAGATGATTGCAATCATTCAAACTTCACAATTTGCTCGAATTATGGTAGAAATAAATCATTTTCCTTAACTTTTCGACCTCCTTGCACCCTATTTTGCCATAGTGTACCAGTTATGGCAAATCCCATAAGAAATGCATGTAAATAGTGCGAACTGGAACCGAAATTAAAAAGTATGTCCATAACTGGTACAGGGTTCCTATCATTGGCACACGCCATAATAAATAGTAAAAGTGGGTTTGGCTCAGATTTTATATTTTTCCTGTAAAGTATGAAAACAAATCTATCATTTGACATATCGATGACATTCGTCGGTCTTCTTCTTATTTTTGCAGACGTAGTTTTCCTTAGGTAGTGCGATAACTGGTACAGGCACCCTAGATTTTTTAGCATAAAAAGATTTTTAATCGGAAGACTTAACAACTCTGAAATATGGCTGATCATAGTATGGGTTTTTATTGCGTTGTAACCAGTGCTGAAAAAATCATTTCATCATATCTAAATTCAATCACCTACAGCTCATTTTAGAAGCTGAACCTGAGAATATGGTAGTTGAAAAACTTGTGCGGCTAGACTAGTTCTGCAAGAAAGTCACGGAAAAACCGCTATTTTTCGAATACTTAAGGCAAATGTCACGGACTACCTTCGAAAAATGCCAATGATATTCACGGTGAATATCATTTGGCATTTTTGAAAAGAAGTCCGTGACATTTACCTTAAATATTCGAAAAATAGCGTTTTTTTCCGTGACTTTCTTGCAGAGCTGGTCTAGCCGCACAAGTTTTTCATATTCCATATTCTCAGGTTCAGTTTCTATAACGAGCTGTAGGTGGTTTCATTTAGATATGACGAAATCAAAATCTATCAAAATTTTAAAATTTTATTCAAATACGGAGAACGTTACAAGTATGAAATTTTGTATGCTCTTTGTACTCGAAAAGATCTTCCAAATGAGACTAAAAAAAGAAAATCGGTTCACGGAAGCCTGAGTTTCACCTGGTTGAAGTTTGCGTTGTAACGTCACAAAAAAAAAAGTTCTGTGGAAGAGGATTCTGAATTGGACAAACGTAGTTCTATATTCAAAACAGTTTCTTTCTCGTTGTGTATGAGCTCTTTTTTGAGATAACGTATATAAATTGCATACCATTGCCGGTTAATAAACTACGTAGACTTTTGAAAGACTGGGGAGATGGTGTTTGGCCAAAATCTACGATGTAATTGTACTGCGATATTGCAAAATTTTTTAATCGTAATCTAATACCACTCAAACCAAAAATTTCTGTCGAAATTACAAAGTTATTAAGTTGGTCAAAGACTTACAGTTGATGGATAGTTTGATTTAAAGTTCCACCAACAGGCGGCGCTAGAGAACTTACAAATTTTAAATTTCATACATCTCAGGATCCTTTTTACATAGAAATACGATTTCTTCGGCAAAGTTGTTTGGTAAGTAAAGGACTTGCAATTGATTTACCAATAGATGCGAGATTTTGCACTAGAAAACGCTAGTTTCCATTTTGCAAAAGCAGGCAAGAAATTAGAATTTCTAGAAAAGTATTTTACAAGCTGGGATTTTTTTTCACTTTGGACATATTGTATTCAAATCAAATTGTAATCAAAGATCAATATATAATTCTTATCTTCCAAAATTTAATTTGATTTGATTCACTTATTCCTTAGATATAAGAGTTAATAGAACACAGTAAAAATATGATTCTGCTTAAAGCACTCCATCTTTGTACAGAGCTAACCAATCAAGGCCAAAATTGTAGAAATTACAGATAACAAGATGAGGAACTATCAGTCAAAGTTTGAGAATTTTTGATATATTTTAGAAAAAGTTACGGCTTGTTGAATGTGTTTTAAGTAATTAATAAAATTGGCATGCTTTTGAAATTTTGCAACTACCACCACTGTGTGGCAGAAATTAATACCATACGGCTATTAAACTGAAAGTCTAGTGACCAAACAACTTTAATGTAGCAACCATCTTTTCAATTAATCACGATCTTGAGATAAGTAAAACTAAAAATGTGTATGCCCTCTAGCGCCTCCTAGTGGAAGGATTTGAAATCATACGGCCCATCATTTGAAAGTTCTTGACCAGCCAAACAATTTTGTCGAGGACACCAACTGTCTAAATAGTTAGGATCTGGAAATATATGGGATGGATATTACGTCAGTGTTACATCTATTTTTGATATAACAAGAATCACCGACAAACAGACGTTACACCTACGAAATTGAAACTCATATATCTCGGGACTCTGATTACTTAGACTTTAGACTTTAAGAATGTTGATGTCTTTGGAAAAGTTGTTTATCTTGTCAAGAATTTTCAGTTTAAAAGCCGTTTGGTTCAAGTTTTTAACTGACTAGTGGTAGTTGAAATTTTGAAAAACAATGCACTTTATATTTATTCAAAAAATATTCAACATGTTGTAACTTCTTATGAAGTGCCCAAAGATTTTGCCAAAAAATAGTTTCTCAACTAATCAAAATATGTTGAAAACTTTTTGAGAAATTCTAAACTATTGTAAATTTTTAATAAACGTCGCTCAGTGTGTCTGAATCTCACATCCAATAGTAAATCAGCTGTAAGTTTTTGACTTATCAAACAACTTTGCCAAAGACACTAACTCTCTAAGTAATTATGATTCTGACATATATAGGATGGATTTTTTTTTGTCAGAATTAGGTCTATTTGTCTCTGGAATCATACAAATTGATGCTCCTAAGTGGTCCTCAGGTATGTCTTTGGTTCAATAACTGCTCGCACATCTTACAGCGTTTTTAATTGAATTAATGACACTGCATAAATTATTGAAAAAATGTTTAATTCGACGGCGTGATTAGTTTTATGCTGCAAAATCTAAATATCTGGCGGTGCGAAGTAATGAATATCAACGGTCTTTGGGACAATATTAGATGAATATGGGTGGCACTAGGCCGAAGATGGGTACCATTAACCTTCATGAAAGAGTTTTCATACTGCTAATAGCAATAACTTGGCCCTCCGAGCCATTTATAACAAAACGGATTTTCAATAGAATAAAGTTGCTCTTGGAGCAGTAAAAATAATGCAATAATATATTTACAAATTCGGGCAATTTTGTCTGATTATTCTGATTCAAAAATGATGTGCATTTTCGTGACGTTACAACGCGAGCAGAACCCTGTTTGAAACTGAACGGGCGTTGTAACGTCACGAAATGTAAAAGTCGATTATCCGAAAACGAATCCGAAATGTATATGTTTTATTTCACTGAATTGAAGGGCAAACCAATAAATTTCAATGGTGGGAGAAATTTTCAGTTTAAAATAAAAATCCTAGCAAATTTTTCAAGACGTTGGTTGCGCGGTAGAGGGGGTTGAATTCTAGCGCGATGTAACGTCACGCTACAAATACGCATTTTAAACAAGTTTTTCTAATGAAAACTTAATGTTAAACAGGTCAAACATATCGGAAATTTTACAAGGAATCTGAATATAATAAAATATTTTGAGATTTACAGTCGTTTTTATGAATTATATTGAAAAATCTGACCACGAATGCGTAGAAACGTTGTAACGTCACGGTAGAATGTGCCTTATCTCGACGGCGTGATGAGTTATATGCTGAACAATTTGAATACAGTGAGGGTTCGCTCGTTGGGTCACGACTGCGCCCCGATTAGCGAATCGTGTTCGTTCGTTGGGGTAACTGACAACTGATCAAAATGCTGTACACACACGCAAGTGACGAGAAATACGTCACGAAACACTCACATACTTGCATAAACGATCTGTATAAAGGGTGATACGGTCAAAATTTGGTCACACAATTTGTTTCATAACTTGAGACTGCGTACACCAAAACAGCTGATTTTTGGACCAGTAATGGTACATTATATGTAGCTTATACCATAAAATTTTCATCAAAATCGGTTTAGTTTTTGCGGAGATATTGTGAATCCTGAAAACTGCAATTTTAAAATTTTGTACAAAGAGGATTAAAAAATAAGAACACATTTTTACTTTTTTATTTATAGAGCCAGAAATACTGAACCAATTTCAATAAAAAAAATTCTGTATGTAAAGTATACATATCAAAATGTTGTGTAAAAATGTCATTCAATTTGATCCAGCCGTTACAAAGTTATATTTGTTTAGGTGGTCAAATTTTGTCAAATTTTGTCAAGTCAAGTCAAATATTGGTCACACAATTTTTTTCATAACTTTAGACTGCGTACACCAAAACAGCTGATTTTTAAATCAGTTAAGGTACATTATATGTTGCTTGTACCATAAAATTTTCATCTTAAGCGGTCTAGTATTTGCGGAGATATTGTTGAACCCTGAGATCTGCAATTTTAAAATTTTGTGCACAAATAAGAACCCATTTTTACTGTTTTATTTATAGAGCCAGAGATACTTAACCGATTTCAATGAAAATTTTTCTGTATGTAAAGTATGCATATCAACATATTGTGTAAAAATTTCATTCAATTTGATCCAGCCGTTACAAAGTTATATTTGCTGAAGTGGCACCCGGTCAGTTTTTTTTCATGTTCAAACTGCTACAACTTTGAAAGTATTCATACAAAATGGCTCAAAATTTTACAAAGAACATATTTTCATAATAGTATTACACTGTAAAATTTTGATAAAAATCGGAGCAGTATTGGTAGTTCTATAATCAAAATTGTGCTTTACTGACCTTAAATTTCCGAAAATTTACTATGGAGCGCCTTTGTACAAAATTTTAAAAAGGTAGGTCGATGGTTTTATCTGTATATCAACCAATACTAAATCGATTTTGATGAAAATTTTATGGTATAAGCTACATATCATGTAGCATTACTGGTCCAAAAATCAGCTGTTTTGGTGTACGCAGTCTAAAGTTATGAAAAAAATTGTGTGACCAAATTTTGACCGTATCACCCTTTATAGGAGCTGCTATGCGACGGCGATCAGACGTCAAACTCGTTTTGACATCGATTTTGACATTGACAGTGATTTTTAGTTGAATTTTGCCCCAACCAGTGAACATTCAACTATCAAGACAGCCCATCTAAAGAGCCACCAACGAACGAATCTGGCGGTGCAAAATAACGGATCTCAGCGCGCTAGCCTTTGGTACAAAACTAGAAGAACATGGGTGATACTAAACCAAAGATGGGTGCCGGTGTCTGTTGGGTACTCAACTCAATGGAGGTAGGTTTGGTCACATAAACACAATTCTTTCAAATGACGAGGTTTCAGTGGACAATCAGCTCTCGTTGCGAACAGACGCATCGTGAAAACGTTCCTTTTGTTTGCTTGTTGCAGCAGCTCTCTTTGTTTGATTACAGACAGTGCAGTGTATACCGATCGAAATGTCGAGTGAAATCGAGATTACAAACACGTTAGCGTTCCTGTTCCCCGAAGATGCCACACAACCGACCGTCGCAGATATGGCCGGCTTTGTGAAGGCACTCAAAGGTGACCTGTCGTTGATGGAAACGGCCTACAAGATTACCGATGAAAAGTCGGTTTTCATTCGGTTCAAAACAGATGAGGCAATGAAATTTGTACTTGAAAACAACAGTCAATCGCTGCCTTTCCATTACACCAATGGGAACAAAGTGGCGGTTCGCATGGTGGTGGCAGGAAACACGCGATATGTGCGCGTGTTTGATCTGCCACCCGAAGTATCGGATGCAGACCTAGTAACAGTGATGAAGGAATATGGAAAAATCAAACGTACAGTACGCGAGCGATTTCCGGCAGATTTCCAACTGGATCTATTTACCGGGGTTCGAGGCCTCTATATGAACATAGAGAAAGAAATTCCGGATATCCTCTACTTCCGCAACCGGAAGGGCAGAGTGTATTATAACGGAATTAAACCGAAGTGTTTCTGTTGTAAATCAGAATTACACTTCAAGAAGGATTGCCCAGTATTGCGTGAACGAACGAGTGTGAAGCAGCAAAAGCAGGCGACGGTTGTCGCTGAAATCGAAGCATCCGAAGAACAATCAGTTGAAGACGCCTCTATTGTTGTGGAGGGAATTGTGGACAAGAATGGTAAAACGAGCGAGAAACGACAACAGAAGACCAAGAAGACCGAAACAAAGAGACAGCGTTCGTTGGATACGGACAGTCAATCTGATTCTGCACAGAGTCAAGCCCACAAGCGACAGAATAAAAGTAACACGTCCTCGAGTGAGAGTGAGGACGGCAGCTTGATCGCCGCCGTGGATGCGTCACCTAGGAAAATCAGACAGAGGATTGCAAGCTATGATTGGATCACTGATGAAAACGAACGGCAATCGTTGATTGAGGAGGACAAGCAGAGAATAGCCAAAGCCACCAACACCCCGATGGATCATTTTGTTTTTTACCACGATTGATTTTCTTTTAACTTTTGTAATTTTTATTTTTATGTAATATTGTGTAACATTATATATTGAATTCGGCTCCGCAATGTGTGATTCACGACTGAGCCTGCCAAATAAACTAGATAGAAAAAAAAAAATGACGAGGTTTAGAATAGAACTTTATGGATGCTCTGGTTGACTGAAATCATTTTAACATGACTAGAAGCCAACATGAGTGAAAAGATTTGTTGGCTACTGGTCAAATGGATGAGATAACTTCTTGCAATACTCTCTTCTCTCTTCTTGGCGTAACGTCCTCATTGGGACAAAGCCTGCTTCTCAGCTTAGTCTTCTATGAGCACTTCCACAACTGAGAGCTTCCTCTGCCAATGACCATTTTGCATGCGTATATCGTGTGGCAGGCACGAAGATACTCTATGCCCAAGGAAGTCAAGGAAATTTCCTTTACGAAAAGATCCTGGACCGACCGGGAATCGAACCCGTCACCCTCAGCATGGTCATGCTGAATACCCGTGCGTTTACCGCCTCGGCTATATGGGCCCTTGCAATACTAAGGGGTGCTAAAAAATAAAATATGTTGTTCTTCGTATAAGAAAAATCAGCATATTCGTAGTTCCATGTCAAAACTTGAGCAAACCATAGCTATAATATCTCTTGACAACATTGTTTAAAAATCAGCGTTTTCGTGATAAATTATGAGCTTCAGAGTGTATTTCGAGTGATTAATGTGAGAATTTTGAAAATCGGTCGATAAATGGCTGAACACTGTGTTTCCGAAAATTATCAGACTGCGATAGAAATTGATTCGATCAAGACACAAAACATGAAGGACGCAATCGGTTCGGAGAACGATAATCAATTACCGATTGGCATACACGACTCTATCAGTCCATAACAAATACATGCGATGATGACCACTCGTTTAAATGGCAGCAGTGCAAGATCACTCAGTATTCACTCACAGTTTGAGTTACTGTAGCGGTTTTCAAACGCAAAGGTGATGCCAGACCTCTTTCTGTGTGTGTTGATTGAGTGCGGAAAGAGTGGTTACTGATCGGATATTGAACTGAGTGAAATCATCCTTGCTAGGAGGTAAGACTAGACAATTTTCGAAATTTTTGTTTTTCATATATGTAAGTGTGGGCCACCTTACTGTACAACACCCGCCTCAAATGCGATGCAGCAAAGGTCAGACTGGTGATGAATTCGTTAAGTACATACTAGAAGTCGGAATGTTACGATAGACGGGGATACTTTGGATGTAGGGTAAAAGCACCGACGAACCGACATGACAGCTAGAACAAATAAATTCAAATTTGTTGTCCGCGACGCCATGATGAAAAATAGCCGAACACTATCACCACCTCTATAACGGCTCGCGATGATTTGCTAGCTTGACACCAAACCCCCGTGTGTTCATATAGGAAACGGTTCGTGTCTGCGCTGATTTGACAGAAGCGATCGCTCGCTTCGCTGTTCGACCATTAAATTTGGGGGGGGGGGGGGGGGGTGACAGTTTTGAATCACCACTGTCACGTCGGTTCGTCGGTGGTAAAAGCTCCCTACTAAGTACCAATAGTGGTGGTAGTGGCAATTTAGCACTATTTCGGCCAAAAAGCTTGCAAATGGCATTTTTAATAGATGCATCATACCTAATTAATAACATCAATTCAGTTTTGTGCTCAGGATTTGGCGGAAAACTTATTTTAAATGATTATTTTCCTTAATTTTTTTGCTCCTTTGCACCTATAGTAGTGGTAGTGTTCCTATAGTGGTGGTTCCCATAAAATTTCAATGGGATGCGCCACTATAGGAACCAATGTTAAATTTTACCTCCATAATAGGAACCGTGTACCTATAGTTGGTGCAAGTGATTTATTAGCAAAAACTGTAATAAACAATGGTTTTTACATTTTTTTTAGCATATTTAAGTGAAAAACTACCGATTAACATTTTCAGGCTTTTTATTTTGTGGTGTTATCAATTATATTGAATTATTTTGGTACAAGGAGCCACTAATAGCACCACTATTGGTACATTTACCCTAATGGAGTAACTTGTCTACGTCTATCTCGGATTCTTACTGGCGGCTGCCAATAATGTGAGTCATGCAATTCGAAGGCGCATCATCAGTGGAAGTTCTACCTTCTAAGGGCTTCAAAAGAAACTGCGGTCCAAACTGATACATCCCTACATCAAATGTTCATGTACAAAATACTTATTAGATCGGTGGTCTTCTAGGGACCTGCAAGCACTCGGAGTTTCGAGCGACGCGTGCTAAGGACGATGTTCGGCGGTGAGCAAGAGAACGGTGTGTGGCAGCGTAGAATGAACCACAAGCTTGCTGCACTGTAGGTGTAGCCGAAAGAAAAAGGTGGGCTGGGCATGGTGCTTGAATGCCGAACAACAACTCTGCAAAGTTGGTGTTTGCTACTGATCTGGATAAAACAAGAACGCGTAGAGTACAAATACCACAATGAGAGGACCAGTTATGTGTTATGCCACCAGTGATAAAGTATCAATACAAATGTTATGCGAGTAAGTGAATCACCGAGTAAAAAAATCAGAATTGTCTATTGCTCCTAGTACTAAACAACAATTTTCGAATTTAGACATCCCGCTTTTCACTGCCGACTAGTGCTATATTCTTCTTCTTGTTCTTTATGGTTCTCCATCCCCACTGGAACTTGGCCTGCTTCACTTCAACTTAGTATTCTTTGAACATTTCCACAGTTATTAATTGAAGGGCTTTCTTTGTCTGCCATCGCATGAATTTGTATATTGTGAGGCAAGCACAATAATACGCAATGCCCAGGGAGCCGAGAAAATTTTCCCGACTGGAACAACAATCGAACCCGCCGTCTCCGAATTGGCGATCCATAGCCTTAACCACAAGGCTAACTGGAGACCTCCACTGCCCATAACCGCTTAACAGTAACATTCGACAAAAGTAGGCATTGGAGAAAATGGAACCCAAAGTTGCAACTTTGAATAGTATAGGAATGAATCGAAATTTTAAAAATTTCTCATAAATTTGTCATCAGTCGTATAGCAATCAAATTTTCTACAACAGATCCTGTATGCTGGGGGAATTGTCAAAAAATAAATCGAACCTCAGTATGATTGATGTCACGCTTTAAAGTCAATCTATTTTCCTAGTGTGACTGTTATGCGGTCACATTGCTCAATGAGACAAAATGACTTGGTATTTTTTTCATAAATCCTAGAACAAACTTGATTTTTTTTATTCAGGTGGTCGAAAGCACTTGTGATTTGATGATGATCCCCGATATTAACTCAATACCAGCAAAATATGCAAATGTTACAAATATGCAGTTATAGGCAGTCCAGTGCAGGTCGAAAAATAAAAGCATGCCTCAATCTTGCTTTCGTTATTTTGCTGTTTGATTGTCTGGCTATGTCAAAACGCTAGAAAGTTAGAAAAAGCATAGCCAGAACGTTACAATCATCCTGGAGGGCTTGGCTCCGATGTTGATGATGACTACAACGACTCTGATGACAGGGGAAAGCAGTTTATGTTCTTCAACATTGGTTCTCTCTTTCTCAAACGATGCGATGGTTCCAGGCAAACTGCTGCGCGACATCCAAAGCTCAACCTCTACCTACAGTCCACATACATTGCCGGCCGGCTAGGTAGGTACTGGAAGACTAGCTCTGCTGTGACCAACTCGAGTAACCTGGGAGCCGCACGTGTTGCCGGAGGATGAGTTCCTTTGAACTTGCAACTAAAACATTTATTTTTACGTTTCCTGCTCCCTGCGTATGATGGTGGATGGTTGGAGGACGGTACTCGGGATTTAGTCGAGATGGTTGCCATTGCCGTTGCAGTTATGTTGTGTAGCGGTCACAGAGGAGGAACCCTAAAGGGATGCTAAATGCTTTGATTGTTTTTTTTTCGCGGAAAGAAGTGGTGATTACGTTTTGGTTTTTCTTTCTAGCATTTGATGTTGGTTCTTTCCTTTTTTTTGTTACGCTGTGTTGAATGTGTACGTTCTGGATGTTTTTATGTTATAAGGACCTGTAGACTATAGACACTAGTGTAAGTATTTTTTTTTTTATCCCGGAACGGTTGTGATTTTGTGGTTAAATGCTTGTTTGTAGAAACAGCATGGACGTGTAATAGAATAATAACGAAACTTGGGTTTGATTCCCCTTCCACCAAGGATTTTAAACCATAAGTCATAATCTGCTGCTCCGATCTTTTTCGGAATCATATATCAAAATAAATTTGTATGCTGAAGTTTAACTGAGAGTTGAAACCAAATGCAGTTATTTTTACATTTTTATTTTAAAAATACCACTACTTTACAGCACTATTGAACTGTAAGCTAATAATCATTTATAGTGTAAGGACTGTATCGTTAATTATGAGTACACCTGAAAATTGCTGTTTTTGAAAATGTTTTATTTATTTTGTAAATTAAATTCAATTACATTGTTCATTGACCATCAGAAAAACCCATGACAGCATTGTATATTTAATTTTTCGTGGATCTTGCCACTGTCGTAAACCAGAATGCAAAATTCTACGAAATTCGGCACTGACGCTGATACACAGCACCAGCACCTATCGAACACGTCCGTTCGCTGCAAAATCCGTCCAAAGAAGGAAGAGAAAACCGAAACCGAGCAGGTTTGATGCTCGGCTTGCTTCGACGGTCTCTTCTTGTTCGGCGCATCTGTCATTGAACCGATTCGTTATGTCGACTCAGTGTTCTCAAATGCACTGAAATGAATTTGCAACTTCGAACCGAATAATTTCATTGATTCAGTTCCAAACACAGTTTTATCAAAAGTTTTATAGTACGCTATATACACTACAGCCACCTCTCGCACTTTCTTCTTTGTATTCTTCATAAGGTTTTGGACAACTGTTCCGACGACGGTTTTGCTTGGGTTGACCCAGTTTTTCTTGAATTTGGTGACGTCCTCTGCTCTTCTATAATTTTTCCGTAGTTTCCCTTTCATCAAAGCTAACTATTTCTCAACGGCCCTTATTTGCGGACAATTTCGAGGATTCATTGCCTTTCCCACAAATTGAAGATTGTTTTCTTCATACCAGTCAAAGGTGTCACGCCCAATCCGGCCAAAATAATGTAGGGCCTTTGTGCTTTCAGATGAGTAGTAGAATAAGTTTCTGGAGACATTCCTTCCGGTATATTTCGACGTTCATACTTGGGACGGTAAAGAAAGGTGACGATTCCATACCACATTGACAAATTGCTTGCCAAATTAACACATTTTCCCATTTCTTTTTCGCAAAAAATCGATTTCTTCTAATTCGGAACATCCGTGCCACGCTTTACAGTGAAAAACTGTGCCCTGGAAGTGCCTTGTAGTCCAATTTGAAATACGTTTCATCATCCATGATTATGCACATGTAATTTTTCCTCAATACATCGTCGTACAGTTTCCAAGACCGAGTTCTCACATAATCCACCAGAATTTGACTGCATTTTGGACATTTCTGTTTTGGGTAGGTCTTCAGGGAATTACGCTCCTTGGCGCGCAGAACCATACCAACAGTCGTTCCACACTTTTTTTGAGCAATCTCTGATAGATACCTCCTATTTACCTTTACGGATTTGGCAAATTTTGCTGCCCAAATTTGACTTGAACGCACCTGTTTTTTTTGTCGAGTCTTTCAGTGTGTTGTACATACCGAATCGATTTTCGCTTCTCTTCCGTAAACCCTCGCATTGTTCCGCTTGAGGAAAAACTTTAACTTTTAACCGTTATGTGGCCGGCAATTTTTTGCTTTTTTCTACACCGTGTATTTTAAATGGGTGCTGGGTACCCGGGTACCCTGCCGGCCACATAAGGGTTAATGAAGGTTATCGTTAGTTTACAACACCGTCGCTACACCGTCTTTGACCCCATGCAGACAAATCCCAATGTCACCCTACAATATTTCTTCTTTTGCTCCGTTTTTCTTCCGGGAATGTCTCCGGGAATTTCTATAGGAACTCTTCTGGGAATTTTTCCACCAAGAATTTTTCCAAGAATTCCACTGGAAATTCCTCTAGCGAATCTTCCGAGAATTCCTCTAGGACATCTTCTAGTAATTCCTCTGAGAAATCCTCCAGGAATTTCTCCGGGGATTCTTCCAGGAAATCCTTCAGGGATTCCTCCAGGAATCCCACCGGGAATTTATTCAGGAATTCCTCCGGGAATTTCTCTAGGAGTTGCTCTGAAAATGTCTCCGGGAATTCTTCTGGAATTTTTTCCAGGATTTCCTCTAGGACCCCCAACAGGAACTCATGCGGAGATCCATTCAGGACTTCCTTCGATAATTTCCCCAGGAATTCTTCTGGGAATTTCTCCAGTCATTCCTCCAGGAGTTTCTCCAGGAATTTCCTCCGGTAATTTTCTAGGGAAAATTTCCGGTTTTTATTCCACTGGGAATTTCTCCAGGAAGTCTTTCTTCAGGAAGTCTTCCGTGACTTTTTTTTTTTTCAGGAAACCCTCTGAGGATTTCTCCAGGAATTCCTCTGAGAATATTCCTGGAGATATACTTTCGGTAATTTCCCCAGGAATCTCTCCTGGGAATTTCTCCAGGAATTCCTCCAGGAGTTTCTCCAGGAATTCCTCCAGGAGTTTCTCCAGGAATTCCTCCGGATTTCCTCCGAGAATTTCCCCAAGAATACCTGCATGAGTTCCTCCGGGAATTACTCCATAAATTGCTCTGGGATTTTCCTCAGGAATTCCTTTTTTCTTCAGGCTGAATTTCTCCGAGAATTTTTCTAGAAGTTCCTCCAGGAATATCTCCGGGAATGTCTCCAGGAATTCCTTCGGGAATTTCTTCAGGAAATCCACCAGGACTTGCTTCGGAAATTTATTTAAGAAATTGTCTGGGAAATCTTCCAGAATTTTTTCGAGGAATTTCTCCAGGAATTCCCCCAGCATTTCCTTCGGGAATTTCCTGAGGAAAATTTCCGTTTCTTCACGTTTTTCCACTGGGAATTTCTCCCTTCAGGAAGTCTTCGGTAACTTTTTTTTCAGAAAACCCTCAGAGAATTTCTTCAAGAAATCCTCTGGGAATTTCTCCGGAAATTTCTCCTTGGATTTCTCCAGGAATTCCTCCTGGAATTTCTCCAGGAATTGCTCCGGGAATGTCTCTGGAAATTCCCCCTGGAATTTCTCCAGAAAAATTCCTGGAAAAATTCTCGGAGGAATTTCTATAGAACATCCTGAAGGAATTCCTGAAGAAATTCCTGAAGGAGTTCATAGAGGCAGCCATGGTCAAATTCCTGGGGAAATTCTCAGTGAAATTTCCGGAGAAAATTTTGAAGGAATTCCTGGAAAAAATCCCAGAAGAATTCTTGCAGAAATTGCCGAAGGAATTCCTGGAGGAATTTCTGATGGGAGTCCTAGAGGAAACCATGGGGAAATTTCTGGAGGAATCCCCGGAGGAATTTCTGGGGGATTTCCTAGAGGATTTCCCAGTTGAACTTCTGGAGGATGTCTTAGAGGAATTCTCGGAAGATTTCCTGAAGAAATTTCTGGAGGAAGTTCTTGAGGAATTCCCAGTGGAATTCTTGGAGGAATTCCTAGTGGACTTCTCGCAGAAATTCCTGGAAAAATTCCCGGAAGAGTTCCTGTAGATTTTCCCAGAGAAATTCCCGGTAGAAAAAAAGAAGCAAAAGAAGCAATATTGTAAGGTAGCAAAATTTATCTGCAGGGGATCTGTTAAAGAATTGCCTCTTGTGCCATCGTCCTCGACCGTATACTATCCTGCCAAATGGCTCTTAGCTTGCTGAGCAACCATGTTGAAAATGGAATACTTCTTGTTTATCAGGGTGGTCATACAAGAGTATTTTCATAATACTAGACGAAACCTTTCGAATAATATCAGAACCAAGGACATCAGATACGTCTTACTTCCTCTTAACTTTCAGATTTATTTGCTGGACGTTATTTTCTTAATACTAGACGGAACCTATCGACTAATATCAGAACCAAGGACACCAGATACGTCTTACTTCCTCTTAACTGTCGGATTTATTTGCTGAACGTTTTCCGATTTTTGAGATAAAATTAATTGAAACTTTTGATTACTGGTGTCACCTAGCGTCACCATTGCCGGATAGATCTCAACCTGCCAAAAACTTTTGCCGTAAACGCCATGCTTTTAGCTCATTAGAGTAACAAGATACACGAGTTTAAATATTATACACACGGTGCCACCTAGCGAATAAATCACGAATCAAAGACTCATCTATCAGACAGTTTTTAGCTTGCTGAAGGACTTTGTTGAAGACGACATCATTCTATCATATCAGGATTCTGAGATATAGAAGTTTGAACATTTTTGAACTTGGCGCCACCTAGCGGACGATTCTCGAACCAAAGACGTCATTGCTAGATAGTTCATAGCTTGCTGAACAATTTTGCTGAAAACGGCATGCTAGTACCTCATTAGGGTATCGAGATATACGTGTTTCAATTTTTCAGACACAAGGTGCCACCTAGCGAATAAATTCCAAACCAAAGACTTTACTATCAGATAGATCTGAGCTTGCTGAAGAACTTTGCCGAAGACAGTATCATTTTATCTTTTCAGGTTTCTGAGATATGAGGGTTTGAACATTTCTGACACTGGCGCCGCCTAGCGGCCGAATCGCGAACCAAAGTCGCCGTTGTCAGTTCTTAACCTGCAGAACAAATTCGCCGAAGGCACTTTACTTCTACCTCATCGGGATTTTGATATATACGTTGCGCAAAGTATGTGGCCAATTTTGGTACCCCAAGACAATCCGGAATAACTTCGGAACCATGTGACCAGGCACCCATATCTCCGACATCCTAAACTAGAAGGGTTTTTCGGGATGTTGTGAAAATGTAATAAAAATCCATCGAAAAACAAAAAAGTTATGCCCATTTTTGTGCTTTTCCGAAGGTGGGAAATGTACGTTGGCTGGATGAAGGTTAATGAGACAGACAGACCGAGAAAAAAACTTTCGTCGTCATCAGAAAACAGTTAAATTGAGAACTTTTAGAAACAGAGCCGCGTAGGGATTTGAAACATTGTGTGAATTTCAGACAGGCGTTGTAGCTCAACGTATCAGTGACAGGCATTCACACATATTAAAGATCTTAATTATTTTTTATTTGAACGTTGCAAAAGTCATATTGTGGGACTAAGTGGGAATGCTAGGAATTCTGTTACCAGTTTTATTTCTGTGATACATGTTCAGTTTTTACTTGTAAATATTTTCCATATTTGAATAAGCATTTGTAGGGCTCTTCTAACGTCCAAATGGTAAATATCCATGTAGATAGATAGCCCGGAAGAGTTCCAGAAAGATTTTTTTTTTTTTGAATTATGAAATTAAAGAGAGAACTTTCCAAAATAATATTTGAAAAAATGAACAAATGAATCTCTGAAATAATTCTCTCAGATATCTTTTGATAAATTCGAAGTTTAGTATAGAATTTCCAATAAAATAGTTCGGGAAAATTTGTGGAGCCATTCCTAATATGAATCTCTAGGGTAATTACCAAAATAATATTTGGAAGAATTTTCTTGAGAAACTGTGTAGAAAATTTCATAAGAATCTCTGAAGGAATAAAAAATCTATTAATGGATCACAGGAAAAAACAAACACTGGAGAAAGATTATCTGAAAAAACCCGGATTAATCCACCTAGTGGTGATAGTGCCTTTCTCGTCGAATATGTACTCATGATCTTTCCGTCGACGTAAGCATCCTGAATCCTGTTAATAATTTATTTATAAAAGCTAGAATCCAAGCCATCATCGAGTTACTGATGGCACATATTTCCGGTGTTATGTTCAATGTCAGACATACAGGGGATGGCCAAAATGTTTGGGATAGGCAACTTTTTTTCTCCCACAAAAAAATTCAACATGCTGTAACTTTTCATAGAGTGCATCAAAAAATCTCAAATTTTGACTGTTTGTCAGCCTATTATATGTGCATCATTGGTACAAATTTGGGCTCGATTGATCAATTTTTCGCAAAGTTAGAACCGTTCGGGTAAAACACTATTTTTTAGACAACTCATTTTTGAGCTGTCATATCTCGGAAACCAGTGAACCGAATTGAATGAATTTTTTAACGTTTATCAACAATATATTGATACTTAATAAGACTTTATAAAATGTAATATTTTCTCACGGCGAATTAAGTTATACTGGATTGAAATTTTTACCCATATAGAGGAAAATAAGTCAAATTTACAATACCACACAAAAATTACTAAATGTGTTCTTCCTTCAATCTAAATAGGCTCTAATATATCTGATTAGAGATAACTTGAGAACAGAAGTGGAAAATCTTTGGATATCAACACTAAAATTTATTGACATTGATGTAAAAAATGACATTTTTTCGAGAAAAATCCAAAAAGTGTCAATCCATGATAATTTTTTTCAACGTTTAAAAAGTACCTATGTTTTAATAGTTTGTGAAGCATTTACATATTGTTAGTGTACGTTAAAAATTTCATTCAATTCGTTTAACTGGTTTCCGAGATATGACAGCTCAAAAATGAGTTGTCTGAAAAATAGTGTTTCACCTGAACGGTTATAACTTTGCGAAAGATTAATCAATCGAGCCCAAATTTGTACCAATCATGCACACATAATAGATTGACAAACAATCAAAATTTGAGATTTTTTTTATGCGCTCTATGAAAAGTTATAGCTTGTTGAACTTTTTTGTGAGAGAAAAAAAAGTTGCCTATCCCAAACATTTTGGCCATCCCCTGTATATCAGACAAATATCAGACCTTTTAGTTGACTGCGTGACCACCTTTACTATTACTGGAATACCATCAATACCAAGACGATAAACACAAGCTTAAATAATTTATTTCACAACCAAAAATCACTGTACAGTCTAAGGATAAACTTTTTCCTGCAAACTTCAGGCTATATTTTATTATCATTGGTTACTAGATTCAAACAATTTGACCAAAAAATGGAAGCAAATGAAATTTTTCGTACAGATCCAATTCAAATTAGAACCATATCACAGAGCGGGGGGGGAGCAATCAGTCGGATCAAAATTTTGCGCAGCAATTTTAGACGCAAAAGGGGATTGAAAAACTTTGCTCGAGGTTGATGCGATTAAATTTCAATTTTCTTATGGAACCCCCATTCTACTGTATATTTACACCTCAGGAATATGAGAAGATGCGATTTGATGAGCCTGCATCAGTTTTGTCAAGATTTTGTTCTCTTACACATATTTATCGCTTGCATTGATTATTTTCACTGTTTTACCACTTCCTATGAGATAGCCGGAACCGGTTCCAAGACTGTACCTATTGTCTCAAATATGGTCTGAGACTAGTCTATTGCTAACTGTTGAACAGGTTTTCTGAAAAGCAGACAATTAATGTGCATGCATGGATTTGATTCATTTTACATTATGGTCATTCTGCCGGGATATACAAAACGAGTTCTACCGGTAGTCTCTAATGTGATCTGAGACAATTTTTTTGTAAACCGTTCATCAGGTTGTCGAAAAAGCCTTGGTTTGATATGTCGCATGCATGGGTTTGGCTCTTATATGCATTTGACCACTTCCTGCAAGACACCCGGAACCGGTTCCGGAATACTACTGGTTGTCTCAAATATGGTTTGAAACCATTTTCATGCTAACCGTTCATCAGGTTATCTGAAGAGCCGCGATTTGATGTGTTGCATGCATGGATTTCCCAACAAACATTTATGCTGTACAAGAGTGGAACAAACCACTCTTAAGTAAACTTTAGCTTGAGAAACTGTTATTCAGCTAGTTCTGTTACTTGGGTTGGTTCACTTTTACATTTGACCATTTCCGGCGGAACATCCGGAACTGGTTCTAGAGCACCACCGGTAGTCTCTGCTGGCTATTTTCCTGCTTACTGTTCACCAGGTTATCGAAAAAGCCGCTATTTGATGTGTCGCACGCATGGGTTTGGTCAAGGGTTTGGTCAAGGGTTTGGTTGACTTTAATATTGGGCCACTTCCGGCGGGACATCTGGAGCCGGTTCCAGAACACAACCGGTAGTCTCTGCTGTGATTAAAGGCTATTTTCCTGCTTACCGTTCTTCAGGGTATCGGAAACTCTGCAATTTAATGTGTCGTATGCATGGGTATGTTTCCTATCTACATTTGACCACTTCCGGCGGGACATCCGGAGCCGGTTCCGGAACACTACCGGTAGCCTCTGCTGTGATCTAATGCTATTTTCCTGCTTACCGTTCTTCAGGTTATCGAAAAAGCTGCTATTTAATGTGTCGCATGCATGGGTTTGGTTCCCATCTACATTTGACCACTTCCGGCGGGACACACGGAACCAGTTCCGGAATACTACTGGTTTTCCTAAATATAGTCTGATTCCATTTTATTGCTAACCGTTCATCAGGTTATCTATAGAGACGCGATTTGATGTGTCGCATGCATGGGTTTGGTTCAATTTTATATTTGGACACTTCCGGCTGGGCACCCGGAACCGGTTCCGGAACACTACCAGTAGTCTCTGCTGGGTCAAAGGCTATTTTCCTGCTCACTGTTCATCAGGTTATCGGAAAAGCCGCTATTTGATGTGTCGCATACATGGATTTGGCTCACTTTTATATTTGGCCACCTCCGGCGGAACATCCGGAACCGATTCCGGAATAACACAGGTTCAGATATGGACTGAGAGTATTTTCCTGCTTACCGTTCATCAGGTTATCGAAAAAGCCGCGATCTGATATGTCGCATGCATGGTTTTGTAGCATTTTCATATCTGACCCCTCCCTGGGGTACCGATCCGGAACACCTAAATGGCCATAACTCCTGAACGGCTGAACCGATCCGAACCATTTTCAATAGGAAACAATGGGACCAGATTCCGCGTCGAATGAGCCGTCGGTCATAAAAATCGGTTGAGGTTTACTGCCAAAAAGTGATGTGAGTTTATTTTGTACACACACATACTCACACACACACATACACACACACACACATACATACACACACACAGACATCACCTCAATTCGTCAAGCTGAGTTGATTGGTATATGTGACTCGACCCTCCGGGCCTTCTATCAAAAATCTCTGGAGAAATAAACTTAGAGATTTGTGGAGTTTGTATTTGAGAAAATTCCAGACCAAGTTTATGGATAACTTTTTGATTTAATATCCAAGACTTCCCAAAAGAAAACGTCCAGGAGAAATTTTCACAAGAACATCCAATTATCGAATGACGAAATCCCTGAAAAGGTTCTCTCAGCAATCTTTGAATGAAGAAAAAATTCAGGAGAAATGAATAAAGAAAAGTTTTCATTCTGTAAGCATTCCCAAAAAAATCTCTGCTGGAAATTCCGTACTTCTGATTTGATGCGAATTCCTAAAAAAAATCTCTGGAGGAATAAACAATAAAGAAATTTGTAGAAAAATCGTCTACGAACTTTGTGGACGAATTATTGAAACATTAACTGGAAAGGATTCTTCAGGAATCTTGGGAAGAATATAATCTGGAGAAATTAACGAAAGAATCTCTGTAGTATTTTCTTCAGAATTTTGTTTATACATTCACAAAGAAATTGCTGAAAAAAGAACTTTTACTTCATTCTTTCACCAAATCTCAAATAAATCTCTGGTGCAATTTCCGAAAAAAAAATCCATGATGTACTGTAAAATGGGTGATAAGAACTCATGGGATGTTAAGGGATTCATTTTCTTTTACTACTTTCAAAGATGTGACTGGCTTATACGGTCCGATCGTATTTTTCTTCGCCTTCCCTACATTATTGCAATGCTTGTAACCTGGCTAAGCAAATTCCGTTCTCTTCCTCTCCCAGGTTCCAAATCTGGGGAGGCGACACTTGTTTTCTCAAACCAAAAAGTCGAAAAAGGACGAAAAAAACCGATAAAACCAGCAAAAGTTTTGCGCAAATAAAATAAAATTTCATTTATAATATTTAGGGTAAATCTCATCGCTAGTAGCAACGGAGACACAATTTTTGTATTTGTTTATTTTTTTGCTAATTCTGAAAGTTTCAGGTCGTTCTAGGGTGATCTATTAGTTATTTATGTAACGAGTTGCAAAAAGTTGATTTTTCAGCACGAGTCGTACATTTATCCAACGAGACTTGTCGAGTTGGATAAATACGAAGAGTGTTGAAAAAAAAATCGAGTTTTGCAACGAGTTCCATACAAACAGCAACTCGTTACGTAAATAACTATTATATTCTTAAATTTATGATCATACTGTATAACATATTTTCCGTATAATTGCAACGTGTTCATTACAAGCAACCCTTAGCAGTCTAACAATAATGCACCTAGTTAGTAGACTCCTTTACCTTTGATCCTTCAAGCGATAATAATGGTTATTTTGTACAAAACGAAACAGATTGAGTAATTATACGACGGCAACATACAACATATTCTGTATGGTCGAGATACCGTCCCTGCAGACAAAGGAAGTACCTCAACAAGTATTGCGACATTTGCACCCATTTAGACTCGGCCGAAATTCATTATCATCACAGTCGAATTTCGCACACGACTTCGCAGCGGCTGGCATACACAAGTTCGGTTGAGTTCATGACAGGGGCATCGGATGCACAACAGGTAAACAAAATGAGTTTGATTAGTGTAAAATTTCGCTGGGAAATGATAATTCAGTGGATTCTCAAATTATCACAGTAGTCTAAACATTAATGAGAAACCCAATACCTACGTTTTGCAAACGAACCGTATCCCCGTAGTTCTGCCTCGCTGAGAGTAACGATGAGAGCATGTCGCTTGCTGCTGGCTGCTGGAGGCGTGGTTCAACAAAAATGTTATTTCAATTAAAAGTTTGGTCTCAATTAGAGACACGGTGAACAAGTAGTCTCCGGCGACACAGTACATTGCGGCTATGGAGCGCCGTCATTTCAATGTGCGCTTCTGGCTTTGATTTCGATGAAAACTTTATGTTTAAGCTAGATCCTGAAAAAAAAAACGCAGCTCAACCTGGATGGAACAAGCAGTACTCATCATCCGAACCATTTGACAAATTGTCCCCCTGGAATGATTCCTCAAGCTAATTAGCGACGACTCTCGAACGACTCCATAATTAAATCATTCCGCAGTTGATTTATTTACTCTGACGGACCGGCGATACAGTATCGGATGACTCTCGCCGATCCGCAGCATCCGTTCATTCGTTCGTTCCTTCTACGAACCGCACAATCAGTCGAACGGACGGACCAGGTACCTATACAGACCGACGACCGTTCCGAAGTTATCCCCAAGGCTGCACTCTCAGCAGACCCAGTAATGTCGTTTTTGCGGCGAGCTTTTAATTGCGTGACATAATCACACATTTTATCATCCTTACGGTGGATACCCGACTGGGCTGGGAGAACAAATAGTGTGAAGTTATTCAACATTCAATATTAAAGTGCGGTTCGCATTAGAACGCATGATAAAATTCTCCAAAGCTCGTTGAGGGGTTACATACCTTCCGGGGATAAAAATAGAACTTTTTTTTCATTGCATAATCTGAAAGTTTATTAGCTAGACAATAAACATTTCAAACTTCGTATAGATTGTAGTACTACAACCAAAATTACAGCCCATTGTAGCGCACACTCTCCATAAGGCTAAGGCAAAACGCGATTAGCTCGGAATGGTGTTTTTAAAAAGCGCCGTTACGGTTATCACGATATCTTAAAAACTAGTTCACCGTTTTTCAAATCTCGAGATATTGAACGGTATAAAGTGGCAAGAGCAGCAGAGAAACGAATCCATCTCAGTAAAAAACGGCAGTATGATTGCTGATGCGCAGGAAAATATGGACAGGAACGATATGCGGAGGTTTTATGTAACTGTCAATGGTGCGCGGAACAATACTGCGCCAACGCCCGTCATATACAACGACCAGGAAGGACCCAGACAACCAGGAATCGCATAAGGATGCACGCTGTACATCGTATAAAGTACTAATTCAAGTCACTATTGTATATATGTACGGCTGAGGGACAATTTTCATTGCATATGATGTTATTTTTTGAACTTACTGCGATGTATCTGGTAAAATCGTATAAGAGTACAAATTAACTTTCATAATGCATGACTACATCGTAGTAGACAATATTCCGATGTTTTGTTGCGACGAACTTTGCTTATTCACAAAAGCGTTCAAATGAACTAGCAAAGTGTCAATTGAATTCGCATATTTGTGTACTGCGATGATTATTCGACTTCACATGGTACTTTTCTAATTATTTCAGTTTAACCCGAATTGGTGTACAAACTAAATCGCATAAACGTGAAAATAAACTCGTTCAAATGTACATACAAACTCGCATAAGCTAGAATCGTTAACGTTGGCATATTGCGATGTGATATGTAACAACAATGAAAGAGGTGCTGTTGGAATGCCAAAAAGCTACAAGAAAGTGAAAATTCACCATTATGGTTCAAAACAAGTTACATCGTCATGTGTTTGTTTTGTTGACCTAATCATTAGCAATGGGTGGTGCTAGCAAGAGAGAAGTAGTGGTAGCTGTGCTGGACATCATGCTATATCATTTTGATCTCCAGATAGCCTGCCGAACACATACAGCGCACGGAAACCAAGTGCATTCCAACACGCACTGAGGTAAGTTAGAATATCATGACAATTAATCAGTGTGTTTCATAAGTAGTGTTTGGTGTTAAGTGTGAAGAGCGGCTCGATAATCCAAAGGTTATTAGTTCGATACTTAGGTGATATGAATCTTTTTCATTCCGAATATTTTAAGTCGCATAAGATGCAATATTACGTCGCAATAGTGCATACCGTGCATCGTATAAGATATCGCTTCAAGTCATATAGCGTCATATTTTTTCCGTCAATGTACGTATAGCGCCTCCACTTTTGTGCGCATAAGGCACTTTTTCTGCATCTTATGCGATATAACTTTACCGCATAATAGTATGTATAACATGAACATAAGCTTCATTATACGTGCAAATTGGTTGTCTGGGAACATTTGCTGACAGGCAAAACAATGGTGGCAGCCTGGTGGAAGGAGCACTTCAAAGATTTGTGGAATGGTAGCAGTGAAAGAGCATCCAGGAGCAGGATTACCATAATGGATTACAATTAAGCAGTGCAACCACCAACACTGGATCAAATGTTTAAACTATGGATGGTCCTAGATAAATTTCGGGATTATAACTTGCAGACTCACCATCAGTTCATTGATTTTAAAGCAGCGTACGATTCAGTAAAGATAAATAACCATTGGCAGATAATGCCAGGACATGGTTTTCCGGCGAAACTAATTAGGCTGATACGCGCAACGCTAGATGGATCAACATCAAGTATTAGGATCGCAGACGAAGTGTCTACCTTGTTTGTAATCTTGGCCGCATTAGGACAGGATGATGCTCTTTCAAATTTGCTGTTCAACATTGCACTTGAAAGAGCGATTAGAAAGCCTGGAGCACAGAGGAATGGCACTTTAATCGCATGGTCGCACATGCTCCTCGGTTTTGCGGACGATATTGATGTTATCGGCATCGACCGTAGGGCAGTGGATGAAGCTTATGCTCCTCTCAAGAGAGAAACAGCGAGGGTATGCTTGACGATTAACTCTACCAAGACGAAGTACATGATAGCGGGTAGAGACAGAGGCAGGCCGAGTGGTGTTAGTGCTGAGCTGAGGTAGCAATTGATGGGATATGTTTGAAGTTGTTGAAGAATTTGTTTATATTGGAACATTTGTGACATGTGATAATGGCGTTTCCGTGAAGTGAGAAGACGCATTGCAGCTGCAAATAGGGCTTTCAATGATTGCGTAGCCAGCTTAGGTCCCGTAAACGCAGATGAAGTTCGCTCTGTTCAAGACGCTGATTCACCCGGTTGCCCTCTACGGTCACGAGGCATGGTCTTCAAAGGAGGTAGACCGAAAAGCTTTCGGACTTTTTGAACGCAAAGTGCTGCGGATAATTTTCAGTGGGAAACAAGAAAATAGAGTGTGGCGCAGACGCATTAATCACGAGTTGTACTAAGTGTACAACGATGCGAAAATTATGAGACGTATAAAATACGGCAGACTTCAGTGGGCTGGACACGTAGTGCGAATGTCTGAAGAAAGAACAACGAAAACAATATTCAGCAGGGAACCAGGTAGAGGTTGGCGACTTCGTGGGCGGCCGCAAACGCGCTGGCTGCACGCGGTTGAAGAAGATCTGTGATCCCTGCACGTTTTGGGAAACTGGAGGAACATTGCTCAAGACCGACGAAGATGGTGCTCTACTATACGCTCGGCGTTGAAGTAAAGTTACTTTGTAGCCAGAAAGTTATCAAGGTAGGTATTGCAATTAATGAAACTGTATTCCGGTAAAGCCCCTCAATATTTGCTTTTATGGGATCAGCAAGAATTCTGCTGAGGATTATTCCGGGAATTCTTAAAAAAAATCTTTCCCATGAACTTCTTTAGAATTTTCCTCGCGGATATATTCAGAAACACCGCCAAAAATTTCTTCAGGCATTCTTTTGGGATCTTCAAACATTTTTCAGAGTTTTTTAGACGGTATACGTCCAAAATTCAAAATTTCTCCAGAGATTCTTTTAGGAATTTCTACAAGAATTTTTCTTTGGTCTTCTTCAGAAGTTTTTCAAGAAATATCTCAAAACGTTTAATTAAGAAACCAGGACACGTTTTTTTTTTCAAAAATTTCTCCTGGAATTTCATTCAGAGATTCTTCAGGATATTTCTTCAAAGATATCTACAGACGGTCGTGCAGGTATTCGTTCTTGTATTTCATTGAACATTACTGAAGGTTTTATTTCAGGTATATTATCAGAATTTTTCATTAGTATTTATCCAGGAAATCATTTATACATTTTCCAAGAAATTCTTCTATGACCTTCTTCCGGGGTCACTCCAGCAATTCTACTAAAGATTTCTCTTAAAAGATTCAATTCATGGAGATTTTTTAACAGATATATGGAGACTCTATCAGAGATTCTTCTAGAAATTCCACTCTTTCAGAAATTATTGTTGTAATTTCTCCAGAAGTTCCTTTAGGTATTACTCCATACATTCATGGGGTCTCTCATGCATTTATTTAAAAATTGCTCTAGAAAACTTCCAAGAGGCTTTTTTTTCTAGACGTTTATCCAGGCGTTTCTCCATTATTCAGACTCATTATCCATTGAAGGAACATCCAGGGATTCTATCAAAAATTTATCCGGTGAACTTTAACAAACATTCACTACGTAATTTTGGCAGAAATAACCATGGCATTTTTATGCAATTTTATAAATAAATACCAACAAAAGAATCGCTAGTTCTTTCAGGTATTTCTTCAAAGATTACCCAAAATACATAATTCCTCTAGAATTGATTTTATTCTTCAGGATTTCATCAAAAATTTCTTCAAGTATTCCACAATTTCTGCAGTGGTTTCTGCAGATGGTTCAAGATGTTGTTTCTGAAGTTCCTCTACGATTTTCTTCAGGTATCCCTCCGTAAATTCATCAAGCATTTTTCGTTTGGAATTATTCTCAGTTTTTTATCTCTAGAAGATTCTCATGATTTTTTTGTCAATAGGGAAGGTATTTTCAGCAATTTTTTCAAGTATTCTCCCAAGCATTCATGCAGGAATTCCTCTTGAAATTCCTTCAGAAATCTTTGTCCAGGAATCCATCCAGAAAATTACCAATTTCTTCTAGGAATCTCTTTCAGGCAATTCTCTATGGATTTGTATAAAATTTCTGAAGGGATTCTTTCAATAATTCTTATTAAGTAGGATTTTAAGTGAGTTTTTGAGAAACTTTTGAAAAACTTCCTGGAAGAACTTTTCAACAAATCCCTTGCTGAAATTACCGAGGAAGTCCTCGGGAAAAACCCCGTCGAAAAAAATATGAAGAAGTCTCTAGAGACAGTTTTGTAGGAATCCTTGTAGGAATTTCAGAAGGAATCCAAGAATTCTGGAGCAAAATTTGTAAAATCCGTGTAGAAATTTCAACAAGTACTCTTGTTTTCAATATCTCAAGAACTTCCTGGAAACATAGGAAAAACCTTTGGTGATATATTCCTAGAAAAGTTTATTAATGAATTTAATGAAAAAAATCCCGGGAACCCTTTAAACATTTAAAGAGGATTTTCTGAAAGTATTCCTGGATAAATTTGTGGACGCATTTCTGAAAAAAGAGAAAATACCTGGAGAAACTGCCAAGATAAGCTACTAGATTAAAAGATTCCTATAAAAAACTTGAGACATTTCTGAAGGAATTTCTGCAGAAATTCCCATGAAAATTGTCGAATAAATGCCTTCAAGAATACGCGAAGACATTCTCAGAGTTTTGATTAGAAGGAGTCAGAGAAATTTTTGACAGTAATCCTGAATAAATGAACTCTAGATTATCTAGATGAATTCCAGAAGAAATTCCTGGACACATTCATGCGATAATTTTCAATAACATTCTAAGAACAATTCCCCAACAAATCCTTGGTGGGCTTCTTGAAGAAAATTTGTACGAATTTTTAAAGAAATCTCCGAAAAGTTTTCGAAGCAAATCACTGGAAGAATTTCTGATGGAATTCCGTAGGAAGAGAAGAAAAAATAAATACACTGAATTCTGCCTTTACAAGACTTTTTAAGCGATTTTATTTTGCACGGTTTTTATACACGATTTTCTCGAAGTTACACGATTTTTTTTACGCGATTTTGGTCATTTGTGGAGGGCATATAGAGTAAAAAATCCTTTAGATTTTTTGCACGATATCTCGAAGTTGCGCGAACATTTTTTTGTGCGGACGCATTCATCTCGTAAAATCAGAATTGAGTGTTTTGCTGAATTTTTATAGAAAATATTTTAAGAAAACCCTGGAAGAATGACTCAAAAAGAAACCTTCAAAGATTAAAGACTGACTGTAACTGTAAGTAATTTCGGTAGTTGTTTAAGAAACAAATTTAAACGAAATCCATAGAAGATTTCGTAGAGCAATCTTTGGACAAATTTATGGAGAATCTCCAGGGAAATGTGTAAAGGAATCCCTGGATGAATTTCTTAAGGAAACTTTGAAAGTATCAGTGAAAAAGTCTTTGGAAAATTTTTCCAAAGAAATTCTTGGAGAAATTTCTGGAAAAAAAAATTGAATAATTGATTATTTTTCTGAAGAATTTTAGAAACATTTCTGAATGATTTCCTGAAATAATTCAAGTATGGATTTTAGAAGGAATCTATGAAGGAATTTCTGTAGTACTCCCTGGAAGATTTACTAGAGATATTCTTGGAGACATTCCTAAAGGACCCTCTAGAGGAAATTTTAGAGAAATTCCTGAAGCAATCCATGAAAGATGTTCTGAAAGAATTTTCGAAAGGAATCTGTAAAAAAAGTTTTAAAATATAATTGCTGGAGGATTTTCTAAAGGAATTCATGGAGCAATTTCGGAGGGAAGATTATAAAAAAAATCTATAATTAAAGTCTCGAATTATCTCTCAATTTATTTTTTTTTGATGAAACTCTTATAAATTTGAGATTATTCTAAAAAAAATGAGAAAATTTCTAAAAAATAAAAAAAAAGTCTAAAATTTCTGAGAAAATTCTAAAGAAGGCTTTGAATTTGCTAAAGGAATACCTGGAATAATTACTGTTGGAGAGAAATCACCGACGGTATTACTGGAGATCCCTGGTCAAGTTTCTTAAAAGTTGGGGAAATTTCTTATGGTATCTATCCATTGTTTTCTAAATAAATCCGTAAACTTTCATATTTTTTGAGGAATCTGTCAAATTATTTCTGAAGTGTTCACGAAAGGACTTCTAGCAAAATTTATGGAGAAATTTCTGGAGCAACGCATGAAAGATTTTCTAGAATAATCTCTTGAGAAATTTTGGAGCAATAGCTAGATAAATAACGAAATTAATCCATGTAAGAAGATGAAGAAATCATTTTAGAAAATCTGTAGAAATTTCTGAAATTTCCTTTTTTTTGTAGGAATTTCTAAAGAAATCATTGGAAGAAGTCTCAATATCACAAAGATTTTTGCACGTTTTGTAAAACGTTTCTTGAGAATCCTAATTCCAGTAATCGAAAGAGAGATAGATTTGCCAAAATGGGCCCATGGTGTGGGCTCGAAGTCAGTTTGGTTTTCTATTCCGCAGAATCGTTAACTGTTCTGTGGATTAGTAGGTTAAAGTGCCGGTCTAACAAATGCTTTGTCGTGGGTTCGAATCCTACTAGAACACGATTTTTTTTCACAATTTTATATCTCAATATACTAAACAATCAACAATTTCTGTGTCTCCAAATTTTTGAGTTTGTTCAAGAATGTTCTTTCCTCCCGGTATTTCACTGAGGATTTTTTTGGAATTTTTCCAAGTATTCTTCTAAGAATTCCTCCTCGAATTCCTCCCGGGTTTTTCCAGGGACCCCAAAGGTATGTTTTAGGTATTCCCAAAACAGTTCCTACCGAAATTCTTACAGGGATTCCTTTAGAACTCTTTCAAGAACGCCTCCTAGGATTCTTTCGGGGATTTCTACCGAGATTCAACATGAATTCCTTCAGGCATACTGCTGGGATTCCTTCAGAGATTTCTCCCAGGATTTCGTCGGGGATATTTTCAGGCACTTCATCAAGGATTTCTCTCGAGATTGTTTACCAATTTCTTCCGAGATTCCTTCCGGATTCTTTAACGGATTGTTATCGATATTCCATAAGGGGTTTTCATCCCGGGTTTGTTCCCGTGATTTTTTCCTCTTTCCTACCAGGTTTTCTTTATTGATATTTACAATTTTTTCCTTGAAGATTACTTACGAGATTTAGTCAGGGATTCCTTCAATGATTCTTCCCGGGATTTCTTTAGAAATTTCTCCGGGGACTTTTCAAGGATTTCTCCTGGGATTCTTTTGGAAGTTCCTCCACAAATTTTTACATAGATTCTACAAAGGGTTTACTGGATTCCTACATTAAATTCTCTTGGGATTTCTCCAGGGGTTACTTCATGGTTTTTGTAGGGATTTCTTCATGGACTTCTCCAGAATTGCTTTAATAGTCTCATCCGAGATTCTTTCATGGATTCCTCCTTTTAAACGGACTTCTTTTGAAATTCTTAATTCAGAGATTCCTCCAGAATTCTTCCTGAGTTTTATCCTGGAATTCCTTCAGGATATTCCTTTGTGAAGTCCTGCTAGGATTCTTTTATTGACTTTTCTCGGGATTATTTTAGCGATTCCTCTCCTTTGAGGAATTCTTTCAAAAATTCCCACGGGATTCTTCGAAGAATTTTCCCCGAAATTATTTCATTGATTTCTCCTGAGATTCTATTCGGAATTTCTTCCAGCATTCTGTAAGGTATTTTTGCTGGAGTTCCATTAAGGATACCTTGGGAGATTTCTTTCGTGGTTGTTCATGGTTTCGTGTATAGATTTCTCCCAGGATTTTTTAAATTAATTCGAAAGGTTTGGAGATGAACCAGCCTCGGGCTGAAAATCTCCCTAATAAAGCTAATAATAATAATAATAATTCGAAAGGAAATTAATTCGAGATTGTTTTAAATATTTATCTCTGCATTTCTTTTATGGATTCCTCTCGAAATTCCTTCCGAAAAAGTACTGGGTTTCCTTTCGCATTTTTTTAAAGATTCCTCCAGTTCATCTCAGGGATTCCGCATGCTATTCTTTCGGAGATTTCTCCCGAGATCTTAAAACTGACCCAATCTGACAAGTGCGTCAAACAAAAAGCATTTTGATACCTTTTCTCAGTCGGGTATCCAACGGCAGGATAGCGGTTAGCCTGGTCCTTCTTACATCATAGCCGGCAGCATTATCGCCAACCACGGAGTGGCGCGGCGGCGCAGCCTCGGAGAATTGCCATGCAGCAGATGGCCGTTGTTGCGTTGTGTTCGGTGTACCGTTAAGTGTCGTTGATCGTGTAGATATGGGGAGGTTCGTTGCTCGTCGCCGCCACCACTAACTAACTGCGTGCTGGCTGCCCGGATGCTGCACAAGATTGATTCACACCTCTTTTTTGCTGGTTGACTCCACTACCTACCGGTGGTGGCCGATGTGGTTGATTCGAGGTGTGAAGTCTTTTCGTGAAGGAATGCCGGGATGTGGCAAGTATGCTGGGTGGCTAATCAGGTTCGATTAGTTCGATGAGAAGAGATTTATGTATCATGCTATGTTAATTATATCTAGAGGTTTATGAACATTTGCTTGGAGGAATTTAGTCACAAAACATTCCCGAAATATCTTCAGGAAGAGAAGATGTTTTGAGGTGAAAAATGTTTCTTATTTTTTTTAAAAATAAAGAAATTATCATCCTTGAATGAATTCCTGGAAGTTTCCAAAAAGTAAACTCTAGAAATGTGGAGCGGATCTGTTGTGATGGTTAGAACACTTGACTATCACGCCGAGGACCTGGGATCGAATCCTACTAACGACAAACTCACAACAATTATGGGTTCTTCCTTCGAAAGTGAAGTAAAGCGTGGGTCCCGAGATGAACAAGCCTAGGGCTTAAAATCTCCTTAATACAGCTAAAAAAAAACTCTAGAAATGTTCCTGGACGAACGAATGCATATTTTCGTATTTTTTTCTATCGGCCAAAGGAAGTCATTATTAGTACTCTATCATGGATATTCTGCCAACAACGTTGCTCTTTGGTCACTCAAAGCCGGCCCCAGATGGAACACTGTTTCCTGAAGAACTAAATGGACATAGAATTGGGCAATAACTTGCGTTAGCCACGCTGCGATATCTTTATTGCCAAAGTGCATAAATTTGTGTACTTAATGGACCGTTCAACTCAACTCACGATGCTTGCCCAATGCCCAGCCCATACACTTAGTAGTGGTACGTGCACGCCAGTTCTTCATCCTTCCGACACTGCTCCTCGCTCGAACCTACCTGCCAGTCTGAACCTGAATGGAGGCTGAAACACCATTCCCCAACTCGGTTTCACTCCGGTTCATAAATCATCGGACCTGCGCTGCATGAGGGGGTGCCAGTGCCAGTCAGCCAGAATTCGATGTAGTTTTACCGATAAAAATAATGCTCATAAGACCCCGAAAAGGGTCCCCGAACCATATGTACATTGTACGTGTGAGCGCGCGGGGCGGCGTTGCGACACACGGAGTCGAATTATAAATTTTCTGATCCCATTGATAGCGATGACATTTATGAGAGGCGGTTGTTGGCACGGGCACGCGCTACGAGTGGTTGGTGTGCGCTGTTTCGACGAAAGGTTTTTGTGACGATTTCAATCTAGTAGATACCATTTCAAAAACGTGCTAGTTGGAATCTGTGTTTATTATTTACATGGCACTTACCAGATCACGCTCCACATGGTCGGCCAATCGTGATCTCTGCACTGCGCACCTTATTTCTAACAGTTTCATTAGCAAACACTAGTTTTCGGAGACAAGAAGACTTATTTAGTTTAGGTGTTAGACGACAGAAAATGATCTGGGATAGCACTCTAAAGCTCTCACATTCCAAACGGTTGCTTTTCTTGTAAATGGAGCAAATTAGCTTCAACTTTCACTCCTCTGGTAGCTATTCGGTTACCCAGAGTCCGACTATCTCATTTTGATGAATTCAGTTCCGACTTTTCGGAATTCAGTTTTTTCGGCTTTTCGGGCCCGTATGAAGTTGATCACTAATATTAACTTCCCGATCAGCCTAGATAGCTGTGTAGTGTCGGTAGCGGTTAGTTCAACTGGCTAAGAATAGCACTACGGACCGCCTGTTCCAGTGGTAGGAATCCACTAATCAGGTGACCCCTAATTCATGGTGTTATGCGGCTTTACGCTTACCGTGCCTAGGAATGAATGGTTAGGGGGGTCTTATAAAAACCTAATCGCAAACGGAGCCTGTGGAGTACCAGGGCACCCTCCACAGTATTTGCCCTTACTGTGCTAACCGGAGCAATAGCGCGGTGGACCTTGTGTTTCTCCGAGACAATCAGCTGCCCTTCTTCAATCTCATACTTGAGGCTGAATAAGGGCGGGATTATGAAGATGTTATAAATTAGTTTAGATCAGGCATTGAAAAAGCTCAGCTCACGAGCAAAACTCAGCTGATTTCATGCTAACTTGATGCTCAACAGAAAGCTAGGCTATGATCGTTCAGGCTCA
Source organism: Aedes albopictus (assembly GCF_035046485.1). Lineage (NCBI taxonomy): Eukaryota > Metazoa > Arthropoda > Insecta > Diptera > Culicidae > Aedes > Aedes albopictus. The sequence continues at coordinate 239,399,980 of NC_085136.1, read as the reverse complement.
TTGAACTTGGGCGCTCATCAGTAATGTGAGCTACGAGCGCCACAGCTCACCGTACCAAAACTAACTGAGCCTGGATATCTTTGAAAATATATATAACATTTTCGACCGCATTTTTGTGTGCGCAGCCTTCATCAAGATAAACAGCGGTTTTATTTTGATTTTCTCCATGATATAGGTGTCTGTGTAAGGGGGCTGTCCATTTAAAACGTAACATTTTTTTTCGATTTTTCGACATCTACTCGAAGGATTTTTTGTATGATACCCCAAACATGTTTGAATAATACGTTAGATGTTTCAAACCCTCCTTTACTCATAGATCTTTACGTAATTGATGGGCGGCCCCAAGACAGTTGCGAAATAGGAACCAAGTAACTAAAGTGTCCACAGTACCCGAAGTATCTTGACTGATCCTGAAGTGAACCACATCGTTCGAGGCCAATAGTTTATTTAGGTAATTTATTTCGAAAGTTACCCTAGAAGGCCAATACTTGAACATGCATTGGTCTTCAGGACCTTTGGGTACTTCGTTGCCATTGGTCTAACTGTCACCATTCCTCTCAGACTCCAAATAAATTCAGAAACACAACATCAATCTATGCTTTGGTCAGTTCCATTCTTATTGATTTTTGGATTGAAGGTGTGTAGTTTACACTTTCAATCCACAAACCAGTAAAATGCTACAGTTTCTGCATCCGTTTTTCCGCGTTGCCCCTCCGAGTTCTAAGTAGCATCTCGGCCCTTGACATAGTCGGGTCCCATGCATGTATGCATGCATGATGCTAAGCTAGTTATCCGGGGTCGTGGTTCAGACGCTGGGGGCCTAACAAGCAATTTGTAAGCCGCAGTAGTTGAATCTCAACTTTTTTCAAATGTCGGTTGTGACTGTTCGATGCAAGGATTGGTGCATGAAAATAATTATGGTTTGCTATGATTTTCGACTCGTACATATTTAATGGACCAAGTAGAAAGGCGTCGTCAAGCACACTCCAGCTCATTGTTTATTCCAGAAGTGAGCCCACATGATCACTGACTGTAGACGAGTTGAGCATATTAGTTCGCTCACAGAACCGGGACACTGCGATCATGGCTGGCTCATGCTCGTTGCGCTCGCTCACAAGTCCAAAGCCTGGTTTAGATTTTCACCTATATGGTTTCGCATTATGCGTTTTACACAGTGTATTCTGTGCATCCTCGCCTTTGGCGCACTCAAATCGATACCGATCTGGCTTTATTGTTGCTGTTCTTTTTTGTGCTGTGATTGTTAAGAGTTTAATCTTGCCTAGTTTGGGTAGTGGCTACGGTTAGGATAGCTCAGATCAATGTTCAGCACAAAAGAACAGCAACGATCAATCTTTGTAGACTTATGCAAAATGGTACAGCCCAAGTGGCGTTAGTCCAAGAACCTTACTTTCGTAAGGGGAATTTCTATTTAGGAAACCTTGTGAATCCGGTGTTTGCTACTTTCCGTAAAAATGAAATGGCAAACTCACGTGTCATGCCGCGAGCATGTGTGCTTGTCAACAACGCAATCGTTGCTACACTCATCTCTGAACTTACTACCAGAGATGTATGTGCTATCACAATAGATGTATCTGTTGGAAACCTCAACAGGAAATACGTTTATTGTTCGGTTTATTCACCGCATGATGAACCATCCCCTACAGATGCTTTTAAGCAAGTCATGGCATACTGCACTTCAAAAGGCCTTCCGCTAATTGTTGGTAGTAATGCTAATGCTCACCATATAATCTGGGGCAGCTCAGATATTAATTTGAGAGGCTCCAGTTTGATGGAGTGCTTAAGTAGTACAGATCTTGGATTACTTAACATAGGCAACCGCCCAACCTTCATGGTATCTGGTAGAGAGGAAGTGTTAGACATAACGCTTTGCTCTAGCAGAATTAGTCATGAGCTGACCAATTGGCATGTGTCAGATGAAGAATCTTTATCTGACCATCGTTACATCTTGTTTGAACATGTGAATGTTACTTCGCAAACTTTGCGTTTCAGGAATCCCCGGTCAACCAACTGGGATCTCTTTACCGATTTGGTTGCAGCCAAATTTAATGGATACTCACCATCAATTGACACTCTAAGTGATTTAGATGATGCCGTTGATACTACTACGACCTTCATCATGGAAGCTTTTGAAGAAGCCTGCCCCCTGCGGTCTGTGAAGACCACAAGAGGAACCCCTTGGTGGAACTCCGATCTGGCGAAGCTCAGGAAACAATGTAGAAAGAGTTGGAACAGACGACGTTCGGCTGGATCGGAGGCTTTCAGGTCGGCTCGCAAGGCCTACCAGAAAGCTCTTCGGTCTGCTGAACGATCCGGCTGGAAAAACCTTTGTACAAATGTTTCCAGTCTAAGTGAAGCCAGTCGATTGAACAAAATCCTTGCAAAATCTAAGGACTTTCAAGTGAACGAACTTCGTTTGCCAAATGGTGATTTCACTTCCTCTGATGAGGAAGTTTTAGAATGTTTATTCAGTACACACTTCCCCGGATGTGTGGATATTACATCTTCGGATGAACCTGATGTCTTTTCTTGTAGTTATGATTCTTTAGCTTCGGCTCGGAGTATCATAACTTTAGAATCGATTGAATGGGCACTTAATAGCTTTGCTCCTTTCAAATCTCCTGGGGCAGATGGGATTTATCCTATTTTGCTTCAGAAGGGATTTGATCATTTCAAACATGTTTTGAAACAACTACTAGTTTGCAGTTTTGCTACAGGGTATATTCCCAAATCCTGGCGGGATATTACTGTGAAGTTTATTCCGAAAGTGGGTCGCGCGTCGTATGAAGAAGCAAAGAGCTTCAGACCTATAAGTTTGACCTCTTTTCTTGTGAAATGCTTAGATCGCATAGTCGATCATCACATCCGTGATGTTCATCTGGCCAATGTGCCTCTTTATGTGAACCAACATGCTTACCAATCTGGAAAGTCCACTGCACAGTGTTCGAAATCGATGATTTTGCGATCAAAATTAAATAACTTTTTTTAGGTTGGTTCTAGAGGTTTGGCGTGTTCTACAAAGTTTTTCTGCATGTTAAAAGGCGTCTTCTGATAAAATGTAATTAATGATTAATCCCCCTAGAAGTGAGATAAAAATTTTATTTTTTCAAAAAATTTTTTTAGAGGTTTGACGTCTTCGGCAAAGTTGTAGCTCATAATAAGAGAAAAAACTTCGTAGAACATGTCAAAGCTCCACCTCTTATGGTTTTCGAGATATGGAGCGTTTTGTGCGAAGTACCCTTAAAACTAGTTTTTTCAGTGTAGCTTTAACAGATAAAATCCTACAGTTTTGTGACCTTCTACAAACTTGTTCAGGACGTCAAAATACACATTTCTTCCGAAGATGTTAAGTCATTATATCTTAAAACAAAAAAGTTATATGCAAATTTATCATTTTTTAAGGTGTACTTTCACCTTAAGTAACTATTTCCGGCGCAAAATGGCGCAGATGGCTCAGTCGGTAGGTGAAAGATTAGACTTTTTACTATCTCTTGAGGGTGGAAACCCTCGTGGGCAATAGTGGGAAAAGTGTTCAAAATACAAGGCAAAAACTTATTATTTTGCCTGCAATACAAGAAAAAAAAATTAAAAAAATAATAATCATATGCCCGCAGTAATTTTTATTGCACTGTGTTGCTTCCGGCAGAATTTTTACAACGTTTTTGCAGAAAACAGTGAGTTTTTATCAGTAAAAATTGAAAAATCAGTAGAAAATATTGTTATAATCCTACCCAATAGTCACCTTTTTATTTGTTGTTGTTTGACTTTTCAACTTCGGACACAGTATCGGAAAATATCATGAGACGCTTTAGAAATAATGTGAAGGTTTTTTTTAACATTATTTTTAATCTCTTGACGTTAACCAATTACATGTTTTGACATACCATCGTCAGTATCATTAGTTACTTGTAATGTTTTTCATAATTTTAACAGTACTTTTCACAAACATCGGGATTTTTAGAACTTTATTTCGGTACTTGAAATCAACTTCAAAAAGATTTTTTGATCACCTTTTGACAGCTGGGCAACTGCTTGGCAGCTCCGCCCAGTACAAAATACGACAAGGAGTGATTCGACAAATTGCTCCCATATAAACTTGAAATTGATTTGTAAATAGGGTCCGGGCACAAAAATCATGAAAATATGAATTTCGGCTCAGTTTGGCATGCAGATTCAGAATGTGGAAATGTCTCAACATCGCTAAAGAAGCCAATTAGAACTCCGAAGGTATTTTTTCAAAACGCATTGACTATTCTAACCATTATAGCCATTCAATTTTATGATTATTGGGTAGGTAGTCAATCGTCATATGTTGTCATAAGTATGATTTTTTTTCTATCTTTATTAACGAGATTTTTAGCCCTAGGCTAGTTCATCTCGGGACCCACGCTTTACTTCCCTTCCGAAGGAAGAACTCACATTTTTGCGAGTTTGTCGGGAGTGGGATTCGATCCCAGGTCCTCGGCGTGATAGTCAAGTGTTCTAACCATCACACCAGGTCCGCTCCACATAAGTATGAAGAAATTCAAAACTTTTATATTGAACTAGCTTTAGTTATAACTCTCGGATTATAACAATATTTTCAACTGATTTTTCAATTTTTACTGATAAAAACTCACTGTTTCTGCAGAAACGTTGTAAAGATTCTGCCGGAAGCAACACAGTGCATTAAAAATTACTGCGGGCATATGATTATTATTTTTTTAAATTTTTTTTTCTTGAATTACAGGCAAAATAATAAGTTTTTGCCTTGTATTAAAAACACTTTTCCCACTATTGCCCACGAGGGTTTCCACCCTCAAGAGATAGTAAAAAGTCTAATCTTTCACCTACTGACTGAGCCATCTGCGCCATTTTGCGCCGGAAATAGTTACTTAAGGTGAAAGTACACCTTAAAAAATGATAAATTTGCATATAACTTTTTTGTTTTAAGATATAATGACTTAACATCTTCGGAAGAAATGTGTATTTTGACGTCCTGAACAAGTTTGTAGAAGGTCACAAAACTGTAGGATTTCATCTGTTGAAGCTACACTGAAAAAACTAGTTTTAGGGGTACTTCGCACAAAACGCTCCATATCTCGAAAACCATAAGAGGTGGAGCTTTGACATGTTCTACGAAGTTTTTTCTCTTATTATGAGCTACAACTTTGCCGAAGACGTCAAACCTCTAAAAAAAATTTTTGAAAAAATAAAAATTTTATCTCACTTTTAGGGGGATTAATCATTAATTACATTTTATCAGAAGACGCCTTTTAACATGCAGAAAAACTTTGTAGAACACGCCTAACCTCTAGAACCTACCTAAAAAAGTTATTTAATTTTGATCGCAAAATCATCGATTTCGAACACTGTGCACTGTGACTCTTTTACACAAAGTTGTTTACGATATCGAGAAGGCATTCGCTCAAAAGCAATCCTGCTTGGGTGTTTTCTTAGATATCGAGGTTGCCTTTGACAACGTGCCTTTCGATGCCATATTGGAAGCCGCACGGGGTCATGGTATATCTCCAATGATTTCCAATTGGATTCACCAAATGCTCAAAAACCGACATCTCTTCTCGACATTGCGTCAAGCGGCGATTAGGAAATTGAGTGTTTGTGGATGCCCCCAAGGGGGAGTCTTATCACCACTTTTATGGAATCTCGTAGCAGATACGCTATTGAGGCAACTCAATAATAGCGGTTTTCCTACTTATGGTTTTGCCGACGACTACCTAACATTGTTAGTCGGTATGTGCATCAGCACCCTTTTCGACCTGATGCAAAGCACCCTTCAGGTAATTGAGGGTTGGTGTCGCCAATATGGCTTTTCGGTTAATCCGAGTAAAACATCTATTGTTCTTTTCACGGAAAGGCGAAACCGTAATGGCGTTCGACCTTTGCGTCTCTTTGATTCTGAAATCGATGTGACTGAACAGGTAAAGTACGTTGGAGTCATTCTTGATTCCAAGCTTTCCTAGATACCTCACATTGAGTTCAGAATCAAGGAAGCTTGAATGGCCTCCGGGCAATGCCAGCGTACTTTTGGTACAACTTGGGTTTAAATTCCAAGTATATCAAATGGATTAACACAACTGTGGTTCGGCCAATATTGGCTTATGGATGTCTTGTGTGGTGGCAAAAGGGCGAAGTGAGAACAGTCCAATCAAAATTAGGCCATCTCCAAAGGATGTGCTTAATGGCGATGTCTGGAGCGTTCTCTTCAACTCCTACGGCAGCGCTCGAAGTGCTCTTTGACGTTGCCCCACTACACATTCATCTAAAACAAGAAGCACTTTCTTGCACTTACCGTCTATGGGTACTCGGTTTACTAGAAGAAACTCTTGTGAACCGCAGTTCATCACACACCTCGTTGTTTCCACTTGAATTGGGAAAAAGTTATCCTTGCTCCAAGTGATCTTACAATTACTTATAATTTTCCATATAGGAAATTTTCCACGAAATTCTCTTCCCGTGAAGAGTGGACATCTGGTTATCTGGAAAGAAGTATTTCAGACGGCATCGTATGTTACACTGATGGCTCCCTTCTCGAAGGTCGAGCAGGTGCTGGTGTTTATTCTCGTGAGCTAAGGCTGTATCAGTCTTACTCACTTCGTAGACACTGCACCGTTTTTCAGGCCGAAATCTTTGCTCTTATGTGTGGAGAGCAATCAGCACTTCGGCAGCACGTAATGGGCAAAGTAATATACTTCTGTTCAGATAGCCAGGCTGCTATTAAAGCACTTGCTTCGGCCAACTCTAGGTCGAAGGTAGTTATCGCTTGTCGAACTCAAATCGAGGAGCTGAATTCAGCAAACGCTGTTCACCTTCTATGGGTACCTGGTCATTCTTCCATCGCTGGAAATGAATTGGCTGATGAGTTAGCTCGCAATGGAGCATCACTCGACTTCATTGGCCCTGAGCCAGCTATTCCGATATCGAAGTATTGGGTAAAGCTTCAGATTGACACCTGGGCTGCCACTCAACACAGATAATACTGGAATAGTTTGGAGTCATGTCGTCAAACCAAATTGTAATGTACTGAGCCATCTCCAAGGGTGGCGAAGTATCTTACAAATCTGTCAAAGCAGAATTGCAGCATTCTGGTCAAAGCATTGACTGGCCACTGCCGACTCAGCTATCACATGGCGAATATTCAGCAAGCTGATTCATTTGCCTGTGATAGCTGTGAATCCGATTATGGAACTTCGTATCATTTGATATGTAACTGTCCAGTTTTCGCGCAACTGTGTTTCCGAGTATTCGGTAAACACTTATTAAGTGAAACTGACTTCAGAAACCTGAATCTTCAGGATATTCTGTTATTCTTAACCCGCTGTGATAAAGAGCTATAGGCTCTCTTTCGCTTTATGCGTTATTACAGTGCCCTTTTCAGGGCGCTGTTTGAACTCATTGTGGTACGCTTGTGCGTTAGTACCCTCTTCCAGGGTATTTATCCTATTTCCCTACCTGTCCCTATCCCCATCCAAATCCTTTTTCCTTCCTTTTCCCTCAGGTAGATGATGAAATAGGCTATTATTTTGGCGATGGCACAAATGTCCGAAATGGAGGATAACGTGCCTCTGGAGCCTGCCTTCTGATACCTGATAGAATTTTTCGATTTTTTTGTTTTTCATATAAGTGTGGGCCACCCTAATAAACAGTCTAGTTTAATTCTTAAAATTAATACATTGGAAAGATAGATTGTGTTGAACAGTGTGGTAATAGTCATGTAATTTGAAATTGGATAACAAATACCATGAAAAACAAGGTAAAAATATGCATCAATGATACTGTAGATATACTTGGAAGTGAAGTTTAACTGAAGTGTTATCTTACGACCATAGATTGAGAGGTTGAAGCTGAGAGGATAAAATTTGCGTTCTTGATCGCGGAATTCCTCTTTTTTCAGTTATTCTTTCTGGGATTCTATCTGAAACTCTTTTAAGGAAATATTTTTATCTCCTGAGACTTTTTTAGATTTTTAGAGATTTCTTCAGCAAGGAGTTTTTCAAAAGTTTTTCCGAGGAGTATTTCAGAAATCCTTCGAAAAATTTCGTTGCAAATGCTACAGGGATTGCTTCGGAAATTCTTCCCAGAATTTCTCCACAGACAAACAGACGTAACACTCTTCAAAACGGCTGGGCACATGCATTTAACGATTAATTCAAATTTACTTTGATTTGCGTGATCCTTCCACCAGAGGTACTAGTGTTCGATCACTTTTACGTTTTCAAGTGTACACGTTGCTGAATGATGCAAACGAAACTCAAAAGCGATTTGTTTAATAGTGTGTGTGTGTGTGTTAGACAAACGTCAAATCGAAATCCATCATGGCCGACAGTGTCTTGCGTGGTTCTACCAACAGGTGGCAATGAGCTCATAAAAATGACTCCAGGCAAAAGTGTTTGAGGAATTTCATTTAAAAGTTACGTCCGAAATTTTTTTGAGAAATTCCTTCATTGTTTTCTGTGGAAATTCCCACAAGGTTTTTTTTCTGTGTAATTTGGTCAATCAAAATCAACTATTACTATATGTTTTCTTAACCCTACGTTTCGGTCCTTATTGGACCTTTTCTCAAGGCTTCTGTAATGCTTTATTAGTTAAGTATAACAATTTATTTTGTAATGACATAGATTGTTACCAAAAATTGTATTGTTTTATCGTTAAGGTGTTTATTTGAACGTCTAATCTTCATTTAGTGTTGGCTGTAATATAAGTTTTTAGTGGATTCTCTCTTGAAATGGTTTTTTACTGTACTCACTTTTCGGTTTTAACTTTCCGGAAACAAGTTATGGAATTTAACATCGAAATCCGTTCCATTGTTCTACGCACTGATATAGTTTCAAAATGACGATTGGCATTCAGTTATTTCTATCTGTGATTTTCCTTGGATTACAATCATTGTGTGAGTGGTAGTGACTAGTGTGGTGTTTATATTCGTTCTGTTTTGATTTTGTCGTTTGGATTTTCGTGTGTTTTTGACTGTGTGTAGAAGTGCCGCATATACAATACAATATCAACAGACAGTACCCGCAAACGTAGATTGAATGGCAATTGAGGTAGATTATGTAGAACTTGAAAGCCCTGAACTCCAGGACATTTTGAAAACCTTACAATGTCGTACGACCTAATAAAAGACTTCTCGTTGCATTTCGGAGCACCATGGATATCAACGGATAGTACCCGCAAACGTAGATTGAATGGCAATTGAGGTAGATTCTGTAGAACTTGAAAGTCCTGAACTCCAGGACATTTTGAAAACCTTACAATGTCGTACGACCTCAGAAAGGACTTCTCGTTGCATTTCGGAGCACCATGGATATCAGCGGACAATAACCGCAAACGTAGATTGACTGGTGACTCTGGTAGATCTTGTTGTACATGAAGTCGTAACTCCAGGATAGTTTGGATATCATAGAACATCCAAATAGCAAGAAGACAGTTACCAGCTTACGTCTGGCAGCTCTAGGAGTATTCTCACACTCTTGCTTCATGAAATAATTGCAGACATAACATTGAGGAGCTTACAGAAAATTATGACTGTAATTCCATAGTGTATTGGAGGCCTTAAGATGATCTAGGTGGATAAGACACGTTCAACGAAGTAAACTTGACATCTCGGATCTGTGAAACATATTTTCTTATGACTCAAGTCATGACTGTAAACAGTTTCATGGAGCATTCCAATAAAATACAAATCAAAGCCATCTATTTCGGCTCGCCAAAAAAAGGGGGGTGGGTGCGGGGGGATGTCCATTGGTGCGTCTTAAAGTACAACTATTCCCCTTAATTAATCAAAAAAAAAAAATAACTTAAAAGCTCAAAAAAAAAAACACTGAGATCTCCATTTTAGAAAATTTTCGGACCGTCATGCCACTTTACGGGTTATTTTTCCTGTGTCTGTTCGTTTGTTTATTGTGTTTGCTGTGTTTCTGATGTGGCAGCTCTCTAGAAGTGGTAAACTAGATGATCTGCTCGTTTTGTTTTTAATGTTTACCCAAAAAAAAACCCTGAGTAAATGAAGTATTATTTGTGGAGAAACTATAGCAATAGTTCATGAAAAAAATCTGAAAAAGGGAAAACCCTAGAGGTATTGCTGAAAGCATCTTCAAATCTTTGTGATAAAAACTCTCCTGGAATTACATAATTTGAAGAAACGGTTGGAGGAACTTCTGGAGAACCGCATGGATATATTTCTAGAAGAATTCTATGGATATTTTTCTAGAAGAAGAAATGACGAAGAAAAACTAGTGTCAAGATTATTTTCTTGAGAAATTCCCAATGAAGTTCCAGGAAAAAAATATGTGGGAATTTCTGAAAGAATATTTGGAGGATTGTCTGGAAGAATTTTCAAAGAAATCCATGGACAATGGCGCATTTTGTAGTGGTACTAAGAGGAATCGTTGTAGGAATTCTTGCTTGATTCATTCTAAGAAATCATGCGGGAATCATCTTTCTGTAAACATTCCAGATAAAATTTTAATAAATCATCAAAGAACCGCCAAACCAATTTCTGGCGGTGTCCCTGGAGGTAATCCTGGAGAGTTTTCTTGAAATTGTAAGAAGAATTCTTGTAAAAATCATCAAAGATATTCCAGTAATGTCCCTTCCGCGATAATTGCAAAAATAAAGTGTGACAAAATGATGAGTTAAAGCGTTTTCTTAGAATACTTCTTAATTTGAAGGAATTTAAAGGTACAGCACTGCTTACACTCATTCGAAAACTCTTATATGTCTTATATGGATTCATCAAAAGAGCTACCGGCCGTTTCTCAGAACCGAAATGCGTGAGTTGAAAGGGAATTTGAATGCAGGAGCGTTAGGGAAGTCGTTTAAATACGCGTCTATTGGGGAAAACGATCCACGACAAAGAGTTTTGTACCGAGAGACTTTATCGGCTTTCAGTCTTTAGAGCGGACAGAACTAAAGCATGTTTTCTACGCCCGATGTTTCGATTGACCGAGGGAGACTTGTTCGGCTTTCAATCTTTAGAGCGGTCAATCGAAACATCGTGCGTAGAAAACATGCTTTAGTTCTGTTCGCTCTGAAGTTTGAAAGCCGAAAAAGTCTCCCGGTACAAAATCGCAGCAGTCGAAAGCATCCAAGCAGAGTTTTAATTTAATATTTTCGGACCAATCAATAAAATTTAAGAGTTAATTTATCTATTTTAAATATGTATGATTTTTATTTTTAAGTTGTATTGGAGTTTCAGCAGGGTTTTGGAGGGGTTCCCGGGGATCCAGAGAGCTACCAAGGAGAGTTTCGAGTATGCTTCAGAGAAGTATCAAGGTATTTCAGGGAATTTCAGGAAGGATTCTGTACGATTGAGGGGACACCCCTGAAATCCCCTGGAACGCCTCTGCAACGCCTTGAGACCCCTAAAACATCACTGGAACGTCCCTGAAGAAACCTCCCGGAATGTCCATTCGCAACCTTTTGAAACGTCCTTGGCCTTTCTAAAACATCTTGAGATCCCCTTGAACACTCCTTGATAGCTCTAAAACTTTTAAAACACCTCCGACAAACCTTCAAAGGGGCCATACACAAACTACGTCACGCTCTTATGAGGGATGGGGGGCAAACGTTCTGAAAAACGTGACGGCTCATACAAACAATCGTGAAGTCCAATACGAAGAGTGTGACATAAATGGGTTGAAAAAGGTCGATTTATGCGTGACAAAATGTGTGCACCACCCCTAACGCCCCTGAAGCCCCTGGAATATCCCTGAAATACCTTGAAAAACCCTCGAAATCTCCTGGAACGCCCCTAAAACTTCTTAAAAATCCCAAAAACGATTCTAAAGCCGCCTGAAACACTTCTGATGCCCCTAAAACAACATTTGAGTTCACTTGAACCACTTGAAATCCTTCGGAGCACCCCTGTAACCCCCTGTAACATCCCTGATACGTCCCTAAAACCCTTTGAAAACCTATGAAACGCCCCTTAAAGTCCCTGAAAGCCCCTGGAACACTTTTCGAGTCCCTGCAGCGCTACTGAAATCCGACTTACCGGCATTATTGCCGGTTTTAGGAGCTAACAACCGCCTAGTCTTGTGAACGCCGTCCGGTAGGTCATCACCTGAAGGCTGCCTTACGCGCTTCTACGTTTGCTTGTCAAAAACAACCGCATTTACTTTGATTTGCGTGATCCTTCCACCAGAGGTACTAGTGTTCGATCACTTTTACGTTTTCAAGTGTACACGTTGCTGAATGATGCAAACGAAACTCAAAAGCGATTTGTTTAATAGTGTGTGTGTGTGTTAGACAAACGTCAAATCGAAATCCATCATGGCCGACAGTGTCTTGCGTGGTTCTACCAACAGGTGGCAATGAGCTCATAAAAATGACTCCAGGCAAAAGTGTTTGAGGAATTTCATTTAAAAGTTACGTCCGAAATTTTTTTGAGAAATTCCTTCATTGTTTTCTGTGGAAATTCCCACAAGGTTTTTTTTCTGTGTAATTTGGTCAATCAAAATCAACTATTACTATATGTTTTCTTAACCCTACGTTTCGGTCCTTATTGGACCTTTTCTCAAGGCTTCTGTAATGCTTTATTAGTTAAGTATAACAATTTATTTTGTAATGACATAGATTGTTACCAAAAATTGTATTGTTTTATCGTTAAGGTGTTTATTTGAACGTCTAATCTTCATTTAGTGTTGGCTGTAATATAAGTTTTTAGTGGATTCTCTCTTGAAATGGTTTTTTACTGTACTCACTTTTCGGTTTTAACTTTCCGGAAACAAGTTATGGAATTTAACATCGAAATCCGTTCCATTGTTCTACGCACTGATATAGTTTCAAAATGACGATTGGCATTCAGTTATTTCTATCTGTGATTTTCCTTGGATTACAATCATTGTGTGAGTGGTAGTGACTAGTGTGGTGTTTATATTCGTTCTGTTTTGATTTTGTCGTTTGGATTTTCGTGTGTTTTTGACTGTGTGTAGAAGTGCCGCATATACAATACAATATCAACAGACAGTACCCGCAAACGTAGATTGAATGGCAATTGAGGTAGATTATGTAGAACTTGAAAGCCCTGAACTCCAGGACATTTTGAAAACCTTACAATGTCGTACGACCTAATAAAAGACTTCTCGTTGCATTTCGGAGCACCATGGATATCAACGGATAGTACCCGCAAACGTAGATTGAATGGCAATTGAGGTAGATTCTGTAGAACTTGAAAGTCCTGAACTCCAGGACATTTTGAAAACCTTACAATGTCGTACGACCTCAGAAAGGACTTCTCGTTGCATTTCGGAGCACCATGGATATCAGCGGACAATAACCGCAAACGTAGATTGACTGGTGACTCTGGTAGATCTTGTTGTACATGAAGTCGTAACTCCAGGATAGTTTGGATATCATAGAACATCCAAATAGCAAGAAGACAGTTACCAGCTTACGTCTGGCAGCTCTAGGAGTATTCTCACACTCTTGCTTCATGAAATAATTGCAGACATAACATTGAGGAGCTTACAGAAAATTATGACTGTAATTCCATAGTGTATTGGAGGCCTTAAGATGATCTAGGTGGATAAGACACGTTCAACGAAGTAAACTTGACATCTCGGATCTGTGAAACATATTTTCTTATGACTCAAGTCATGACTGTAAACAGTTTCATGGAGCATTCCAATAAAATACAAATCAAAGCCATCTATTTCGGCTCGCCAAAAAAAGGGGGGTGGGTGCGGGGGGATGTCCATTGGTGCGTCTTAAAGTACAACTATTCCCCTTAATTAATCAAAAAAAAAAAATAACTTAAAAGCTCAAAAAAAAAACACTGAGATCTCCATTTTAGAAAATTTTCGGACCGTCATGCCACTTTACGGGTTATTTTTCCTGTGTCTGTTCGTTTGTTTATTGTGTTTGCTGTGTTTCTGATGTGGCAGCTCTCTAGAAGTGGTAAACTAGATGATCTGCTCGTTTTGTTTTTAATGTTTACCCAAAAAAAAACCCTGAGTAAATGAAGTATTATTTGTGGAGAAACTATAGCAATAGTTCATGAAAAAAATCTGAAAAAGGGAAAACCCTAGAGGTATTGCTGAAAGCATCTTCAAATCTTTGTGATAAAAACTCTCCTGGAATTACATAATTTGAAGAAACGGTTGGAGGAACTTCTGGAGAACCGCATGGATATATTTCTAGAAGAATTCTATGGATATTTTTCTAGAAGAAGAAATGACGAAGAAAAACTAGTGTCAAGATTATTTTCTTGAGAAATTCCCAATGAAGTTCCAGGAAAAAAATATGTGGGAATTTCTGAAAGAATATTTGGAGGATTGTCTGGAAGAATTTTCAAAGAAATCCATGGACAATGGCGCATTTTGTAGTGGTACTAAGAGGAATCGTTGTAGGAATTCTTGCTTGATTCATTCTAAGAAATCATGCGGGAATCATCTTTCTGTAAACATTCCAGATAAAATTTTAATAAATCATCAAAGAACCGCCAAACCAATTTCTGGCGGTGTCCCTGGAGGTAATCCTGGAGAGTTTTCTTGAAATTGTAAGAAGAATTCTTGTAAAAATCATCAAAGATATTCCAGTAATGTCCCTTCCGCGATAATTGCAAAAATAAAGTGTGACAAAATGATGAGTTAAAGCGTTTTCTTAGAATACTTCTTAATTTGAAGGAATTTAAAGGTACAGCACTGCTTACACTCATTCGAAAACTCTTATATGTCTTATATGGATTCATCAAAAGAGCTACCGGCCGTTTCTCAGAACCGAAATGCGTGAGTTGAAAGGGAATTTGAATGCAGGAGCGTTAGGGAAGTCGTTTAAATACGCGTCTATTGGGGAAAACGATCCACGACAAAGAGTTTTGTACCGAGAGACTTTATCGGCTTTCAGTCTTTAGAGCGGACAGAACTAAAGCATGTTTTCTACGCCCGATGTTTCGATTGACCGAGGGAGACTTGTTCGGCTTTCAATCTTTAGAGCGGTCAATCGAAACATCGTGCGTAGAAAACATGCTTTAGTTCTGTTCGCTCTGAAGTTTGAAAGCCGAAAAAGTCTCCCGGTACAAAATCGCAGCAGTCGAAAGCATCCAAGCAGAGTTTTAATTTAATATTTTCGGACCAATCAATAAAATTTAAGAGTTAATTTATCTATTTTAAATATGTATGATTTTTATTTTTAAGTTGTATTGGAGTTTCAGCAGGGTTTTGGAGGGGTTCCCGGGGATCCAGAGAGCTACCAAGGAGAGTTTCGAGTATGCTTCAGAGAAGTATCAAGGTATTTCAGGGAATTTCAGGAAGGATTCTGTACGATTGAGGGGACACCCCTGAAATCCCCTGGAACGCCTCTGCAACGCCTTGAGACCCCTAAAACATCACTGGAACGTCCCTGAAGAAACCTCCCGGAATGTCCATTCGCAACCTTTTGAAACGTCCTTGGCCTTTCTAAAACATCTTGAGATCCCCTTGAACACTCCTTGATAGCTCTAAAACTTTTAAAACACCTCCGACAAACCTTCAAAGGGGCCATACACAAACTACGTCACGCTCTTATGAGGGATGGGGGGCAAACGTTCTGAAAAACGTGACGGCTCATACAAACAATCGTGAAGTCCAATACGAAGAGTGTGACATAAATGGGTTGAAAAAGGTCGATTTATGCGTGACAAAATGTGTGCACCACCCCTAACGCCCCTGAAGCCCCTGGAATATCCCTGAAATACCTTGAAAAACCCTCGAAATCTCCTGGAACGCCCCTAAAACTTCTTAAAAATCCCAAAAACGATTCTAAAGCCGCCTGAAACACTTCTGATGCCCCTAAAACAACATTTGAGTTCACTTGAACCACTTGAAATCCTTCGGAGCACCCCTGTAACCCCCTGTAACATCCCTGATACGTCCCTAAAACCCTTTGAAAACCTATGAAACGCCCCTTAAAGTCCCTGAAAGCCCCTGGAACACTTTTCGAGTCCCTGCAGCGCTACTGAAATCCGACTTACCGGCATTATTGCCGGTTTTAGGAGCTAACAACCGCCTAGTCTTGTGAACGCCGTCCGGTAGGTCATCACCTGAAGGCTGCCTTACGCGCTTCTACGTTTGCTTGTCAAAAACAACCGCATCCGTCGCACTCTTTGGGCTACCCTCGAAAGCGAAGGTTTCCGTGTGGGTAGACTGCGACTTCACGGGTTCTGCCGCTGCCGTACGCAAAGTCAATGATCGACGCAAACTGCTGCGCTGCCTCCATCATCGCAGAAAGCCCATATTTGTTTTTTTTTTTGGTTCCGGGTCATTTGGACGAACGCCATTAGGCCGAATGCCGTTTGGCCGAACTCCATTTGGCCGAAAGGGTCATTTGGCCGAGTGTCGTTTGCCCGAATGCCGTTTGGCCGAAAAAGGAATTATGAACTTAAGTTATGATGCCAATGTTTTCTATAGCAGTATAACTCGAAAGAATAGCCTACGTTTCAAAGAAGGAAAAATCTCAGACGAAAGTATTCACATTTTGAACGCAAACTGATCCCTTAATGGTAAAACTAGAAAGAATAGCCTACGATCGTTAAAAGGAAATATTTCTGATGATCATATTGGTGTCAAGAATGTAATCTAGAGTTTGTCCACGCCTCTGAATT
This sequence comes from Aedes albopictus, assembly GCF_035046485.1. NCBI lineage: Eukaryota > Metazoa > Arthropoda > Insecta > Diptera > Culicidae > Aedes > Aedes albopictus. Next base: position 239,383,380 of record NC_085136.1, on the reverse strand, counting down.
CTTTAGATCATAATTCGGCCAAACGACCCTTTCGGCCATATGGCATTCGACCAAATGGCGTTCGGCCAAACGGCATTTGGCCAAACGGCGTTCGGCCAAATGGCCGGACACCGTTTTTGTTGATAGCCCACATCAACTACTGTTGATTTACATTTGAATGCTGACATATGGGAGGCGATAAAGCTTGAATAAGAAAAATACAATATTTGCATCAAATGCTAAATCTACGAACTGGCAACGCGGCCAAGCAAACACCAAAACGATCCTATCACATCAAACAGATATCAATTTCGACCAATCAGCGACTGGTCTCCATCAGGGGTGTAAAATCTTACTCTCTACGCCCACTCAAAAATGCCCACCTGCGCGCCATCTACTGTTGGTTCTTATTTGTTAACATCTTTTTGGTTTTATAAACATCAACAATAGCTCAAACATCAGAATTTTTCTCTCGATCTTGATGCTTATGATCAGTGTTTTCGGTAATTATCTAAATTACTTGAGTTATAGTGTTTAATTAACCTCTCCTTTTAGAAAAAATAATCGCCCAGGGGGTTTTCAATTTTTGGCCGATTTTTGCACTTCAAACAAAACAACAACAAAAACAAACGAGAGTAGAGACTAGTATTTCATAATGGTGAAAACATAACACTGATTTTTTCGGAATGAAATTTTTCAATCTAAAATAACATAATTTTATTTATTTATGTCTAAATCACATACTGACTGCTTTTAACATGATAAAACGGTGTCAAATTCAGTTTTGCAATCGAAAGTTATTGAACTTTTCTGGTATGGTAGTTACGTCTTTTTACTGGTTCTAAAACATGATAGAGGGTAGGCGAAATTTGTTCCCAAATGACAGTCAACTTACACCCCTGGTTTCCATTTGCCAGCAAAATGGCCTTCAATTGGCTGACTACGTGTCGCTTCTAGGTAGTGAATCAAAATTCAACCATCACGCAACAATAAAGACAATGTCGCAACCTGCATTTGTTGCGACAAAGGTTTGTCCCAACTTGAACAGGATAGGATAAAGATCATGCACCACGAGTTTAGAAATTAGAGTCAGTAATCACTGCAATGCTGCTGAAGATGTATCATCAAAAAGTTTCGATTTTGGGTTGGTAATAATTTAATAGTTGAGTTGAAAAGTACGCAACAAATTCAGTTTCCGCTTTATCTACAACACAAATTTTCGAGATCATGTAATTATCTGTTACCAGTTGAGATAAAAAGTAATCGCTGCACCTTCTTTGTTGCTTGTTTTGTGCCTCTTTTGTCTGACAATTCTCTTCACTGATCCTAGGCAATACCCAGCTCGGGTCGCTTCATACCTTGAATTGGGTTTAATATTCTTAGTCGGCCACTACACGGTAGACTCGCAGAAGGATTCCTCAAGCTCCTAAACTACTGTCCCTGAAACCTCCGTTAAGACCTTGAAACCCCTTGAATGCCCCGGGTACGCCATTGAAACCCCCTGGAACTCCCCTAAAACTACTTCAAAACCTTTGGATCGCATCTGAAATCTCTGGAACGCTCCTGAAGCCCCTTGAAAACCCTTGAAACGTCCCTCAAACCCTTTTGGAGCACCCCTGAAAACTCTTGAAAGCACCTGAAACCTCTGGAACGCTCTTCAAATGCCTTAATAACCCCTGGCCGCCCCTAAAACCCCCCTGTTACGGCGCTGGGACACCTTGGAAACCCCCTAAAACTCAACGAACAACTCATGAACGCATCTGAAACCTCTTGAATACTTTTGGGACGCACCAGCAACAATATGGAACGCCGCACAATCTCTTGGAATACCCCTGAAATCTCGTACAATTACCTGAATCCATGTGAAACCCCTTAGAACCAAGCTTGATATTCAATGAAAGCATTCGCGATGTGGTGCAATTTGCATTTGACAACGAATATGTTTTCTCTTTCTTTGGGAACGTCCATAAATTACGTCACGCTTTGAGGGGGAAGGGGGGGTTCGGCAAAGTGTGACGACTTATATAAAAATTTCAGAGGTCCCATACAAAAAGTGTGACATAGGGGGGAGGGGGGGTTTAAAATGGTCAATTTTTGCGTGACGTAATTTAAGGACGTTCCCTTTCGTATCGCCAAACCAACCTCCCGTACGAATTACACACGAACAGACTCGACTCTCATCAGCCTTGTTGGGTTATTCCTTCTCGTCGCTGGGCAGAGCCTACCAGCTAAACCTTTCTTTTCATCGCTATCGATGATGTCGATGAGCTTATCGCGAAGCATTGTCAGCTGGAAACTTTTATTGATATAGACGTGAATGTTGCGTCTGTGTGCGTGTCGAGCATTCGCGCCGTAGTCTACAACCAAACCTTTCCGTGAGGTTCGCCTGTTCGGGCACGCAAACGGTGGCACTGTCAGATGTGTAAAACATCGTTTGCGAGTTACATCATGCTCGTTTTGCCACTTCTTTGCATCTGGTCATCGATTGGCAGTGCACAGTTCAATCACAGGCGATTACAATACAATTGATAAGTTGTGATGAACACTCGTGACGTGAAAATGTGCAACATTGCTTAAAGCAGCTCCAAAACACCCTTGAAAATCCTTTGAACGATTTTGAAAACCCCTGGAACACCTGGAACCTCTGTATCGCTCTTGAAACCCCTTGAAAACCCCTAAAACCCCCTGAAAGGCCATTTAAATCTCCTGGAATGCCCCTGAAACCCAACGGAAGCTTTTGGAATGCCCCTTAAATGCATCTTAATTCCTTGGTTCGCTCCTGAAATCCCTTGAAAACCCATAGAACGCCCATGGAACTTGGTACACGCCTACATTTACTTGAAAATAAATTCAAATCGCAAGAATGAGGACATGCATCCAGACCACTTTTTTCCTGATGTGTCTAATTTGAAAGCGGATATCGCTCGTTCACACGACATGATTCGCCCCGAAAAATGAAAAACACTTTTTGGTATTAAAAGTATCTTTACTCTAATAACGTTATGTACTTTTGTATGCCGCCAGCTAGACGCTATATGGCTAAACTCGTTTCATTCATTTGGTGGCGCGTACAACCCCAATCTCCTCTACTGTAGTTGAGCGCACGTGGTGGCACATCATATTGGCAGCAATTTCGTTATTGTTCAGTAAGATTTACGGGGTTAAGTCGACGGAGTTAAATGACCTGCCAAAGAAATGGATTTCTTACGACGATGATTGGGATAAACCTTATTTCAAATATTCAGAATTGCCAATACTTTTTCGACCTTTTTCTTCCCTGTTGGCAGGCAACTGAAACCTGCCTCGGGCCAATCCGAAAATTATGCAAATCAATGACTGATGCGTGATGGATCGACCTGCCGGCCGACCGGCATGTTGGCATTCGATTGTCTCAAATGAACTGGCTGGCATAGTGGCATGGCACAGTTCTCTCACTGATTCGTGATTCGGTTTGTTGAACTTTCGATTTCCTCTCCCTTCTTGATTCTTGTTTATTCGAGCGACACGATGATGACAGCTGAGCTGTGAAAACCGGGAGCACGCAAATTGTCGTCGTTGGACAAGTCAAGGCTTCTGTCGTCATCGTCAGCGGCGGCGATGCTACTGGTTGACCTTCTGGAATGGCCGATTAGCTCCTAGCACCACCGTGGTTGCCGCGTTTAACGCCCGGATGAGTGACACCCGGAGAGGATCAAAAAGATAACCATCCGGTGTGGTGTTGATCCAACAACCGGTTGGGTTCACCCTGCACTGAACAGGGCTTGGGTGTGAATTCAATTTCAAGGCACGCATATGTGTTTTATAAACATAAGTAGAAGTGTCCAAAATGGAAGGTTTGCTGTCATAAATATGTGAGGTGTCGGAAGTTGTACGAGCAGAATAAAAAGATCTAATTGTCAAAGAGGACAATCAACGTGAACTAGACTAGACTAGACTAGACTAGACTAGACTAGACTAGACTAGACTAGACTAGACTAGACTAGACTAGACTAGACTAGACTAGACTAGACTAGACTAGACTAGACTAGACTAGACTAGACTAGACTAGACTAGACTAGACTAGACTAGACTAGACTAGACTAGACTAGACTAGACTAGACTAGACTAGACTAGACTAGACTAGACTAGACTAGACTAGACTAGACTAGACTAGACTAGACTAGACTAGACTAGACTAGACTAGACTAGACTAGACTAGACTAGACTAGACTAGACTAGACTAGACTAGACTAGACTAGACTAGACTAGACTAGACTAGACTAGACTAGACTAGACTAGACTAGACTAGACTAGACTAGACTAGACTAGACTAGACTAGACTAGACTAGACTAGACTAGACTAGACTAGACTAGACTAGACTAGACTAGACTAGACTAGACTAGACTAGACTAGACTAGACTAGACTAGACTAGACTAGACTAGACTAGACTAGACTAGACTAGACTAGACTAGACTAGACTAGACTAGACTAGACTAGACTAGACTAGACTAGACTAGACTAGACTAGACTAGACTAGACTAGACTAGACTAGACTAGACTAGACTAGACTAGACTAGACTAGACTAGACTAGACTAGACTAGACTAGACTAGACTAGACTAGACTAGACTAGACTAGACTAGACTAGACTAGACTAGACTAGACTAGACTAGACTAGACTAGACTAGACTAGACTAGACTAGACTAGACTAGACTAGACTAGACTAGACTAGACTAGACTAGACTAGACTAGACTAGACTAGACTAGACTAGACTAGACTAGACTAGACTAGACTAGACTAGACTAGACTAGACTAGACTAGACTAGACTAGACTAGACTAGACTAGACTAGACTAGACTAGACTAGACTAGACTAGACTAGACTAGACTAGACTAGACTAGACTAGACTAGACTAGACTAGACTAGACTAGACTAGACTAGACTAGACTAGACTAGACTAGACTAGACTAGACTAGACTAGACTAGACTAGACTAGACTAGACTAGACTAGACTAGACTAGACTAGACTAGACTAGACTAGACTAGACTAGACTAGACTAGACTAGACTAGACTAGACTAGACTAGACTAGACTAGACTAGACTAGACTAGACTAGACTAGACTAGACTAGACTAGACTAGACTAGACTAGACTAGACTAGACTAGACTAGACTAGACTAGACTAGACTAGACTAGACTAGACTAGACTAGACTAGACTAGACTAGACTAGACTAGACTAGACTAGACTAGACTAGACTAGACTAGACTAGACTAAATAGTGCCCCAAACTTGAAAACCTCGCGTCGTGATTGATTGATGCCACTTGATGGAATTTGCGCATCAAATTGCATCGCCCCTTCTTCCCAAATCACTGATTTCAATTTGTCACGATGCAATATCACTAGGTGGCCGTGGCAGTACCAATGCAAGCATATACAACAGCGGTGGCAACTTCCATTGTTCTAATTCGACACTTTCCCAGAACCACATCTCCCCATCATTCTCGTTGCTGTGCTGGTTTCGATTTTGCATTTGTAAAGACACAACCATCATGGACATGGTTCTCATCCATACGTGGGGTAGCTGCGATGCCATCGAGGACGGATATTGGAATCCATTGCATTTATTGATCGACCGTCTCCCTCCCGTGGAGGAGCACTACTGTAGAGAAGATTCTCCTCCGTTCGGTACCTAGCAGCCATACAGCGTGGACGACCCTTCCCGGATTTCGAATCGGAATCGATCACTGTGCTTGATGCAAATTTAAATTGCATTCCGTCATTGTTCAAAACGAGAGGATCTAGAATCGCACAAATCCCCCCTGCTGCGGCACCAGACGGAGATGGCACGCCGGTGGCAAGGGGACGATTCTATTCGGGGGATCCGGACTCTGACGGACCTGGACTGATGTTCCGTTCGCCGACCGACCCCTGCAGCTATTGTCGTCCTGACGGATGGACCGGCAGACAAATTCTGTCTGTTTCACCTCGACCCCCAATCGAGCTCGCTCGTCGGCGTCCGTCGTTGTTCGGTAGCTGTGCTATTCGCAGGAAATAATTTGTTGTTTGAAAATTTGTTTATTTGCACCAGGTTCCAGTTTTTTTTTGCGCCCCCGAATGACGACGTGGACGAGGACGATTGTACCGACCATACGAACAGCGTTTTTTCCTGTTTGTTCGGTGGATGTTCCGAATTCGTCAAGGTGAGCTCTTTCAGCGTGTCTGGTGTTCTGTGCATGGAGGAAAGTGTTCGTCTGACACACACAGGTGATATTGACAGACAACTAAATTCTTTCATTTTCACAAAGGGTGTTTTAAAAGAGAAGAATGACTGAAATATATGGAATACCCCTCCAAACAAATAGCGAGGATTGGAAGCACTCAGTTCAATTTTATGTCCCTGGCCACAGTATGTTTGTTCTAAATTATGTCTAAATATTTTTCTTTAGTTTGTGCGGTCCATACTGGCGATTTCGGGACAGAAATTTATCGCAATCGAGTTAATGGTTTTGTATTATTAACCATTAGTATTGAAGAGTAGAATTTGCTATGCTATTAAATGAAATTAATAACTAAAAATGTCTAATGCATTAATTTTCCGTACATTTTTTATAGTGGGACTGTTATGCGTAGAATTTTAGTTGTGGGACAAACATGCATAGAAATTAAACAGTGTAAGTAACATGGGGCAACTATGCGTAGAACGGCAGTAGAGGCCTGATTATTTTAAGCGTTATGATCTACCTTTTTCGTATTTCTAAGCAATCAACTTATTAGAGATCACGAAACTTTTGATGCAGATAAATATTCGCGGAATTAATCAAATGGACAAGTTAGATTCCATTTGCATTTTTCTGCCAAATCTCCCCATTGCTGTTGATGTACTTGTCGTCGGCGAAACGTGGATTAAGGAAGACAGATCAAGGTACTACAATATCCCTGGATTCCAAAGTACCTATTCATGTAGAAAAACTTCATCCGGTGGTCTTGCTGTATTTATCAGAGATATACTGAACTACGAAGTGACACAACCGATAATGGATTTCGCCACATAGCGATTGACGTACGATTTGGTATTTCTCACGTAATGGTCCATGCCGTCTACCGTCCGCCAGGATACGATGTCAATCAGTTTCTATCACTCATGGAAAACAGCATGTCATCATTGGATATTAGAACACTTTACTTTCTTCTTGGAGACACGAATCTTGCTATCAACAATAGGGAACTGCGTGTTGCTCAAAGATATGTGGAACTACTAGCGTCGTACAATACGATCGTATCGAACACCTACAGTACCCGCCCCGTGAGCAATAATATTCTAGATCATGTTGTGTGCCGTACAGACATCTCTGATCGCATTACGAACAACACTTTGGATTGTGATCTCAGCGACCACTGCATCGTCCTAACCCACTTCAAGACTACGATGGAGAAAACCAGTAAAACTCTGTTAAAAACATGGGTGAATTACCGACAAGTTAACGCACATTTCCAATCATTTCTTGGATTCTTTTCGGCACGTAATCCTAAACAACTGTGGAGTAAGATAAACGATCTAATGGGAAAGCAAACTGAACAGGGAAAACGATGGAAATTGATGGAGTCCAAGCAGAGCTGATGAAGTAGGAAATGTTTTCAACAACTTCTTTTCTTCTATTGGCAAAAATATCGCAAACAATCTTAGTTCTGACGGTGACATTAATAAGTTCGGAACTATGGAGATCACAGCCAGATCTATCTTGCTTAGACCTGCGGATCACTCGGAAGTTTTCAACGTAATCCACGTAATAGCTCAAAAGCAACTGACGTGGACGGTTTTCCAGTTAGTGCACTGAAACAACACGGCGTGGCCCTGTCCCATATTATCTGTTCCTGCTTCAACGACAGCATTAGTACAGGAAATTATCCGCAGAGTTTATAGAAAGCGCTGGTACATCCAGTCTTCAAAGGAGGCGACCCTACAAACCCGACCAACTACAGGTTTATTTCGGTGTTACCAGCAATAAATAAAGTGTTTGAGAAGCTCTTATACACTCGATTATCTATCTTCTTGGAGAGTACAAATCAACTGTATCAACGACAATTCGGATTTCAGCAAGGCTCATCAACTGAAACGACGGTGTTGGAGCTAGTGGATGATCTGTCGCAGTCTGTGGATCGAAAGCTGATAGCTGGAGTGATGTTTTTACACCTGTCCAAGGCTTTTGATACCATCAACCATGTAAGCTTGACGCCTACGGAATTCGTGGTATCGCCAATGAACTTATGAGAAGCAATTGATCAGAAAGACAGCAGAAGGTTACAATAGCACGATCCAGCAGTGAACACCGTACCATCAAATGTAGCGTTCCACAAGGCAGTAACCTTGGTCCTATGCTATTTTTGATCTACGTTAATGTAGCAAAACTCCAAATGGTAGGTCAACCAAGATTGTTCGCTGATGATACTGCCATTTCCTATAAAAGTCGTCCTGTCTATGACCTGTATAGAATATGTCTAATTATCTGCATTTAGTTATGGCGTATCTTGAGAACAACCTGCTATCTCTAAACCTAAAGAAAATGAAAGTTATGGTTTTCGGTACCAAAGACAATCAAGCTTTTCCGTACCCCGTCCTGTCTATAAATGGTGAAATAATCGAGGAAGTGTCCAGTTTCACCTGGGTGTCCATTTCGACGAAAAATTACGATGGAATGTCCATATACGCGAATTAGTAAAAATTGTTCATCACTATGCGGAGTGCTTTGAAAACTGTCAAAATACGTGCCAAAACACGTATTACTTAAAATATATTTTGCTTGTGTGCACAACCGATACCAATACGGAATTGCGGTCTGGGGCACATCATATAATACATATCTAAGAGAGGTTCAGATTCAAGAGAATCGTTGTATTAAAGCAATTTTTAAGCTGCCTCTCCTGTATCCTACGAACGAGATTCACAACACATCGTATCACAACGTTTTGCCAATAGGGTGTCTCTTCACTTCCCAAATATGTATCACCATGTACAAAATACTGAACAATCTAAACCTTCACCATAACTGGTCATTCAACGCAGCAGAAGACCACCACCACACCCGATACGCCCATCTGTTACAACAGAGGTTTTTTTTTCGAACAAAGGTAGGAAGAAGAAGATTCTCTATCATAGGACCCAACATTTTCAACCAGCTTCCGGAAAACATTAAAAATTCCCCATCTGTTAATAGTTTCAAGCGTAGTCTGATTAGCCATATGAAGAATAATATTGATTGCTATATCATACGTTAGTGATTAAGATTTCTTGATTTTAAATAACTAAGGTACGAAATCAATTTTTTTCATTGTTTGTTAACTATTAGCTAGTAATCCAACGCAACCCTTTCAAAGAACAAATGTTCATTAGGATTTGTAATTGTAACTAACTATATATTAGGCCTAATATTGATAATAAATTGAATTGAATTGAATCGAAACTGCCTGAAACGCCTCTCAAATCATCGGAGTAATGACCCTGAAAACACTTGAAAACCATTCCAAGCAACATGCATATCGTACAAGAGGTACGGCAGCGAAAGTTTTGGTTGTATAAGAGATAATTCAACGTAAATTTGTCGTAACGTATATGACATGCGTGTTGCTTATTTTTTGAGGCCACTCTGGTACTCCTGTAACGTCCATAAAACACCCTGAAAACCCCTGGACACTCAATCCTGAATTGCCTGTTCAGCACTTTTTTGACGAAAATAGAACAGCAGAATTATTTCGGTAGCTTCGGTAATCGATTTTACTGAGGCCCAGTACACCAATTGTCAAAACCGGGTGCAAAAGGTAAACAATGCAGAATAGCTGTATTCAGCTGTTCTATTTTCATCAAAAAAATTACCGAACACGGCATTCCAAACTAAGTGTGTGTCCCTAGAACGCCCCCTTAAAATCCCTGAAAACCTCTTGAACACTTTTCGAGCCCCTGCAACGCTACTGAAATCCTCTGGAACGCCCCTAAAATGCCCTGAGTAAATTCCTTTGAAGCCCCTAGAACGTCCCTGAAATCCCTTGAAAACATCTGGAACGTCACTGAAATCCCCTAGAATGCCCTTGAAATGCTTTGGATAAACACGCCCATTAAAACCTTTGTAACCCCCTGAAATTGCCTTGAAAATCCCTAAAATGTTCCTGAAACTTAATTGAAATTCCTGGTCTTAGCCACGGCCTTCCACACAAGGCCTCTAATGCTTCGGGTTCTAAGATCGTTGCTCGCGTAGGTGAGATTTCGGATGTGGGTCCTAATCAAACAGGGCTGCAAAATGGTGAGTCGATAAGGAGAGCGTCCAATATAGCTCAAGTTCGTACCTCATGCTTCCACGGGTCAAGCGATGACAAAGACCGCCAGCTAAGAGTTGTGTGCTTAGCTGGTAGTGCAGCCTGGGCAATGTTGTCCTTCTGACTTCAGCTAGATTGAGGAGGTACGATCCGAGCGTCTGTTCACCAAGGAGGTGCGGCTCAAACAGCGTCTGCTCTGGCATCCAACGGCTGAGTAAGAAACGCTGCACCACGCCCAACTAGATCCAAGGTGGTAGCCCGATCAGCGTGGTCGTCCCAGTGTTGGTTGGGACGTTAAACAGAACTGGCACGATGGCCCTCCGGCGAGACAGGAGTGTTGGCGTAGGCCCAATAAGCCACCCGTAAAAAACCCCATTGCGAATAACATAGGAGAAAATACGACTCGATACAATCGGCAAAGACCCACGCGACGAAATAAGGACTACGATTGGAAACTTGGAACATGGAATTGCAAGTCACTAGGTTTCGCAGGATGTGACAGGATAATCTACGACGAATTACATCCCCGTAACTTCGACATCGTGGCATTGCAGGAACTTTGTTAGACTGGACAGAAAGTGTGGAAAAGCGGGCATCGAGCGGCTACCTTCTACCAAAGCTGTGGCACCACCAATGAACTGGGAACAGGATTTATAGTGTTGTGCAAGATGCGACAACGTGTGATCGGGTGGCAGCCGATCAACGCAAGGATGTGCATGTTGAGAGTTAAGGGCCGTTTCTTCAACTACAGCATCATGCCTAAACGTCCACTGCCCACACGAAGGGAGACCTGATGACGAGAAAGAAGCGTTCTACGCGCAGTTAGAGCAAACATACGATGGTTGCTCGCCGCGCGACGTGAAAATCGTTGTCGGCGACATGAACGCACAGGTAGGAAGGGAGGAAATGTACAGACCGGTAATCGGGCGAAACAGCCTGCACGCCGTATCGAATGATAACGGCCAGCGATGCGTAAACTTTGCAGCCTCCTGTGGTATGGTAGTCCGAAGAACCTTCTTCCCCCGCAAAGATATCCACAAAGCCACCTGGAGATCACCCGACCACCAAACAGAAAACCAAATCGATCACGTTCTAATCGACGGTAAATTCTTCTCGGATAAAACCAATGTCCGCATATACCGCAGTGCGAATATAGATTCGGATCACTACTTAGTCGCTGTATGCATGCGCTCAAAACTTTCGACAGTTATCACCACGCGTCGAAGTCGAACGCCGCGGCTCAACATCGAGCAACTTCGTAACGTAGAAGTGGCAATTAAAAATTAAAAAAAATTAAAAATGTAGCGGTAAACCAAAAAAATTTCTAGTTTAAAATGAAACATTGTATCAATAAGAAAATAAATAAAACACCATAAACAAATAAGTTTGCTCCATCAAAAATAATAAAAATAGCCATAATTAATGAACATTTGCTCCAAAATTATACCATATTTGCTCCATAAAAAATTGAAATTGCACCATAAACAAATTGTAAATTTTACCACAAAGAATGTAAAAGCTACATTAACTTAATCTAATTGTACCATTGCTGCAGTGTCCAACGACATATAGTACTTTAGGATGTGGATTGGAAAATGTTTATTGAAAAGTAAAAGGAAAATAGACAGAAACCATATACCGAAGCACACATCTATGATAGAACGACTTAAAAGATGGAAAAACTATGAATGCAATTTGCTGGATAATCACTTGCTGAACTGGCTAACGCTCGTCGGACTTTAAAAAGGGATAACATCTCTGTTTGCATTATACCGGGCAAATTCTTTGATCTGTGGATTACCTAGAACCGATTCGACACAGTTACGACGCATCCATAGGCTACGCCGCATGGATTAAAAGAATCCGCAATTTGAAAAAGGGTTATCCACATTCTTGGAGTTTACATACATTTATTAATAATTTCAATGTATTCGGAAAAATTATCAAAAAAGGGTCAACTCTTGTTCTCTTACTTTACATATGCAACGATTAATAATTCATCCATGTTTTAAATAATTATTAAATAAACTATCTGATAACAACTGACGATCTTTTTATTAGATTATTTTTAGATTATCATGGCAGAAGGAGCAGAATATTGCCTTTTAACTTCCACATATTAACATATATTTACATATTTCCAGTGCTACTAACCGTTGCAATACTGCTTATGATGCAGAATTTGATAAATTTTTGTAGATTTTGCATTCCTTGAGGTAAAATTTATAATTTGTTTATGGTGCAATTTGATGATATTTATGGTGCAATTTCAATTTTTTATGGAGCAAATGTTCATTATTTATGGATGTTTTTATTATTTTTTATGGAGCAAACTTGTTTGTTTCTGGTGTTTTATTTAATTTTTTATTGATACAATATTTCATTTTTAACTAGAAAATTTATTGGTTTACCGCTACATTTTTTATTTATTATGGAACATTTCTATTTATTTATGGAGAAAGCTGTGCATTTTATCGATACATTGTTTAATTATTTATGGTGCATTTTTATTTTTCTATGGTGAATTTTATAGTTATTATGGCCGCAATAACCTTTTACCGTTAGCAGTGGCCCTACCAACGGAAGAGCAGCTTGGCGCAGCTACACTTGAAGATGGCTGGAGGGACATTCGATCCGCCATAGGTAGTACCTCGGCTACGGCACTAGGTTTCGCGACTCCGAATCACTGAAACGACTGGTACGACGGCGAATGTGAACAGTTGAAAAACGAGAATAATTCAGCATGGGCGAGAGTGCTGCAACACCGTACGAGAACGAATGAGACACGTTATAGACAGGCGCGGAACAGGCAGAAAGAACGAGATCGCGAAGTGATGGAAGAGCTGTACCGCGCTAAGGACACACGAAAGTTCTACGAGAAGCTAAACCGCTCGCGCAGAGGCTTTGTGCCACAAGCCGACATGTACCGAGACAATCACGGGAATATTCTCACGAGCGAGCGTGAGGTGGTCGAGGGCGGCAGCATTACGATGAGCACCTCAATGGCGACGTTGCAAGTACCGAGGGTGGCGTGGTAACAGATCTAGGAGTATGTGCACAGGACGAAAGACTTCCGGCCCTAACCTCCAAAAGATTGAGGAGGAGGTTGACCGGTTGAAAAACAACAAAGCCGCTGGAGCAAATCAACTCAGATCAAGTGAGCTTCTAAAATACGGTGGAGAAGCACTGGTGAGAGCACTACACTGGGTCATTACCAAGATTTGGGAGCAGGAAGTATTACCGAAGGAATGGATGGAATCGTGTGTCCAGTCTACAAAAAGGGCGACAAGTTGGATTGCGGGAACTACCGCGCGATCACACTACTGAGCGCTGTCTACAAGATACTCTCCCAAATTTTATGCCGCCGTCTGTCACCGATTGCAAGAGAGTTCGTGGGGCAATATCAGGCTGGATTTATGGGTGAACGCGCTACAACGGACCAGATGTTCGCCATCCGCCAGGTGTTGCAGAAATGCCGCGAATACAACGTGCCCAGCCCACACATCACTTGTTCATCGATTTCAAATCGGCGTATGATACAATCGATCGAGAACAGCTATGGCAGATTATGCACGAATACGAATTCCCGGATAAACTGAGGCGACGATGGATCGAGTGATGTGCGTAATTCGAGTATCAGGGACACTCTCGAGTCCCTTCGAATTTCGCAGAGGGTTACGGCAAGGTGATGGTCTTTCGTGCTTGCTGTTCAACATTGCGTTAGAAGGTGTAATAAGAAGAGCGGGGATAAACACGAGTGGGACGATTTTCACGAATTCCGTTCAGCTGCTTGGTTTTGTTGATGATATTGATATTATTGCTCGTAAATTTGAGACGATGACGGAAACGTACATCCTACTAACGAGTGAAGCCAGGCGAATCGGATTAGTCATTAATGTGTCGAAGACAAAGTATATGATGGCAAAGGGCTCCAGGGAGGAATTTCCGCGCCCGCCACCCTGAATTTATATCGACGGTGATGAAACCGAGGCGGTTGAAGAATTCGTGTACTTGGGCTCACTGATGACCACCGAAAACGACACCAGCAGAGAAATTCAGAGGCGCATTGTGGCAGGAAATCGTTCTTACTTTGGACTCCGCAGAACTCTACGATCGAATAAAGTTCGCCGTAACATGAAGTTAACCATTTACAAAACGCTGATCAGACCGGTCGTCCTCTATGGGCACGAAACATGGACCCTACGTGCAGAGGACCAACGTGCCCTGGGAGTTTGCGAACGGAAGCTGATGCGTACCACCTACGGCGGAGTGCAGATGGAAGACGGGACTTGGAGAAGGCGAATGAACCACGAGCTGCATCTGCTGCTGAGAGAACAAACCATCGTCCATATCGAGAAAATCGGAAGGATGCGGTGGGCGGGTCACGTCATCAGGATGTCGGATAGCAACCCGACTAAAATGGTTCTCGAGAGTCATCCGACCGGTACAAGAAGACGTGGAGCGCAGCGAGCTAAAGTGGGTCGACCAAGTGGAGGACGATCTGCGGACCCTGCGCAGAGTGCGGAACTGGAGACAAACAGCCATGGACCGAGTGGAATGGAGGCGCCTACTATGTACAGCAGAGGCCAACCCGGCCTTAGCCTGATCGGTAAGGTAAGTAAAGTCCTAACCAAACAACAAAGAAATTTTTTACCAAAATATCTATTAGCTTTCTTAAGGAGTAGTAATTAAAGACAGGCATCGTCAGTAGCAGGGTTCCTCAGAGCAAATTCTTCGCGATCCCTTCCAGGGAAAGGTGGGTGGTTGTGAGTTATAGTTCGGTTTACTGGTACTTCAGGTACGGTCTTGTGGATGGAGGTAGGGTCCACGAAGGTGTGGAAAAAGACAATTACACCGTCTTCGACCTTACGGCCTCTACAGACTGAACAGTACGAACATTCGACAACGGACAACACATATAACACCCAGTGGCCCAGTGGAGAATTTTCCGTTTGACGAAAAGTTTTCCCCGACTGGAGCGGGAATCGAACCCACACTCCGAGGCTTACGAGACACCTAAACGACTGACGCCGCTAACCGCTCGGCCACGAAGCCCACAAATCATACTTCATAGCTGCTTTTTCAGTGTTACGGTCGATAGCCAATGCTTCTCGAATTGAAACGATTACGCTGGGTTCTGTATTCAGCTCCTCTCGTACTGAACATTCTACTAGTCTATGAGTTACGTCTAGTATTTGACCTCATCCCTGAAAATAGGCTGTATTGCCACCGAGTTTTGAGCCAAGTGTTTCAAATACTCAGCCAAGTCAGAACTTTTCGATCTCTCCACTCTTGTGTGTCGTTTTTAATCCTGTGGAGGAAAGCATTCCAATTATAGTGCCTGGCTGAATTCAACGTTTCCCTCGAGGTCTGTCTGATCCGGCGGGTTACATCATAGAGGAGAACCGAAGTTACCTCCTACGGAGCACGACGCCTTTGATTTGTTAAAACGTCGGCAGCCAAACTGTTCGTGTATTCTTGTAATCAACAACGGGTGTTCAACTTTCTCATGATCTAGGTCTGTGTCTGAGAAAACAACGGCCTAACACCCGTTTGTGTTCCTGCATACCTGCAGTAGTGTATAGGCATCAGTTGAGAAGATACCGAGTAACCACTCGCAGCGGCTTATGGCCTCCACAGACATTCTATAACCTACCTCCTCTTGTACTTATGAGCCATCGGTGAAATAGTGTGGCCTCCCCGCATACGCAGCTGAAACCTCTTTGAAGATAGCCTGAGCCACTGGACTGGTGCCACTGCTTTCCTCAAGTGTCAATCGATCATAGGGATGTCCTCATCCCATACCCATTGCCATGGACGTGACTCGAGGCACGCTGGACTCAACCAGCATCTCATCAGGAATGTGCTCCCTTGTTATTTTATTACCCTCCGTCGGTGGTTCGATCTCAGCCCTGGCACTTCGTCAGTTGCGCTTTCCCCCCGAGAGCGGCTGGCACTTGACACTTGACTTCTGAGCTCTCATAGTTCAAACGGACCCGGATAATTAGGTTTTTAAGTTAAGAAAAATGTATTGATTTTTTGATTTTATACGAAAGAGCACCTTTTTCTGAACCACTATGATTTTTTTCAGATTTTTTGAACTTTATTTTGGTACATAAAATCAACTTCAAATAGATTTTTCGAAATCACCTTTTGACAGCTGAGCAACTGCTTGACAGCTCTGCCCAGTACAAAATGAGACGAGGGGTGATTCGACAAATCGCTCTCATACAACCTTCAAACTGATTTTTAAGTAGATTCCTGGTCACCAAAATTCATGAAAATTTGGATTTCGGCTCAGTTTTGCATGCAGATTCAGAATAAGGAATTATTTCAACACCGCTAAAGAAGCCAATTGGAGATCGGCGAACGGCAACCCATAATGGACGACCCCCAATCGGTCTGGAAAAAGGAACAACAGCCACACTTCATTTCATGATCGTGCTCACCATTCTACCAAGGACAGGGTAGAAAAGTGAAAGCAGCACAAGGGCAAACCAGTTCGATATAGTAGAATAAGAATATAATAGAATACATTTAGGCGCTGTACAAAGTGTAAGTGCTGATTATCGCGTTCGCTATTGTCTCGCGTGAAAATCAAAACAATAGATGCGCGGGTGTTTAGTGTTCAGTGAGATCTTTCCATTATTATTCCTTTATAAATAATTCTACTTCAGTATATATTTGCTATATAACTGCATATAAGTTGAAAATTCGCTATTTTTAACATCCTTTCATCTATTGGAAGCTGCTTCAGTTCTGGGCTCTTTCTAAGTTGATGAAGGGATTCATAAATGCTTGCAAGGACTTGGCCAGGTGTGTGGAGCTGAGTGAATCTATGATATTGTAGATAGTAGCGACATCAGCAATGTCAATGGATATATTCAACTTTGCCACTCCATCCAAGATTTGTGCAAGTACCGTGATTTCGGGTGAAATTGATCAGTGGGGTGAAATTGATCGACGAGAGGTCCTTTTTATTTGTTAAAAATAACGTTTTAAACTTAAATCAATTTGTGGAAAATGGCTATCACCTTGCTCAAAGGTTATTGAATTATGAGATTACATGTTTTACTGCCAATTAGTTACATATTTCGGTATTAAATTCAATATTTTCCGAAACTGCGTGTTAGGCGATCTTCAAAGACACTTCCAAACTTTTGTTACCGTAGTTGTATCGCACATATTGTAATGTATATTCGAATGAATGTTTATAGCTGCCAAGTATTCGTTAAACACGATTCCGTCATCACAAGTTCTATAAATATTGTAATTTATGCATAAAATTGCATTTTTTTTGCGGAAGTACAATATTGATGCACATAACAGTGAGGAAATTGCACACTTTTAGGCGTTTTCTTTGGATTTATTAAACTTTAAACTTACATAATTAAAAATTTACTAAACTTGTAACAGTTTTGCATAGCTTTTCGCATTCTGCAGTGGTTAGTTCAGTTGGAAAAAAAATTTCAGCACTTAGAAAGGCATTTCACTGACTGATCAATTTCACCCCGAAAATAAAATTTATGTTTTTTTATTTAAAATGATATTTATTACAATACAATGATTTACTGTAAAAGTTTCCACCTCGTTGACTGATGAAAACCATGGTCGTACTTGTTTTAAAGCATTGAATTTAACCATATCGACAAACATTCAAAAATTAGACGCAAAAAACTGCGAAAAGTGATCAATTTCACCCGAAATCACGGTATTCATGCTATGCTATGCTATGCTGTACAAAGTGTAAGTGCTGCCGCCAATTGGAATCGCTTCGTTGCGGTAGTACCTATTGTTGCGGTAGTGGCATTGGCCACTGCCTGGCGGTCATTGTCATTGTTTGATCCGTGAAAGTTGGGGTAGGAACTTGCGAGGACCAGAGCTATGTCGAACGCTCTTCTTATCAAATCACCATTTTGCAGCACCACCTTCCCCTCCTTGATTAAGCGCATGTGAAAATCCATTTCGGCAACGAAAAACACTAAAATTTCAAAAACCAGGCGTGAACTAATCAACCGCACGCAGCCACCCGAGAAATTGATTGTCTCGAATCAATTGAAAGTGACATTTAATTGAAACGGATGAATAGTACAAAAGCGTTCGCGAATAAAAAATGAAATGAGGTTAGGTTTGGTTTGGTTCATGTCGGAAGAGGTGCGGGTTTTTAAATTGTCATTTCCCGCGGCTGCTGTGACGGACGCATAAATTAATCATCGCAAATTGTTCGACATCGATTCCTATTCCTTTCCCGGTTTGCTGTTCTTTCCTACAGGAGCGTGATTGTATTAGAGGGGAAAAGGGAAAACGAGGTGTGTCTGAGCCTGAGCGCCATAGCGGAACGGGATGAGTCGATAATTGAATTGTGTCGAGCCCAGTAGTAGACTGATCGTCCAACAGTCTTTGTCGGGTCATGATTGATGAGGTTATAATTTCAGATGATTGCTTAAAAGTAGACAAGGAAGCTCGTGGCTTGAGTTGAACAATCATCAGTTGGAGAAGTTGAAAATTAAACATTAAACCTTGACTAATAAAAAATCGGTTCAAACTACGTTCTCTGTTTAAATTATCTGTAGGGAATCATTTATCACTATAAATATAAAATATAACTCTGCATTTTGTCAAAATCTCAGTTCATCTGATTGATCAATTTTCGACGAATTCCGATGATTTCGCATTAAATGTTTTATAATGTTCGATTAAGCGTCGACATCAAAGTCCGTTGCAACAATACCAGCCGCATATTTGATTGCCCAAAAATGAAAATGCTTCAGTCCTTTGACAACACATTCAATTCATTATAATGTGCGACAACGAGCGATAAAAATCATATAAATATCAACTCACGGGCCCATTCAACTGGTGACTCGCACGAACCCATGTCCGAGAATGCATAAAATTTAATTTGTCTCATTGCCGGCATGTTTCCCCAGCAGACATACGCACAATGCATTCCAGCGACCTGGTCTAGACCTGCTGTGCTGATAATAATCAGGTGATTGGTAAACCGACATCCAGCGAGTGCAAGGTTAGCATCAGTGACGCCCTGCGCTGGTCAACCTTTGACCAGAAGCTTTTTGATCACGAATTTATTTCTGGGAGTCCTTTAAACCTAAAGAACTTCCTCAAGAAGCTCTATATTATGGCATTTCAACTAGATTTTCTTAGGTTTTTTTATGGATTATTACTAGGAATTCCTGTTACGGTATTTCCCACCTATAAATTGTGTTCGCAAACTTTCTATTAATGACAGATGCCATCCTCATCATTCGAGGCCATCACTATCATTGCCTCGAATTCGAGGCCATCACTATCATTCACGCATTGCCCGTGTAGCTGCCGGCTTAGAATAGCACTACGGACCACCTGTTCCGGGGGTAAAAGTCCACCAAACAGGTAACCCCAATCCAAGGTGTCAGGCGACCCGTGCTGAGGGATGAATGGTTGAGGGGGTTTAAAAGATGCTCGATCTTTAACGGAGCCCGTAGCGTGGGTAGATCGCCTTTTTGGGTTACGTTGCGGTTATAGATCTACCAAACCGAAATCTAGTGTCGTCCTATTTTTCAATTTTGGAATATGTGTTCTGGTAATTCAAGGAATTATAGTATTTAGTCCTTACTACTGGTGTTTTGGAGACTTCCAGTTTTTGAATAAAACTGAGCTTACCAACTTTACTTTGCATATAATTAAAAACCTCACCATCTGAGGCTAAACTCAATGCAAAGGAAATCAAATTGGGTTGGGGATCCATGTATGTACTAACTCTTCGAAGACTGGAAAGTGCTAGTACGCAAGGAACATACTAGAATCCTTATTATTGAACACATGTCCCATTATTGGAATGATATTGCTGCTAATGTTAAAACCCGAGTCCTAAGCCTGGGGAGAATTTAGCAGTAAAACAAGGGTGATGCTAGGTTTCCGATGCATGGCCAATATCAGTACTCTTGTTTTTTTTTAACAAAACAAAACAAAAACTGTTTCAAAATCGATACTTTATTGCCCCTCAATGACAATTGAGTAATGCGACATGCACTACACTAAGGATACGGGTAACGTCACAATAGATCTAAAAACTGGTCGTAGTGACAAACCCGAACAGGCATAAAAAAAAAATCATTCACGCATACACGTTTACTCCCTAATTCACTCGCTGACTTACTCATTTACTTACACATTCCCTCACTTAATCACTAATTGGCTCACTCAGTAACTCACTCGCTCAGCCGTTGACTCACTTACCAACACACTCACTCATTAAATTATCAACTCCCTACATCACTTACCAACTCACTCATTCGCCAATATACTCACACCTTCATTTACTAACTGGTTGACTCAGTCACTACTTCAATAACTCACTTGCTCACTCACTCACTATTTGATCAGCAGTCACTAATCAATATTTCAACTCGTTACATCACCCAGTAGCTCATTACATCACTGAATAACAGGTTCGATCATTTACTAACACACGCACTTAGGCGCCATCCATAGAATACGTAAAGTTCTAGGGGAGGGGTAGTACGATCGAGCGTTACGGCACATACAACAATTATAGGAATTTCATACAAAACAGCGTTACTGAGACAGGAGAGGGTGGAGTAAAAAAAATGTCGATTCCAGCGTTTCACTCACCAACTAACTCACTAACAGACTCACTCACCCACTAATCCACTAACTCACTAACTCCTCACTCGATCACTCACGCATTTACTTGTCAGCTCACTACATTACTTACTAGCTCACTATGTTTCTCACTTATTCACAAATTCATTCATTTACTCACTAACACTCATTTACTCACTGCCTTACCAATTCACTCATTTACTAATCAACAGGCTCACTCTTAAAAAGACTCACTCACTTACTCACTTTCTTATTAATTTACTCATTAAATCACACATTCACTCACTAACATGCTCACTGATTCACCAATTCACTTATTCACTAGCTCACACAGTCATATACTTATTAATTCAGTACTTCACATACTAGCTTAGTAAATAATTCACTAGCCTTTTTATTCAACAACCCACTGATCAACCCACTAATCCCTAATTCTTTTACTCACTTTCTCACAAACTCACCCATTAACTCATTGCTAACTTGCTAATTTACTAGCTCACTCATTTTCTTCCACTCACTAACTGAAGTCATTAACTTTATCTTTTACCAACTCACGCACTTACTCACTCTTTCATTAACTCCCTCATTAATCATATTACTCATTCATCCACTCACTCATTAACTCGCTAATTAACTCACTGAATAAATCACTTACTGAGTAACTCGACAATTCACTCACTAATATACTGACTCCCACGAAACAGATCTCACATGCTCATTAACTCATCAACTCACTCACTGACTCACTGATTCATACACCCTTACTCACTAATTCACACATTCTCTTACTAACATAGTCAAATTCACGGAACAGCTCTCTGCCCAAAGATCTATAACTTTCTCAGTCAGCAACTGACTCACTTACTCAATCTCGGGGCAGCTCACACTCACACACTTACCAATTCACTAATTTTGTAACTCATTCATCAACTCCTTCACTCACCTGGTTTTTCCCGACCAGAGGAGAATAGCAAATTAATAACTACGAAATAACATAACCTGTTTTTATATCTCGTGTTGTTATTAATAAATTATCAATGCAAAACATTCCGATAACACAATTTGTTGGTCAATCTCATTTTGTTATGATCAATCAATTGGTGTACATCCATGAAATAACACTTCACTAATATGTTTTGTTTCAGTACTAATTCTGCTATTATTGTGCTATTGAGACTGTACACATATACTATGATCAACAATAGCACAACAGTTTTGAAATCAATCCCAAATAGGACATTCCGTTTATGTATAGATATGAACAACTACAACTTATTTCATTCTTTCTTGCGTTACTTCCCAACTGAGAGAGAACCTGCACATTGACTTTACTTTTCTATAAGCACTTCCAAATTGACTGAGAGCTTTATTTGGCAATAACCAGTTAACATTTGTGTATTGTGTGGCAAGCACGATGCTAATCTACGCTCAATTTAGAAACGATTGGGTTCTTTAGGGGTATCAAGATTATTTCATAATCAGATTCTCCGCCCAAAAATTAGTCAAAATCCAAAATTTCATAATATTTGGAGTACGGGAACTATTTTTAAAATGCATTTAAAGTTTGTATGGGGAAATTATTTTGTTCGGGTAGAACTGTCACTTTATTGATTGAACTGTTATTCTATCCACGAAAAAAATGTTTTGTTAATTTAACCATCAAAATAAAGGTATTGAAATCCAATAAAATCACGTTATACTCAGAAAAATTAGCTCTTTCGATTAGGCTATACAAAAAAAGCAATATTTTATTCACTAAACAACCCAATTGGTGGGCTTTCTGGAATCGTGATAAGAATCTCTAAAAAGATGTATGGAAGATGTGGAGAAATTTCTGAAAGAATCATCTTAGGATTATATGGATAAATCTTTAGATAAATTACCTTAGAAAACCTGGTAGAATTTGCAGAAGAAATTTCTATAGGAATCCTAGACGAAGTTTTCTATAAAATTTCAGGAGGAATCCTCGGAAGAATCTTCGAACAAGTTCATGGAAAGTTCATGGAAAATTTCGAGGAATTTTGAGAGGAGCTTTATGAACAAATCTATTTTTGGGGAATCCTCCAAGAAATTTCCGGAGTAAACTGAAATATAGAATTATAACTCACTCTGTTATGAGTTTGATATCACAACAAATGTTGCTCTCGGATTATTATCAATAACATATAAATTTCAAAACATGTTATTAAAATATTTTTTAAATTCACTGTTATTAAGTTGTTATTCAATCTAACAAAACCAGTTATTGAAATGATCTTCCGGGGATGTTTGTTATTTTGCCGCTTATGACAGGCAAGTTTATAACATAATATGTTATGTCAATAACACAAAAATAACTGATCATATTGCTGACTGCACCCCAAATTGGACTGGCACAATAGTGTGCACACACCTTCAAAGTGTGATTGCAGCGCAGGACCACGTCGGATCGAGTTGGGGTCTTCGGTGCACTTATTCCTTGTAAATCAAGGAATAAGTGCACCGAAGATGTCAAGGCGATCCGAGGCAATTGTGCACTTTTATCACACTTTTTAGGCGTGTCAAAAATATTGTGATAGTCCAATTTGAGGTGCAGTCAGCAATATTATTCAGTTATTTTGTCAAAATAACGCATTTTATTATGCTGTTGTTATTCCCTTCTGCTCGGGTTACCTATCCGATCATAGAGAATGTGTTAAAGTGTGAAGCCACGGCTCCGTTTTGTTTCAAGACATTTGAGCTTTGTAGCTTTTTGTTATTCAAAAAATATAGAACAAAAACGTGCAGAGCAGACCAGCTCGAGGGACAAAAAAAAACGAATAATTTTTGTGGGACTGACATGCGTAGAAACTTTGCTGACAGGATCACATTTCTAGGCATAACAGTCCCACTAATTATTTTTTTAGTGAATATACTATATGTGTATAAATTGTAGGTTCAAAATACCTCAGGCTTGAAAGTATAAGTGCTTTCTCACAATACCTACTATGAAAATTCAAATTCAATTTGTTGCACCACTTTGTCAAAAGAAAGCAAAAGTGTTTTGAAACTTTAGTCGCATTTTTCTCAGTTTCAAATTTTTTAACATGGGACAATTATGCGTAAAACGGCAGCACACATCTGTTGAAGTAATCGAACTTAGGGGTGATACACAAATTATGTCACGCAAAAATCGACCTTTTTAAACACACCCCCCCCCCCCCGCCCCCCATGTCACACTTTTTGTATGGGACCTCAAATTTTTTTGTAAGGGTTGTCACGCTCTGCAAACCACCCCCCCCTCCCCCCTAAAAGCGTGACGTAATTTGTGTACGGCCCCTTAGTTGATTGGTATATGTGACTTCGAACCTCCAACCATTTATCGAAAATTCGTTTTTTGAGTGAATAGTAGGGTGGCCCACACTTATATGAAAAACAAAAATTTCGAAAATTGCCAAGTCTTACCTCCTCAATCAGTTGTTTTGGACTTCCAGAAGCTACGTTGAAAAATTTAGCAAAATCGGTTGAGCCTAAGGGGGCGCTCAAAAAGCTTGAAGTTTGTATGGGAAAACTTGGCCAAATGTATGTAGATAATTTAAATTTCCGAATTTTGCCGCTAGGAGACGCTGTAAGCGTTCAATAATCAAACCCTTTGGTATTATTGTGGGTGACTATATGCCAAACAACTTTGTCGAATACCGCAAAGTGATCCAACGTCTGTGAAAAAAGTTATACCCTAGGTAAAGTCAGGATAAACTTTATTGTTGTTTTTTCGAATACATGTAAAGGAATAATAACAATAACGAAATCTCAATACTTTGCCTCACTTTACCTAGGGTATAACTTTTTTCACAGCCGTCGGATCACTTCGCATTCTTCGACAAAGTTGTTTGGCATATAAGCACCTACAATAATATCGAAGGGTTTATTTATTGAACGCTTACAGCGCCACCTAGCGGCAAAATTCGAAAACTTAAAATTTCTGCATACATTTGGCCAAGTTTTCCCATACAAACTTCAAGCGTTTTGAGCGCCCCCTTAGGCTCAACCGATTTTGCCCAAATTTTGAACATAGCTTCTGGAAGTCCAAAACAACTGATTGAGGAGTTAAGACTTGGCAATTTTCGAAATTTTTGTTTTTCATATAAGTGTGGGCTACCTTAGTGAATAGCCTTTCTGTAAAATTTGGTTTTCGAGAAAGGCATACCTGTAGGGGAAGGTGGGGTAATATGCACACCCTAAGCGAACGTGGCCCAATAACTAAGATTAAAACGTTTTTATGGGTGTCTTGTGTTTTGAAAGTTAGTCTACTTATTCAACTAAGAGAAGCCAACTTTTGGTCCGCGTAATATCAGTTTTGGTGGCAAAACGCACCTTGAGGTGTGGCAATACGACCTCTGGCATTTCTCGCTGTGAGTTCTAATGCAATGCCATGCGGTTTCATCAGCGTTTCAAATGAGACAATCTTTACAAATGTGGAAAATCATCATTTTTCACGTTTTTCATTCGAATACGAATGTATTCGTCATTGTTGAGCCTGTCCGGTTCAATTCTACGTCTAGTTTGCTTGCATCGGACGGAACTTCACTTATATAATGAAATATCGTGAGGTCGTTTTGCCCCGGGGGTGGTTACCCCGTATTGAATATGTACACTTTTTAATCGTCTGAAATGTTCCTAGGGTAGGTAATCAAAATTTGAACCAAATTGCGGCTTTCTGAAACAGTGCAAATTTTAAGTGATTTTTAGTCCCACATGGAAAAAATTTACTACGGCAAAATAGTATGTATATGAAAGCTACGGGTATAAGCTTTCTGTTAAATGGTAAAAAGTTTGAATTTGCACCGAATTTCATTGAAATATTCGATTTTTCATCAACAATGATTTTAATCTTAATTTGAACCATCGTAATCATAATTTGAACCAATTTTAATCTTAATTGAACTACTGGCGGCAGCAGCTCGAGCAACTCACAAAACAGCCAATTCCATGCTAAACAATCAAAAATCAAATGAATCTGCTAATTCTCATACCTATTTTTCATTAGGCAGTGGAATCTCAACTCACAATGTTCGAAATTCTTTAGAAATTTGGAAACAAAATTTGGAATTTTTCATCCCCCAAGAGTAAACAAAGCAACCACTAGCGCAATCTACAGGCCAACACTAGAAGCTCATCCCCGTTTACCAGTTCAAATTTAGATTACAAATGGTTCAACTTAAGATAACATTCTCCAAGTAAGAATCACTTAAATTTGAAAATGTTATGACAAATAATGCGGAATATTATTCGGTTGGTCGATTCTACGATAAATAAGCTTTTATTTGACGTATTCACTTATTGTGTGTGATGCAATGCATGAGCTGTATGGGTGCACCGAAAATGGGCTTTCTCTGGGGGGAAATAGATGAAATCACAATGATTTTTCAATTGCTTATTTTCGATGGCAAAAACGCTTTTTTTCAATGCTTTTAAAGCTTATGTTATCAGATTATATTACGGAAAACTGTTTAACATCTTTTTCGGGGCACTATTTGCCCAAAAAGTACGTCATTTCAATGAATTTCAAAATAGTTCAAATTAAGATTTAGAGGTGTGCGCCGATTTGAAATCTGTCGGCGGCGGCGTGATCGGCGTGACGCCGAATGAATTTTCGGCGGCGGCGGCGGCGGCGTGAGACGGCGTGGCCATAATTTTTAAATTTTTGTTAATTCCGTTAATCAATATCAGTGTTTAATTTTTTAGTAACTCATCATGTTGAATATGCAATGACGTGTTTATAGTTATGGTTTCTTTATTTTTTTCACATGTTTTTTGAAAATTTATTGAAATAATTGTTATGGTGAATAATCAATAAGCTGCCCAAAAATTATCCAGAATGACCTCCTATAGGAATTTCCGGAATAAATTCTAGAGAAATTTCCGAATAAACTTTTAAAGGAATTCCCGGAGGAACTGGTAGAGGCATTCCTGTAGGTACACCTAGAGGAATTCCTGGATGAACTTCCAAACGAATTTCCAAAGGAACATCTAAAAGAATTCCCTGATGAACTCTTAGAGGAACGTTTGGGGAAACTTCTGGAAGCATTCCGGAAAGATATCTTAGAAGGACTCTGGCAGAAATTGCCGGAGGAACTCTAAGAGGAATTGCCAGAAAAAATCTCAGTGGAATTCACGGAAAAACTCCTAGAGAAATAACCGGAAGAATTCTTAGGGGAATTATCGGAGGAACTCATAGAATAATTCTCGGAGTAAATTCCGGCCATTCGTTGTGCAACTCTCAGAAATACTTTCAGAGAAACCAGTGAAGTGATTGCCGGAAAACCTCTTGAAGAATTTCCGGAGGAGCTCCTAGAGAAATTGCCGAAGAAATTCGGAAAGGAATTCAAGGAGAAACGCGTAGAAAAATTACCAGAGGTATTCCCGGAACAATTTCTTGAGGAATTCCCCGCCGGATTTCTAGAGCAATCCCCGAAGAAATGTAGAAAGAAATTTCCTGAGGAACTCATAGAAGAACTCGTAGAGGAATTCCCGGAGGTACTCCTAAAGAAATTGCTGGATGAACTCTCACATAAATTTCTGAGAGAAGTTCCAGACAAATACTCGATGGAACTCCTTGAAGAATTCCAAGAAATTCGTGAAGAAATTCCCGAAACAACACGTAAAAGAGTTCCCGGATGAACTCAGATACTTCCAGAGAAATTACTGGGAGAATTCCTAGAAGAACGTTCGGGGAAACTCCTGGATGTATTCCCGGAACTTTAGAGGAATTTCCGGAAAATCTTCTAGAGGAACTTCCGGGGGGATTCTTAAAGGAATTTTAGAAGGAAACTCTTGGTATACCCAGTGTAACTTCTAGAAAAAAAAAACTTATAGAGTAACTCGTAGTGAAATTTCCTGGGTAACTTCTTCCCGATGAAACTTGTGAAAGTGTTCCCGAAGATATTCGAATTCCAGGAAATACTCCCGGGAGGTATTCCCGGTGGAACTTCTACAGGAATATCCGAATGAACTGTTAAAGGAATTCACGGAGGAACTCGTAGAGGCATTCCTGTAGGTACACCAAGACGAATTCACGGAAGAACTTTAGAGAAAGTCACAGTAATTCCCGAAAAAAAACGGGAAGGAATCCCTGAAGGAATTCGTAGAGAAATTCCCGGAGGAATTCCTGGAGGAAATCCTAGAGAAATTCCCAGAGGAACTTCTAGAGGAATGTTCGGAGAAACTTCTAGAAGAATTTCTGGACGAATTCTTAAAGAAACTCCTGGAAGTATTCCAGGAGGAACTGCAACAGAACTTGTCGGAAGAACTCCCAGAAAAACTCGCGGAACAAATTCTATGAACTCTTAAAGGTATTCCCGTAAAAAATCGTTAAGCAACTCCCGGATGAACTCGTGGAGAAATTCCCTGAAGTGCTCCTAGAGGAATTGCCGGACGATCTCCTAAAGCAATTTCCAGGTAAAACTTCTAGAGGAATTCCCGGAGGATCTCCCAAAATAATACCCGGAGTAACTGTTAG
Source organism: Aedes albopictus (assembly GCF_035046485.1). Classification (NCBI taxonomy): domain Eukaryota; kingdom Metazoa; phylum Arthropoda; class Insecta; order Diptera; family Culicidae; genus Aedes; species Aedes albopictus. The sequence goes on along the minus strand of NC_085136.1, from coordinate 239,355,008 downwards.
AGGAATTTCTAGAGGAAGTACAGCAAAAAGTAAGTCCCAGTGAAACTTCTGTAGCAATGCCCGGAGAAACTCCTAGAGGATGTCTCGGAGGAAACCCTCGGATTTCCCGAAGGACCTTCTAGAGTTCCCGGAACCGGAGGAACTCTTAGCGGAATTCTTGGCGAAACTGCTGGAAGAATCTTCAAAAGAGTTGCTGGAGAAATTCCATCTCTTCTGGAGATGAACACGACAAAAACTTTTTTTTTCAGAATCACTAGCTTTTTCTTCAAACTTCGGAATCCCTACATTCTTTCTTCAGCCATCAGTTATCTCCAGGAACCCCCGGTATCTTTGTGAACCCGTTTCAATTCAAACGACAAACTCTTTCACTTTTAAAACATCGTTGACGCGACATGCGAAGTTTAGAATTTAAAACAACTACCGGTGGAACTGAGTGAAATTTGATCTATTTTAGCGTTCCTAATTTTTAGAACTAAAAAAATGGACCACCGCTGAAAACGACCTTACAAATGCTTTGTATGCAGATGGCTCCAACACTCTTAAAAAATTAGGAATTTACACGAGACGTAAACCATTAACGAGCGTAAACATTTCATGACTAAATGGCAAATTTGACTCAATTTTACATCCATCATGTATGCTCGAGTTGGTTGAACAAGATGTCAACAAATCTATCTGACCAGATAGGTAGAAACAGTTTTACATTTATCGTTTGTCTCACAACTCGGTGATACAGCCGAGAGGTATAGTACGTGCCTCTCAATCAGCGGACCAGAGTTCGAATCCCGTTCATTAATTTATTTACATATGTTTTATCTCTTGCTTCGGCTCTAGCGATTGCTAGCTCGACTTTTTTTGTGTGATAGAAGGCGTAAATTTGTGTCAAACGGGCCGCTCCTTTTATGTGCATCCAAGTGAACTTAAATTTACATGATTTTTTTCTAAGAGTGAATAAATAAATTGCTTGAAATATTGTAATGAAATAAATCAAGAAATAATAAAATTTATCAATACGTTTTTGAGATCGGCGTAGAAAATTGAAGCTCGGCGGCGTAAGCGGCGGCGCGCCGAAAAATAATCGGTGGCGGCGGCGTGAACCAAAAATCGGCGGCGGCGCACACCTCTATTAAGATGAAAATGGAAGCATTTTCTCATTTTTTCGGTTTTTGATTTTTTATTAAATAACAAAACAATATTTTCAAAATCGGTTTTCGTACACATGTAGAGTATGGATCAAGGTATCTTCTGAATTTTTTTGAGGTGGAAAATGTTTTCCATTTTTGCGAAAACCATTTTTTTGTGAAATTTTGTTGAAAAATGGTTTCTACAAAAACGAAAAACATTTTCCACTACAAAAAAAATCAGAAGATACCTTGATCTATACTCTACATGTGCACGAAAACCGATTTTTAAAATATTGCTTCGATATTTAGTAAAAAATCAAAAACCAAAAAGTGAGGAAATGCTTCCAGTTTCGCCTTAAGATTACATTTCGACTATGTAGTTCAAATTTTGATTTCTTATCCTAGTACCGAACACCAAAACAAGAATTGATGCAGGATTCATCAAAACAACTTTCATGTAACAAACCAAAATTCAATCATCTAATTTTCAGCGGAATATGTATGATTAACTGGACCCATGCAGTTATATTGTTCTCCTCAAAATCCGTCATTCAATACACGCCAACCGCAGCTTCACATCTTGTGCCCACCATGGAGCTCAATAATTATTTTCGCAGCATGCAACAACTCATATACTGACCCAATCGTCAACATCGATGCCACCACCTCTTCAAAGGCTCAACTTGTCACCCCACCGAAGAATTTAATTACGTTCCAAAACCACCGAAACCACAGCCTCCAACTATGTCGATTCTCGATTCGCATTTGTGGAAAGGCATTTCATTCAATCAATGCACCCTAGAACAACAGTTCAGCACGGCATTGATCTGGGAACAGGGCCAGGTGTGGGTGGATTACGGCCAGGGAAGGCCATAAATATACAAATGCGGTGTATAGGTCTATTCAGGTGAAATGCCTATCGATTGTTACAGAACGGAAACCGCCGCCGTGCACTTCTGGACCACACCCTGTCAAGCCAAGTCTCCAGACTCGCTTTTCCTCTTGGTTCGATGTTAATCAACCTTTTTGTGGAATGGCTTTGCCGCTGCCATCAGCAACAGAGATCCATCATCTTCGCGTCACCATTTTAGAATCCATAACGGCAAAGTACTTGTCACGCCGAAGTGCTTACTTGACTATTAAACACTTTTGTCCTTCAAGTGGACGGAGTGGGACGGAGCTCGAATGCGAGATTTTTTTAGGACAATCTATCCTTGGCTTCACACGAGAAATTCTACAACTCAGCCATCGTACCTAGTTCAACAACCTACCCAGCCGCAACCGCGATGGATGATGGATGTTGTCTCCACATCACCGACGACTGCAGCCTCGGCATATGCAAGGAAGCTTATTAAATCATTAAAGCCACACGGCGGCGGCAGTGACGGCGGTTGTGGCGAGAAGCGATTAATGACTTATTGGCAACCATCAACAAATGCAACGAACCGGGGTGGTACGTTCGTCTCCGTATTAACCAACCAGCTATTCCTATTATGCAGGATGACTACAAAGCTGCGGGTGTAGGTAACTGCGTTGAGTCGCTACAGTGCAACTCAAAGTGAAACTCTTTCTCCTAGAGAACATATTTACTTCTTCTCAGTGAGTCACGTGTGTTTTACCTGCAAGCTCCTATTGACGATGGGGACTGCGACGGTGATGGGTTAGAATGCTCTTGGTGTTGCATGCAAACGTTTTCTCCGATCAATTCTCAACAGAGATGCCAGATGCGAAGATCCAACTTGATTTTGAAGGTTTGATGACCTAATGTATTAATGTCACAAGTAAAAAAAAAAACTACTTACTAACTTTCAGACCTTTCCTCCCATGGTCACTTATATCGAGGGTCACTAGCGCACAGTAGCAAACTTTCTTCCTCTTACGCTGGAGAGTTATTCCGGCAGTTTTTGTAACCGAAAATAGCGTCTACAGCCGACCTTCCCATACCGCAAGCCAAACTGCTTACTCGAGTCGAGTCGAGAGAACATCAACATTCCTGATATACAGTCTGTTGAAAATGATCTTTACGAGAACCTTTCTCGCCGTGTCGAGCAAGCATATTGGTCTATAAGCCGACAGGTCTCCAAATGGTTTCCCCGCTTTTGGAAATAGTACCTAGCTATCCTGCTTCTAAATGTTTGAGACTCAACTCCCTCATTCAGGCATTTATGCATAGAACATCAGGTCATCCCGGGAGGCTTATTAGCTATTGCAGTAACTTTAAGGCTAGGTTTGGAGCCCAAGCTGGACCAGGGGCCTTACCTACGCTTTACCCCGCAAGTTTCTCATCGGAGGTCCTACGGAAGGAGGACAAGGACTAGGAGCAGGACGCGGAGAGAGCCCCTCGATGATCCACTCCAACATCTCTGGAGACTGCTCTTTAGGAGTCATTACACTTCTTGTCTTGGCCAACACGATCCTGTAGGCATCACCACGCGAATTTTCATCGGCACTCTGACAGACACCCTCGAAACAGGCCTGTTTGCTTGCTCTTATATTAGTCTTCAGCGCGAATTCGGCAGCGGCAAACACCACCCATCGTTCGTTTCGCTTTTCCTCAGTTCGTGTTCAGAAGAAGACCCCGTTAACTTTGGCGGTCACTAAACCCTCATAGGTAGTAGACGCTAACTCCTGGACGGGGTATTTACCCGTCATCCATATCGCTACAACTTTTTCGGACACTTTCGCGACCTAATTGCCGTTACCATCGGGTACTCGGTATGGGTCCACTATGATGGCGATATCCGTCCCCACTCAAAAACTGTGATTTATCAGCTGTGGCTCTTATCAAGGTCAGGCATCTTGGACCTCCCGTTGAGTGCTTGCTGTTTACGGATTTCCCGGAATAAATCAAACATTTGCGTGGACTCCTGCAGCCTTTTGCCTTGAGGCCTACACCGCTACACCGCCTACACAGCTTGCTGCTGCCAGAGCCTTTGCAGTCCCATGGCTTGTGTCCTGGTTCCAGACAGTTGGCATGGTTTACAACACGGAGGTGGGTCGGAAGTGCTTTCACATAACCTCATGTGTCCCGCAAGGTTCCATTCTGGGTCCGGTGTTATGGAATGTCATGTACGACGAGGTGTTGACGTTGAGGTTAGAGTACTCAGTGGGACTGGAGATTGTCGGATTTACCGACGACATTACGCTCGAAGTCTACGGTGAAACGATCGAGAAGATGAAGTTGACTACCGATCACTCGATCAAGGTTGTGGAGGCGTGGATGAGGTCCAGGAAACTGGAGCTGGCTCACCACAAGACAGAGGTGACGGTTGTTAATAACCTGAAGTCGGAGCAGCAGACGGGAATCAGTGTAGGAGAGTGCACTATCCTGTCAAAGCGCTCCGTCAAACACTTGGGTGTGATAATCGACGATAAGCTTACTTTCGGTAGCCACGTCGATTATGCCTGTAAAGGAGCCTCCACAGCTATTGCGGCACTGTCCCGGATGATGTCCAATAGCTCTGCGGTGTACACCAGTAAGCGCAAGCTTCTGGCTAGTGTTGCTACGTCCATACTTAGGTATGGCGGCCCGGCGTGGGGCACCGCGCTAAGTACTAAATGCTACCGACGGAAGCTGGAAAGTACTTACAGGCTTATGTGCCTGAGGGTTGCGAGCGCGTACCGTATCGTGTCACACGACGCTTTCTGCGTCATTACTGGTATGGTGCCTATCAGCATTCTTATCAGTGAGGACATGGAGTGCTTCGAAATGCGCGGCTCAAGAGGCATACGCAGGACTGCCAGGATGGCCTCTATAGTCAAATGGCAGCGCGCGTGGGACAGTTCCACCAAAGGAAGGTGGACCCATAGGTTGATACCGACCGAGGGTAGATAGTTGAATTAATAGGCGCCATGGGGAATTTACATTCCACCTGACACATGTCCTTACAGGTCATGGTTGCTTCTGACAGAATCTACACCGTTTCGGGCATGCGGATTCTCCCGAATGCCCAGTGTGCAATGGTTTAGAGGAAACGGCGGAACACGTTTTGTCCGTGTGCCCGCGTTTTCGCACAATGCGTGACCGCATGCTTGCCACATGCGGGGAGGAAACAACTCCGGACAATTTGGTCCAGAGGATGTGTAGGGATGAGGTTAGCTGGAACGCCGTTTCAACGGCTATCACCCATATTGTCTGGGAGCTACAGAGGAGGTGGCGCGTGGACTCGGAGACTGGCTAGTCCAGATGCAGTACAAGAGGCGGTCCAGGGGTTCGAAGTCGGCTTCGTAGGTCATACCGATGCCCTGCGGTTGAGACCGACCTTTACTGCGATTAAGTGGCCGCGGAGAGGAAGTCCCGGTAGCGGTGCGGTGCTGTCGTGGCGTCGGTCTACTGGGTTGGATCCGAGCCCGCGGTTGGAAAGGGGTCCCCGGCAAGGGTCGGGGTAGGTGAGACCCTGCTGTCTGCAACCTTCTGGTGCATCTGATAGGGCCTGAAGGGTAGTGATACCCTTCCTTTGCGGGCAGGTCTGATCGGGTTGCACGTGGGCATCAGTACTTGATGTCTACAAAGCCGTTGGGCGCGGGCGGGGTTGAATCTGCCCGCCTTCCGAGGACAAAGGGAGTGGCGAGGACCACTCGGGAAACTGGCTAAGCGCCAGCATGTTACCGTGATGGACTCTCCAGGGCGAGTCATCGATGTTCGTTGCTGCTAGGCTACGCAGCTAACCTTGAGGGTGCGATGTGGACTAGCCTCTCTCTGAAGCAATACCTTCTTGGTGGTTCCGGAGAGATGAAGGGTTTGGCGACCATAGGAATGTGTTTTAGTGGGTCGAGGAGAGAGTAGTCCTGCCTTTTACTAGTGTTGCAGAAGACGGCCTTAACCCCACACTACCCTAACCTTCCTGTTAGGGTGTCTGGTGAGCAGATTTTTCCCCCTATGGTTTAGAAGGGAAAAAAAAAGACAGTTGACATACTGATCAGCCCACCTAGAGCTTCTCTACTTTAACGGACTTGTTAGCGTCCGCCACAGGAAGCTGTACAAAGGCTTCCTATGTCCCTACCGAACCCTTCCGTAGCCGAATGGCTGCGGTGCCCACTTGATACATTGCAGTGATGAGCTCTTCCGCGTCGGTGATCTTGCTTCGGTTTTTCATCTTCAGAAACGCCTCCACTATAAGAGCCCTCACTTCGACACCCTCACCAGGGACCTCTTCCACCAAACTTTTGTAGATGGCGCCTTTGTGCTCCTTGTCGCGCTTGAGCTCATGGATCATTTCACCAGTACGAGTACGTCTAATACTGCACAAATCAGCTCCTCTTCGCCTTTAAGACTCCCGAGTACTTGGCCTGTTCAGTCTTGATGACGAACACGTCGCCCTTGTTACGCTTGGTACCTGGCCTCTTGCATTACTTATGTCTGGTATCCCTACACTCCTGACCCTGCTGCGGTTTCTTCTACTTCCATTTGACGTTGGTCCTCGTCCTCCCCCTGACCCGCCATAACTTGTGTTTGCTGAGGACCTGTCAGGTTGCAACCCCCTTTTGGCCTTTTTAAGCCCACTCTTTTCAGCTTTCCGGGACGCCTGGCTGGGATTCGACTCACCGGCATTGATTCTCACTTTCAGCACGGCAAATAAGGTCCGCCGCTCCAGAGCCCTGCATTAACGCGATAAGGGATATACTGTTGTGGTACCGAGGTACACCACAGGCGATCGAGCATATTTTCACCCCATCAATCACACATTCCTCAGCACAGGTCACTTGACACGTTGAATTTGGGATTCTTCGTTCGATGAACTCTTATCACCGGAACAGGTCATCCGTAGTTCTATTCTTAGCCGGCAACAAAACTGACTCTCAGAAGAGAGGGGGAGGGACGTCAAACCTCAGAACTAATGTTCCTGGTGCCCCAAAAGCCCTTAGGAACATAACCGCGGTGATCTGAGTCTCTGCTGGGCCTTTTGCAGGCTGATTGATATACTTGTTGTGTCCACCTCGTACTGCTGCATAACCCTAGTCGTGCATTGGGGTCATTATGACCTCTGAACGTACACTAGGTCAGCGAGGTGAGCGCAAGCTAATGCACGAAGAAGATTAGGAGCGACAGCGAGCTTCTCGGTGTCAGTAATCTCGTCCAAGTGTTTGCATTAGAGAGTCACCGCCACCGTCAGAGCACTAAGGTGCACCTTCTCGTTCAGGACCTTTTGCGTGTTAACTTCTTTGCTTGTAACTAGCTAAGGCACCTGGTTACTTAGCTCGCCATCGTCTTTGTTTTGAACTGTTAGCTCTCCTCTGCCGGGCGCATCTTGCCCCCAACGGGCCGCACTTCTTTTGCAGGTTGCGTTTTTTTTTCATTTTTATTTATGTGTATTTTAACTTAAATGCTAACTCTACACTCATTGCAGGTTTCGCCCAGTTCAGCAGGCCCTGTTTAAGATCCTTGCTAGTTTTATTCCGGCCACTGGTGTACCGATCAACTCGTCGAGAGGGGAGCAAGGAAGTTACATTGCATCTGACACAGGTCCTTTCAGGCCATGGTTGCTTCCGACAGTATCTACACTGTTTTGAGCATGCGGGTTCTCCCGAATGCCCAGTGTGCAATGCACGGTGGGACGAACGGCCAAAAACGTGAACTTTTTTCAGTAGCGTCTTTGAACGTGATTTTATCAGCATGGTGTCTTCGGATGAAAATTTTATAAAAATAGGGCACATCCAATGGCGTTTAGCTTTCGTTCGCAACTTTGCCACAGGCGGCGCTGTAAAATTCAACTTTTTGTTTGACGTTTTTTCAATGTGGTGTCTTCGGCAAAGTTGTAGACATGCTCAATACAAATATCTTTGCCGAAGACACCAACCCTCTATCCCTTCGTTGTTTCAAGATACAGACGTATTTTATGAATGACCCCCCAAAAATAGTTTTATTCATATATTTCGAAAAACGCGCAGTTTTAAAAAGTTACAATGTTCTACAAAGTTATGTTAAATGTCAAAATAAACAACTTTGTAGAAGTGATTAGGGTTCTAAAATGCCAATAGGGTAGTTATGGCTATTTTTGAGTAAAAAATAGCCGTTTTTCATGGCTCAAAAACTATCTTGGATGCAAACGGATGCAAACTGAACCCCACTAGATTCATTATGTATTACTTTTAGTTGAATATCCTGATGTTTTCGGCTTGAGTATCCTTAGGGGCTGTTCATAAACCACGTAGACCAAATTTTGGCCATCTCAGACCCCCTCCCCCTCCCCCCCCTCGTAGACTTTCATCCATACAAAAAAAAATGTTTGGAGCGTAGACTTTGGCCAGACCCCCCCTCTCCCCAAAAAGTCTACGTGGTTTATGAACGGCCCCTTAACAGGGGTTCTTAATCTTACTAGAGCCTATTTTTGACGCTAAAACAATAATATCAGTTTTTGTCAGTTTTCGTATGTCATTTAGAACCCCATTCTCTTCTGCAAAGTGATAAACATTAACTATTCGTATAAGTGTATGCATTATGGCGGCGCCCACAAAAACCAATTATTATCGAATTACAATCACATTATTTCACAAACACTGCATAGAAGTGAGCTAAACCAGTCGGTCATACGTATCCAAGTGATATCACCAGCAAGCAAATTTCATGCATGTGTTCAAAACATGAATGTCAATCTGGCGTTTAATTTAAATAGGTCGAATCTGCATAGGAGTCACAGTCAACATACGACCTATGCAAATCGAACGCCAAAAATATACATATGTATTAGAGTGGGTCAACGTTGTATGGAGAAACTTTAAATTTGACCGATTCAACCCAGAACAAAGCTTTTTCAACCTATATTAGCGTCCAAAACAACTGTGCAAAATTTGGGAGCGATTGGTTGCGTCCCCATATTCCGCATTGCGATTGAAATTTGTATGGAAGTTAGTATGGGAAAACGTACTTTTTTGCATTTTACTCATAAATTGAATTATTTTGTCTAATACCATGTAACTGATAACGTTAAAGTATAGCCTAGGATATGCTGAAAAACTTTGCCGAAGACCGCAAAGTGATCCGATGCTTGTGAAAAAAGTTATTCGCCTGGTAACTTAGGCCAAAAATTGAGATTTTATTATTGATGTTATTCCTTTACATGTTAAATGTTAAGCACCACTGGGCAATCTGTACGTTATAACTTTTTTCACAAGTGTCGGATCACTTTGCGGTCTTCGGCAAAGTTTTTCGGCATATCCTAGGCTATACTTTAACGTCATTGGTTAGATCGTTTTAGACGAAAAATTTCAATTTATGAGAAAAATGCAAAAAAGCACGTTTTCCCATACTAAATTCCATACAAATTTCAATCACAAAGCGGAATACGGGGAAGCAACCAATCACTCCCAAATTTTGCACAGTTGCTTTGGACGCTAAAATGAATCGAAAAAGCTTTGTTCCGAAAAATCGACTTTGTTGACCCAGTCTAATATGTATAACTCCTGTAGTTAATATCGAGCGCCATACCGGAATTCCAGCGTAGCGAGAAAAAAGTGAACGTTTTACCCGAAAAATACAATCCCACGCAAGGAGTCTTGGCTAGAAAAATACGCCTAAACTAATGCCTAATGAACGTAAGTGCGACAGCTATGAAAAGTACATTACGCACTGTGACTAATTCCACTCCTATTTAGCGATACCAAAGTGGAACAAAATTGACCCTTTCGCACCCGACGTTTTATTTATTCATTTATTTATTTATTTATTTATTTATTTACGTAATAGCACAAGTAACCACTATTGGTTTTCAAAGTATATGCTACTATTTCTATATCCAACTATTTCTATTATCTAAATGCTAATGTACTTTAATTTCATTTGAAAAGAGTATCGATGCAAGTTTTAAATGAATGATAGTTGCCATTTTGTCTGCAATGTGCTGGTAATTCATTCCAAATTTTAATGGCTCGTTGACGAAATGAATTTTTTAAGTAATTTGAACGCCATCTAGGTACAATAAGCAACGGTGCTCTTGTTGATCAAGGGCCCATATAGCCGAGGCGGTAAACGCACGGGTATTCAGCATGACCATGCTGAGGGTGACGGGTTCGATTCCCGGTCGGTCCAGGATCTTTTCGTAAAGGAAATTTCCTTGACTTCCTTGGGCATAGAGTATCTTCGTGCCTGCCACACGATATACACATGCAAAATGGTCATTGGCAGAGGAAGCTCTCAGTTAATAACTGTGGAAGTGCTCATAGAACACTAAGCTGAGAAGCAGGCTTTGTCCCAGTGAGGACATTACGCCAAGAAGAGGAAGAGGAGGAGCTCTTGTTGATCGTGCGTAAGTGAAAAAGTTTTCGAGGTACTTTGGAGGGTTGTTAAGAATCTTAAATGTTTGATTACAAATCCTGGTCTTGAGATGATTGACAAAGGTGCGTCCCAAAAGAAATGTTTCATAACTGGAGATATGGTCATATTTTTTGAGATTGTATACATATCTAGTGACAGCATTGTAAACTAAATTGAGTTTTCTCAAATTTTTCTGCGAAACCAGTCCGAAAAGTATGTCTCCATAATCAAAAAGAGAAACTAGTTGTGAACGTGCCAGACGAAGTCTAACATGTTGTGGAGTGAAATATCTTAAAGTTGCGAGAGAATGAAGAGCATTGTAGACTTTCCTGCATACAGAATTGACTTGGGCATTCCAGTTCAAATGATGGTCCATTATTATGCCGAGATTTTTAACCGTTTCCGAATATTCTATGAGGCTGTCTCCAACTCTGACCTTTGGAGCGTCCGACACAGACATACGTTTCGTTTGAAACAAAATAGTTTGAGTTTTGGTCGTGTTAAGTACAAGCCCATTTCGTTCACACCATCTTATGATGTTATAAATATCACTGTTCATTTTTCTTACTATTTCTGATATGCAATCAGGTAAATCAGAAAGGTATAACTGACAATCGTCTGCATACAAATGAAATTTACAAAAAGATAACACGAGTGGTAAATCATTAATATACATTGAGAAAAGTAGAGGACCCAGAATAGATCCCTGTGGTACGCCACAAGAAACTGAAATTCTGTCAGATTTAATACTGTTAAATTCAACATATTGAGTACGGTTTGATAAGTAGGAAAATATTAGTTTTACTGAAGGATTATCCAAGTTGAAATTATGCGACAGTTTTCTACAAAGAAGTTTATGATTAATGGAGTCAAACGCCTTACTAAAATCTAACAACGCCATTAAAGTAACCATTTTATTATCCAATGCTTCTCTTACATCATTTTCAATTTTTATCAGGGCAGTGACCGTACTGCAAGTTTTTCGGTATCCAGATTGCAAATCACACAGCAAATCATAACGAGTCAAATATTCGTTTAGCTGCTTCGAAAGAATGGATTCGAATATTTTAGAAAGTGCGCAGAGTATGCTTATCGGTCGATAGTCTTTTTCAGAAGTCGGATTGTCATTTTTCTCAATTGGAATAACCTTGTCAATTTTTCAGTTCATAGGGTAGTCCGAACAAGTAATGCAAAAATTGAAAATATCGGTTATATACGGTAAGATAACACACAAGGACATTTTCAGCATTTTTATGTTTAAAGAAAACATTTTTGATTTGTTGATTTAGATCGAGTAAGTGTAATTTTAGAAATTTTGTAAAAGTATCTTTTGAAATGTCCCCAAAGTAATAATGAATAGATTTTCGGCCCTGAAGAAGGCCCCAACAAGGGCCGAAACGTTGGCGAAGATTTAAAAGAATCAACGCAAGGTTTATTTGACTGTATTGCCGGAAAATGTCTTCGAACAACAACACCAGTCGTGCCACCAACGTTTCTTGTTTCTTTCTGTTATTTGCCTTCTGGATGTGTTGCATCAAACTTCAAGGTATCAAACCTCAGCCTCATTTCTCTGCCGAACATCAGTTTAAATGGACTTTCCGTTGTCGCCGCATGTTTCGAAGCCCGGTACATTTCCAGAAAAGAGTTGATCATAATAAACGTTGATTTCTTCTGGAATAGTGGATCAGCACTGAGCTTCTTCAAAGCAGTCTTCACTGTTTTCACAGCATTCTCTGCAGCTCCATTCGAGCATGGACTGTATGGCGCCGTTCGCAAATGGTTGATTCCTCTTGATTTACAAAAGTTTCGGAATTCATCCGACGTAAACGCTGTTCCATTGTCGGACACCAAAGTTGAAATTGAACCAAATCTTGAAATATACTCACACAGTTTCTCGATTGTTTCTTTGGAAGTCAAAGTGCGCACAGGAAAGGCTTCAATCCATTTGCTGTAGCTGTCAATCATCACGAAGAAATCCGATCCGCGGAAGGAAAAAATGGTTCACGTGAACTCGGTCTCCTGGTGCCGACGTCAGTCGCCACGGTGAGACAGGATCGCTTCTTTCTGGTCTTTGTTGAATGCACAGCTCGCACTTCTTTCCGAGGGTCTCGATATCGTTATCCAAACATGGCCACCAGAAATACGATCGGGCCATACTCTTCATTTTCACGATTCCCAAATGTACCTTATGAAGTTCGTCCAGCAACATCTTCCTCAATTTGGTGGGAACCACGATACGATAACCCCAGAGCAAAACTCCTCCCTTCACCATCACGCTTTTGACAGAACGTCTTCAGTTCGTCCTCCTGTATCATTCTGGACCATCCGGATTGGACGTACTCGACAACACGACTGATCAGCTTGTCTCTTCGGGTTTCAATCACAATTTGCTTTCGCACCACCAGAGAACGTGTTTCAATTTCAATGAAATTCAAAAAACTTACGCTATCTTCATCATTTTCGTCGTTGTCACATCGCAATGTAAATCTTGATAGAAAATCGGCTGCAACGTTGTTCACACCTTTCACGTGACGGATCTCATAATCACAGTTTGCCAGGAATGCATCCCATCATTGTAACCGTCCTGCTGCAATGGCTGGAATACCCTTCGGATTGAACAAACAAGTCTACGGCTTGTGGTCGGTCATGAGCTCAAAGTGTCGGCCAAACAGATAGTTGCTGAATTTACAGCCAAACAGATACTACTGAATTAGTAGATCGCCAGCGCTTCTCGATCAATTATGGAATATCCAGCTTCGTGTTTCTTGAAAATTCGTGACGCAAATGAAATCGGGCGTTCTGATTTATCCGGGAAAACGTGAGTTATCACAGCTGCAATACCTTCGTTGGACGCATCGCAATACAGCCGCACAGGAAGATTGGAATTGTAGTGGGATAATAACGGTGTCTTAGGAAAGAAGCTTCTTCGCTTTTTCAAACGCCTTTTGTTGCTTGTTGGTCCAGGAAAATTCTACACCGTCCTCCAACAATTCATACAAGGGCTTCAAGTACTGCGCCAAGCTTGGACAAAATTTCGCGTAGTAATCAGCCAATCCCACAAACGCTCAAATATCCTTGATATCCAAAATTTCTCTCACCTTTTCCGGATATTTGTGTAGTCCATCTTCATCAATTACATGTCCGAGGTACGCTACCGTCTGTTTGAAGAATACACATTTGTTTTTGTTCAACAGAAACCCGACTTCCTTCAGACCACTCAAAACTTCATCCAGATTCTCCAGGAGTTCCCGTCCTGTCACCCCGGAAATCAAAACGTCATCTAGATAGATAACAGTACCACGGCAACCTTGAAGAACTCGCTTCAACGTACCTTGAAATATTGCACAGGCTGGTTTCGTGCCAAACGGAAGACGGTTCATCCAATAAACTCCACGATGCGTGCTCCATTCCAGAATCTTCTTCGTCTCGTTATCAACTTCAAGCTGGTAGTACGCATTCTTCAAATCTAACTTGGCAAAATATTTTCCTCCCTGGAGTGCCGCAAAAATGTCCTCGATAACAGGAAATGGATGATGATCGTCCAACAGGAACGGATTTACGGTGACACGGTAATCTTTCTTCAGAACTGGAACTAACGGTGAACCCCATTCAGCTTCAGAAGAAGGGGCCTTCAAAATTATTCCTGAACTCTGCAATCTGTCCAGTTCCGCTTCAACTTTCTCTTTGAATGCCAACGGGATTTTCCTTGGTTTGCAGAATTTTGGTACAGCGTCCTTCTTCAGAGCCAAATGAATCTGGTTGTGTTTGAAACGGCCTAACTCACCTTCAAATACTGCTGCATGCTTCCTTAGGAGTGGATCCAATAACTGCTTATCATCCTGTTCATCCGTTGAAATGAAGCAAAAATCAATCTTCAAGTTCCAATTCCTCATCGTTTAACGTCCGAACAGCGGCTGCCGGGTTCCTTCGAAGACAAAAATTTCCTTCAGTGACTCATGTTCCTTGTACTTCATCATTGCTTTGAACGTTCCAACAGCACGGAATCCAGAACTATTGTAGCACACAAATTCTTCAGTAGATCTGATGTTCAACGGGATCTCTTGAAACAGCCGGTCGTACATGCTCTTGGAAATAACGATGACAGGGCTTCCGGTGTCGACTTCAAAACTGATCGGGTGGTGATTCACAAAAACTTGCATCTCTACCGGCGGGGGAACATCGAGCTTGTTAATTTTCAAATGGTTGACCTTCGGACCGCGTTTCTCATTTGATAGCTTCTTGTCCTCCGATGGGAAAACCTTCGCCAAATGGCCCTTGTTGTCACAATTCCGGCAAATGTAACTTTTATACTGGCATTTCTTGAAATCGTGGTCTCCCTTGCCACACGTGTAGCACTTGACTTCACTCTTCCGATGCTTTTGCTGCTCCTTCGGCTGAATCTTGTGAACCTCCAAAACTTCCCGCTGTTGCATAGAAGATTATCTCTTCATAGCAATCTTCACAAGGGTCTCCAAAGTTGAGGTTGCCTCTTTTTCACAGAGGCGTTCGAAAATCGGTCCTCTTCGCATGCCGGCCACAAAAATGTTCAGCAAAAACGGATTTAATTGGTCGCCGATCGCTAACTTCTTCAAACGAGTACTCCATTCCACAATCGATTCGCCTTCACCTTGCCTTGCCTCGAAAAACTTCGCTCGCTCCCGGAAAACGACCAGCGTCGGGGTAAATCGCTGCTTCAACAAGTCGCACAGTTCCGAAAACTTCTTTTCTTCGAATAACGCCGGGAACGACAAAATCTTAATAATTTGGAAAACTTCCATCGACACAGCCATCAGTAGAAAAGCAGATTTCCTCTTGTCATCCTTATCATCGATTTGATAAGCCACGAAAAATCTCTTCAAACGCTCCTCGTATAACGGCCAAGAATCTCCAATATTGAACTCCGGAGGCTTGACAAAATTCATTTTCGGTTCTTTCTTCTCGCCGCCAAATTGTAAAGTATACAGGGAATAAGGAGAAGGCTTTTAAACTATACTTATTTATTCGAGAGTAGATAATGGAATGAGCTGTTTAACAAAATATCATACAGGGTTGCCTTGATGATTTCCGGTTGCTTGTTTACTCCGCTTGGCAACTTCCGGGGTCAAAGCATGGCTGGCTATGCCACAACCGGGAAATCCGTAATCAACAGGCATCCAATAATGGGTGGTATAAGGTGCCTGGCCTTCAAAAAAGCTGCAGTGAAAAAATCACAGTTCAGGTAACGCAACTGAACCTGAACCACTGTGACGCGCCTCAGCAACTGCTTTGTCAGGCAGTTTCTAAGTGGAGGACGGATATCGCCATCATAGCGGACCCATACCGAGTAAGCGCCGGTAACGGCAATTGGGTCGCAGATGGGTCCAGAAAAAAAATGGCAGCTATATGGACAACGGGTAAATATGTACCCCGTCCGGGAATTGGTGTCTACTACCTATGAGGGCTTCGTGGTCCCTAAAGTAAGCGGAGTCTTCTTCTGTAGCTGTTATGCGCCTCCGAGGTGGCCGATAGAGCAGTTCACGCAGATGCTGGACCGCGTGACGACCGTGCTAACAGGGCGAAGGCCGGTTGTAATAGCGGGTGACTACTGACTACCCTCTACTGCCCTAAGCCTGGGCCGTGGAATAATGAAACCGTTTCACGAACCAGCGGGGTCAGATCCTGCTAGAAACACTGGCCATCTTAGATGTCGACTTGGCTAACGTCGGTACCAAGAGTACCTATAGTCGAAACGGAGCGGAGTCAATTATTGACGTGACCTTTTGTAGTCCTGGCCTAACAAGTACTTCGAACTGAAGAGTAGATGATGGCTACACTCACAGCGACCACCTGGCGGTTCGCTACAGTATCGACTACAACAACAGCAGACAGCGGATTGAAGAAGAGGCGGCTAGACCAAGGCCATGCCCTCACAAACGGAAGACATCATACTTCGACGAAAAGGTATTTAGGGAGGCGCTCCTCCGTGAGCGAAACTTACTTGGTTTAGACGGCGAGGAGCTGGTAGCGGTGCTCTCGCGTCCGTGTGATGCGATCATGCAAAGGCGAGTCTGCCCTAGAAATGGGAGGCCTCCGGTTTACTGGTAGACCGACGCTATAGGGCACTGCATGAAATTCTCTCCTTCTCTTTCACTCTTACAGAAACTATGTAAACAACAAGGCCAAGAAACGTCAAAATCCCATACAAAATCAAAACAGTGCAGTGCCCTATTGCGGACCTGCGCCGCGCCTGCTTAGACCAAGCCCACCCGTGGGCTTAATACTACACACGCAACAGCACGTCGTTAACGATTTTTAATTTCGTTATCAACCCATTTTCGCACCGGTCGTTCGTTTTCATGTGAGTAAAATAATGATCGGTCGCCTTTGCGCACCGGTGGTCTCTATTCTCTCCGTACCATCGGTTTTTTGCACTTCTGTAAATCATCGCAATATTTTGTGCATTTCTATAGGGTTATTGCAAATCTTATTCAGTATAATAATTTGTGCTCATATTATGAAAGATGGGGTTTTGCATAAGACTGAAAACTGTTAGTAAAAATTGAATTCAAATAAATTATTCCCTTGCAGATTTGTACCAGTTTTGGTGCGTTTAAATATATCATTTTCTCAATAGTTTATGATTGTATTTAATCCCGGAATTCAAGCAATCTTTTTTTAAATTATATGTTTGTTGCTTACTGTATGACTTGTAGGTTGAATTTTTAACTAAAATAATATCCATCTCTTCAATATTCATGTTGCCTTTCTCGCAAGAAATTTATCTGAATTTGAGCATCTTTTTTAATAATTAGGTTTATTGAATAGTTACATCCCTTGCATTTCCAATACATTTATAACGTAGTTGTCTCCTTTACAACTTCGCGTAGGTCAAGATTCTTGAACCCTGGTAATTTTTTTTTATTCCTTGTCCTGGTCATAGTAGAAGCTGCCTTCTAACAGTCTGCGATAAGTTTGCGCAACCTTTTTTCTTTAACGTGCTAATTCTATACTCAGTCACAACCTTTTAGTTACAAAGCATCACTCGCAAATCTTAATATATATTGCGATCTTTTGGATGCTGGTATATGAATATTTTGTTGGAAGCAGATTCTATGCGCTTGAAGTAGACTGCGTATTTTCCAAAGTACATAATGAGCCCACTCTCCTTTTTGGCACTTCATACAACAATTGCTTGACACGAATGCACTCTTAGTGTAAAATGTCATAAATAAATTAAAAAAAAAAAAACAATTGCTGTATTTTAACATCCAACACCTTGCTTTTTCTATAACGAGGAACCTACAATATGGCAGTCCTGCACACCGCCTATTTTAATTGGTGAAACTTGGCAGCTCGACTACATTTTTAAAGATTTTTATCGGTATGATTTAGTTTTTACAAAAAGAAATAACTGTAGTGTCTCTATGATATCTGAGTTGAGTTAGGTACAGTCAATGCATCTTTGAAAAATCGTAACTACTCTTATCTAATCTCATACATACGCGGAATCACCCTGGAAAGCAATCGTGTTACTTTTCTTGTCAATACTGATGCTTGCAGCATATCAGAGATATGACAACATGCATCAAAGCGGCCTGGTCTACTGCGTTGTATTTACGCACAAAGATGATTCTTCGAAATACTTGGTGTACAGAATATTTTTTTTTTTTTTTTGAGATTTTACCCCTGAGGGCATTCATCTCACCTGCTTCATTTTATTCAAGTAAGTTTAATTCACGTACAATTCAAATTTTTTTATAAACATCAATTTTTTTGACATATTGAAGAACTTTCGATTCAGCTTCCCTATCGTTTTTCAAAATAGTTTCCAAGCTATCTGACAGGTTCACTTCACGTCTTTGTACGGCATACTGTTGACATCCGATAAGTAAATGATGAACTGTGAGTTTCCTGTTACAGACATCGCAGGTTTCTGGAGGTTTCTTTTCGAACAGGTGATGTTTTGTTAGCCAGATATGTCCAAGGCGCAGACGTGTCAGGACGATTTGGTCTTTTCTGCAGCGTTGATCAGTCCATTTATTCACTGTAGATTTGACGATTTGGGCTGCAAAACGGTGAGTCGATAAGGAGAGCGTCCAATATAGCTCTGGTCCTCACAAGTTCCTACCTCATGCTTCCACGGGTCAAGCGATGACAAAGACCGCCAGCTAAGAGTTGTGTGCTTAGCTGGTAGCGCAGCCTGGGCACTGTTGTCCTTCTGACATCAGCTAGATTGAGGAGGTACGATCCGAGTGTCTGTTCACCAAGGAGGTGCGGCTCAAACAGCGTCTGTTCTGGCATCCAGCGGCTGAGTAAGAAACGCTGCACCACGCCCAGCTAGATCCAAGGTGGTAGCCCCATCAGCGTGGTCGTCCCAGTGTTGGTTGGGACGTTAAACAGAACTGGCACGATGGCCCTCCGGCGAGACAGGAGTGTTGGCGTAGGCCCAATAAGCCACCCGTAAAAATCCCCATTGCGAATAACATAGGAGAAAATACGACTCGATACAATCGGCAAAGACCCACGCGACGAAATAAGGACTACGATTGGAAACTTGGAACATGGAATTGCAAGTCACTAGGTTTCGCAGGATGTGACAGGATAATCTACGACGAACTACATCCCCGCAACTTCGACATCGTGGCGTTGCAGGAACTTTGTTGGACTGGACAGAAAGTGTGGAAAAGCGGGCATCGAGCGGCTACTTTCTACCAAAGCTGTGGCACCACCAATGAACTGGGAACAGGATTTATAGTGTTGGGCAAGATGCGACAACGTGTGATCGGGTGGCAGCCGATCAACGCAAGGATGTGCATGTTGAGAGTTAAGGGCCGTTTCTTCAACTACAGCATCATCAACGTCCACTGCCCACACGAAGGGAGACCCGATGACGAGAAAGAAGCGTTCTACGCGCAGTTAGAGCAAACATACGATGGGTGCTCGCCGCGTGACGTGAAAATCGTTGTCGGCGACATGAACGCGCAGGTAGGAAGGGAGGAAATGTACAGACCGGTAATCGGGCGAAATAGCCTGCACGCCGTATCGAATGATAACGGCCAGCGATGCGTAAACTTTGCAGCCTCCCGTGGTATGGTAGTCCGAAGCACCTTCTTCCCCCGCAAAGATATCCACAAAGCCACCTGGAGATCACCCGACCAACAAACAGAAAATCAAATCGACCACGTTCTAATCGACGGTAAATTCTTCTCGGATATAACCAACGTCCGCACATACCGCAGTGCGAATATAGACTCGGATCACTACTTAGTCGCTGTATGCATGCGCTCAAAACTTTCGACAGTTATCACCACGCGTCGAAGTCGAACGCCGCGGCTCAACATCGAGCAACTTCGTAACGTAGAAGTGGCTCAAGACTACGCGCAGCAGTTAGCAGTGGCCCTACCAACGGAAGAGCAGCTTGGCGCAGCTACACTTGAAGATGGCTGGAGGGACATCCGATCCGCCATAGGTAGTACCTCGGCTACAGCACTAGACTTCGCGACTCCGAATCACAGAAACGACTGGTACGACGGCGAATGTGAACAGTTGAAAAACGAGAAGAATGCAGCATGGGCGAGAATGCTGCAACACCGTACGAGAGCGAACGAGGCACGTTACAAACAGGCGCGGAACAGGCAGAACTCAGTCTTCCGGATGAAGAAGCGCCAGCAGGAAGAACGAGATCGCGAAGCGATGGAAGAGCTGTACCGCGCTAAGGACACACGAAAGTTCTACGAGAAGCTGAACCGCTCGCGCAGAGGCTTTGTGCCACAAGCCGACATGTGCCGAGATAATCACGGGAATATTCTCACGAGCGAGCGTGAGGTGGTCGAGAGGTGGCGGCAGCATTACGATGAGCACCTCAATGGCGACGTTGCAAGTACCGAAGGTGGCGTGGTAACAGATCTAGGAGTATGTGCACAGGACGAAAGAATTCCGGCCCCTGACCTTCAAGAGATTGAGGAGGAGGTTGGCCGGTTGAAAAACAACAA
This sequence comes from Aedes albopictus, assembly GCF_035046485.1. Classification (NCBI taxonomy): domain Eukaryota; kingdom Metazoa; phylum Arthropoda; class Insecta; order Diptera; family Culicidae; genus Aedes; species Aedes albopictus. Next base: position 239,334,663 of record NC_085136.1, on the reverse strand, counting down.
AGCCGCTGGAGCAGATCAACTACCAAGCGAGCTTCTAAAATACGGTGGAGAAGCACTGGTGAGAGCACTACACTGGGTCATTACCAAGATTTGGGAGGAGGAAGTATTACCGGAGGAATGGATGGAAGGTATCGTGTGTCCCATCTACAAAAAGGGCGACAAGTTGGATTGCGGGAATTACCGCGCGATCACACTACTGAGCGCTGCCTACAAGATACTCTCTCAAATCTTATGCCGCCGTCTATCACCGATTGCAAGAGAGTTCGTGGGGCAATATCAGGCTGGATTTATGGGTGAACGCGCTACAACGGACCAGATGTTCGCCATCCGCCAGGTGTTGCAGAAATGCCGCGAATACAACGTGCCCACACATCACTTGTTCATCGATTTCAAATCGGCGTATGATACAATCGATCGAGAACAGCTATGGCAGATTATGCACGAATACGGATTCCCGGATAAACTGATACGGTTGATCAAGGCGACGATGGATCGAGTGATGTGCGTAGTTCGAGTATCAGGGACACTCTCGAGTCCCTTCGAATCTCGCAGAGGGCTACGGCAAGGTGATGGTCTTTCGTGCTTGCTGTTCAACATTGCTTTGGAGGGTGTAATAAGAAGAGCGGGGATAAACACGAGTGGGACGATTTTCACGAAATCCGTTCAGCTGCTTGGTTTCGCCGATGATATTGATATTATTGCTCGTAAATTTGAGACGATGGCGGAAACGTACATCCGACTAAAGAGTGAAGCCAGGCGAATCGGACTAGTCATTAATGTGTCGAAGACAAAGTACATGCTGGCAAAGGGCTCCAGGGAGGAATCACCGCGCCCGCCACCCCGAATTCATATCGACGGTGATGAAATCGAGGCGGTTGAAGAATTCGTGTACTTGGGCTCACTGGTGACCGCCGACAACGACACCAGCAGAGAAATTCAGAGGCGCATTGTGGCAGGAAATCGTTCTTACTTTGGACTCCGCAGAACTCTACGATCGAATAAAGTTCGCCGTAACACGAAGTTAACCATCTACAAAACGCTGATTAGACCGGTCGTCCTCTATGGGCACGAAACATGGACCCTACGTGCAGAGGACCAACGCGCCCTTGGAGTTTTCGAACGGAAGGTGTTGCGTACCATCTACGGCGGAGTGCAGATGGAAGACGGGACTTGGAGAAGGCGAATGAACCACGAGCTGCATCAGCTGCTGAGAGAACCAACCATCGTCCATACCGCGAAAATCGGGAGGCTACGGTGGGCGGGTCACGTCATCAGGATGTCGGATAGCAACCCGACTAAAATGGTTCTCGAGAGTCATCCGACCGGTACAAGAAGACGTGGAGCGCAGCGAGCTAGGTGGATCGACCAAGTGGAGGACGATCTGCGGACCCTACGCAGAGTGCGGAACTGGAGACAAACATCCATGGACCGAGTGGAATGGAGGCGGCTACTATGTACAGCAGAGGCCACCCCGGCCTTAGCCTGACCGGTAAGGTAAGGTAAGATTTGACGATTCTTGTTATTTTCCGCGTCGATGTATCCCACTCCTTTTGGTGGGCTTTCCATATTTGTTGCTTACTCCATATTACGATGTCCTCTGCTGGTACAAAGTTGATTGCTCTCCTACTTCGCCGTCCGTTGTTCGCTGCATGGTCTGCCATTTCATTCCCCAAAATTTTGGAGTGTCCCGGTATCCAACAAAATTTAACGTCTTTTCCTGTCGCTACTCTTTCCAGTGCTAGGATGAAGTGGTGAGATGATTTCCCTGACTCTAATGCTTGGAGACAACTTGCAGAATCAGTAAACACGACTGATTTCCCTTCCACCAATCTAGTGGCTTGGGCCAAAGCAGCGGCTTCAGCTAAAAAGACAGAACATTGCTCTGGGAGACTGGCTTCATTTACTATATTTGGTCCTATCACGCCGAATCCAACTAATCCTTCCGCTAAGGACCCATCAGTAAACCACATACTGTATCCTTGATAATATCGACGGACATGCTCTCGAAAAATATCCAACGCCAACTGAGGCATCTCTCCTGCTTTTACCTGAGTTTTTATTGTCCAATCGATTACTGGGTTCTGTTCGTTCCATGCTCTGTCTCTAGGCCTTATGCGCTTGCATACCGGTGGTAGCGTTTTCCCTGTTAGCTTTCGGAACAGGTCGTTTGCTTTACTCCATAGCGTATTGAAATATGAAGGTGATTGTTCACGAACGGCGCAAGCTTTTTTTACATATGTTAAGACGACCTTGTGCTGAAATGGTAGAGAGCCTGATTCTACTAGAAGAGGTAGTATGGGACTAGTTTTTAGGGCACCGGAGGCTATCCTAATAATTTGGTTGTACGTTGCTGCCAGTGTCTTTATATTTTCTGCTCGCAGGATTTCAATACCGTAGAAAAGCTTTGATACTACGATGGCATTCCCTATGTTCAGAAGAGTTTTCCGGTCCGCTTTTCTAGAGATGGCCCTCAACAGGTTCAGACGACTCCTGCAGTCTTCTTTCAATTGCTTCGTGGATGCGTTGAATTTGCATTTTTTATCAAAGAGGACACCCAGTATTCTCACAGTTTTTTGCCTCGGTATTTCCTTATCGTCCAGCAAAATTTTAGCTCCCTCTAAGTGCCAATTCTTATGGCGTTGCATCTTGCAGCAGTGGATTGTTCCAGATTTCGAAGGAGACATTGTGAAACCGATGTTACGTGCCCATTTTTCCACAACTGATACTGCCTTCTGTAGCCGTTTCCGCAGAAATCCAACGCGTTTGCCGGTTGCAACGATCAAAATATCGTCGGCGTACAAAAATATCTGGACGTTTTTTGGAGCTACGTCGAAGATGGAGTTCATCACCAAGAGGAAAAGGGTTACAGACAGAACTGATCCTTGTGGCACCCCATTATCTTGCTCCGTTGTCTTCGATAGGTATCCTGCGTAGCTAACCTTCGATGACCGTTTTTGGAGGAAACCAGAAATGAACTTGTTCATTCTTGTACCGAGTTTGTGTTTCAATACAGTTTCTACGATGTTTCGGTGCCAGACTCTATCGTAGGCTTTGGTGATATCAAGGGCTACGATTTCGCAATGCTCCCCTTTGCTTGCTGCAGTTGATATTATTTCATCCAACTCGGCAAAATAGCGTGTTGTCCCTTTTCCCTTCCTAAAAGCGAATTGTCGATTGTGAATGCATCCATGATTTTCCAAGTGAGTAACTAGTCGGTGGTTCACCATACGTTCGAACGTTTTTGACATGCAACTCGTCAGCGATATTGGTCTGAAACAGCTGGCATCATTTGTTCTGTGCCCATTTTTGGGAATAGGAATGCTCTCCTTCCATGAGTCCGGGATTTCACCGCTGCTCCAGATATGGTTGAATGCCTGTAGAAGACTCTTTTTGCAGTGAAAGGGAAGATGTTTGAGCATAGGATAACCTATCTCATCGGGTCCGACTGATGTTCCTTTAGTGCTCTCCAAAGCACGAAACAGTTCGTGGATTGAAAATTCGTCATCCAGAGTGGTGCTGTCGGCAGACTCCAAGTCAATGGGTGTTTCTTCGCATTTCCGTTTTTTCTGTAAAAAATCTTCCGAGTATTGAGCTGTCGCGGAGGTCGATGCAAAGAAGTCTGCGAAGTGGTCTGCTATTGCAGCAGGATCGTTGCAGTGGGTTCCGTCGATAATAAGACCGGGTGCAGAAGTGCGTCTTTTCCCGCTCAACTTGTTAAAACTCTGTCAAAGTTCGGAAGTTGATGAATCGCTCGTAAAAATTTCTTGAAATTCGGCCCAAGATTTGGCTTTGGCTTCTTCCACTTTTTTTCTTGCTTCATTTTTCGCCTTGTTGAATCGAAGCTTTGCTTCCGCTTTGGCTGGATCATCATCCTTAATTTTTCTTAGTCTTCTCAGGGCTTTTCTTCGTTTCCTAATTACTTCTCTGACTTCATGATTCCACCATATTTGATTTTTCTTCCCATGGATGCCTTTGGTCTTCGGGATCGTTTCTAATGCTGCCTCGTAGATTGCTCCAGTAATGTCATGGATATTGCTTTCACCATTAGGGGGAAGCCTCTGAGAGATGATTGGTTCAAATCTGGTCCAATCGGCATCTTTGTATATCCACCTCTGCTTTGACCGTGATATTGGGGAGAGGTTGTTGGTCGTGATATAAATTGGGAAGTGGTCACTTCCATGCAGATCTTCATCACAATACCAGTTGAATTTAGTTGCTAGTGAGTTTGATATAAAGGAGACATCTATAGCACTGAACGAGCCTGATGTACAGTGATAGTGAGTTGGAGATCCGTTATTTAGTGGGAGAAGGTTGTTTTCTACCGCCCATTCCAACAGTTGTCGCCCTCGTTGATTGGATTTGCTGCTTCCCCAGACTTCATGTGATGCATTGAAGTCTCCGCACAGTAGGTATGGTGGTTCAAGTGTATGTAAAAGATCTGTCAACTTACCGATTAGCTCCTGGTTGTTAAGGCTATGAGGCACGTATATTGAGACTACCGTGGTATTCCACGGCCTTCCAATACGGACGACACAAGCGTGTAGACCAGTATTGTGTTGGACGGCATGGAACGGAATGTCCTTGCGAATTCCGAGGCCGGCGATTCCTTTACCCAAACTTTCAGAACGACTGCATGTGATCCATTCGTAGTTGCTTTTGAGGAGGTTATCGGTACTGCTCGTCATCATTTCCTGAAGACAAATGGTTATTGGAAGTGCTTCGTCCACCATTTTTCGGAGCTCGTTGTAGTTTTTCCACACACTTCGCACATTCCACTGGATTGCGAATGACTCATGGATCGGCACGTTGGATGAGGAACCTGCGTCTGAATTGTCCAAGGATGGTGCTGTCTGGTGTTCTGTAAATGAATGTGGCAGGGCGGGAGAAGTATGCTCTTCTGACGGATTGGAGTATGTACTTGCCTGAGAAAAGGACAAGTTCCCCGCACCAGCTGCCGCCGTAGGAATGTGGGCATCTAGGGTCAGGGCTGGTGCGGAGACATGCCTGGGGTTTACGGACCCCACTCCGATGTAGTTTGCAGCAATGTTGTTTTCTACGCGATCTATATGGTTGGTTGATATACCTGGGCAGGTGTTCGATGCTTGTGGTTGGCTGCACTCCACGCATTTTGTTGTTGAGGGTTTCGAAGCGAAAGTAAATTGTTCTCTGGATGTATGAGTAATGGTACTTGCCTGAGAAAAGGACAAGTTCCCCGCACCAGCTGCCGCCGTAGGAATGTGAACATCTAGGGTCAGGGCTGGTGCGGAGATATGCCCGGGGTTTTCGGACCCCAAACCGGTATCTGGGATGGCAGCAACTTCTGAACGACCAGGGTGGAAAGGCGCAGCTTCCGGATTGAGGTTTGTGCATTTTGACGACATTTGGCAGTGATTTGAGGATAGTGGTGCAGAGTATTCCACTACAGCGGGCGTTTCTTTGCTGGAGACAGCCGCTTGTATCGGCTCGACAGATGAAAGCGTGTTGGTAGGAGAAGAGATTTGTGCAACGGCTGGCGATAAGTATGTACTAGTCATAGGATTTGAGCTGGCTGGGGATTTGTTTGAGTTGATTGTTAGGATTAAATTTGGGAGGGGAGAGCGATTTTCAGTGCATATGGTTTCAAGATTTCGTCGTTTGGGCTGCTCACCGGCCGCAGAGGAGGGTACGCCATCAACGGGTTGGGGTAGGACGTCCCGGACAGTTTCCCCAACCTGCTGCGCTTCTCTTGGAAGTGAGGGTGGTACTACACTTTCCCACTCCTCAAACCGGGCGTTGATGTTGTTGTAATAGGGTATGGTGTTGGTGAAGGTATTAGGCGAAGATACTGACGTGGATTTCGATTTAGTGTTTGGATCCATCTGAGGGTGAATTGCGAAATCGAATAGCATGCTTCTTCTCTGGTTCTGTTGTACCAACTGCTTCCTGGGAAGATTGGCTTGTCGTTCGTCTGGTCATGTACGGGCTTCTCGTGTTAGTTGACGTTTTTTTGGAGGGAGGTGACATTCCTGTATGTTGTTGTTGTGGATGAGTTGTCCTTTTCGCTTTCTTCTTAGTTGTTCCTTCAACTTCTGATTCACTATTTGCCGACTCGTTTTGTTTGTTGTTTGAATTATCGAAAAACTTCTTCATGTTTTCTACCTGGGCTTCTAACTTTGCGATCTTTGTATCTTTTTCTCGGATGGTTTCCAGAAGTTTATCGATTTTTTCGTCCTTCTTTCTGCTTTCTTCCATGAATCGGTCCAGTTTGTCTTCTATGGCTTCTTTTCGTTTCAATTCCTGTTGAAGTTGCTCAATTTGGGTTCGCTGCTCTTGTACTTGGGCGGAAAGGGAATCAAACCTAATTTGATCAAGTCTGGGTTGGGCTGCGGCTCGTGCGTAGCTCCCGTTTCCAGACTCGACTCTGCTACGGGCCTCGGCGTAAGAAAGATTGTAGTCAATTTTTGTACGGATCACTTTTGATTCTGTTTGGTAGATTTCACATTGTCGACTACTGGGACGATGCTTGCCTTCGCAGTTTCGGCAGAAGGGTTCATCTTCGCACACATCTCTTTCTTCGTGGTCTTTCGAACAATTGTAGCACAGTTGGGGATTACCGCATCGTTGTCGTGGGTGGCCATATTCGAAGCATTTAAAGCACAACATCGGATTTGGATAGTAGGGCCGCGTCTCAACGTTGAGTAATCCGACCTTTACTGATTCTGGGTACACGGGTCAGTTGAACGTCAAAATGATTGCTGGGGTGTTTTCCTTGTTGCTTTTCTTGATTCTCCTCGCTGCGATCACTCCTTGATGTTCAAGTTCGGCTACGATGTATTCTTCGCTCTTCGTAATCAGATCGAAAGTTGATAACACACAACGACTGGTATTCAGTTTTGGATGCAACTTTATCTCTATTTCGGTACCATCAAACAATGTCGTCATTTTTAGCAGTTTTTCCACTTGGGCGGCCTTACTTGTTTGCAGAACGTAACGACTTCCCTTCATTTCACTTTTTGCATGTTCGATTGGTCCGACGGCGTCTTCGATACTCTTCCCGATAATGAAGGGTTCGATCGGCAGGTTACGTCCTTCCTTGCCTGTAAGCAGCAGCGTGGTTAGAGCTCCAAATTCATTCCTTGGGTCCATGTAGCTGGGAAAACTTCTACCATATGACCCACCGGGGTCGCCTCCGCTAAAAGAGGCCATGAGAAGTTGAAATCAGACTAGGTGGCCCATACGCACGAAACTTATGTTATCGCCTATTTAACCGCAGAAGTTGATAGCAGTCACCTGCTATCTACCCCGGTTGCGGTGGAGGGGAAGCGGGGGAGGGGATCACTAGTTAAACTATGCGTAACTACGTTGCACTTTGTTTCTCTTTTTATCACTATCACAGATTCGTTACAGGGTTCGTCGTCTAACGCGTTGCAGGTCTCTATGACTCTGCGCACTAGTATACGGGGTAATGGAGGCGCACGGTTCTGGATATGACTAGAACGGCACCTTTCTATTCCTGATACCCTGGTATCAGCTGAGCACTGTTGCGTAACCAAACTACGCTGTAACACGTGATGGTGGCGGTGACGTTACACTACTCGCGGAACTTTGCCCGAGGGCGTAGCACTAGGTCCGGGTGGCGTAGCACCGCTGCGGATTGAACAAATCGAAATAACTTTGGCACTGAGAGAAGCTGATTGAATAACCGATTGCTTCGGATACTCGACACGAACTGAATATTTTATTTCGGCAAGGTACTTCTCGAATTTTCAGGGGAGGAAGGATGCGTGGACGGTGAAGTTACCCATTTCGCACACTTTCTTCCTAATGTCTCGTTTATTTAATTTATATTTTTAAATTTATATTTAATAAACCACCCACTGACGACCACCATTTTCAAAAACAGCAATCAAACCAAAACTCTTTTGCCTTTTTAAATATACACGACAAAACGAAACGCGAGGCACAGCTCTTTCAAAACGGAGGATCTCAGCCCGAAAGTGAAGAAAGAAAACCTTGTGGTCACTTATTACCGTCAAATAGTTTCTTTTCGGGTTAGAAAATACGCACATCTTCTCACCGGAATCTGCGTCGGATGACGGTAATTTTGAAACTTGTCGGAACGAACTTCGCGAGTTATTTATTTGGACATTTTTCTAAATGTGCGAAACTAAGTTTTACTTGCTGCGCAGAAAACCCGGCTCAAACATGTACGTGTTAAAACAGCAAAACTCACTGAATCACTATACATTTCTTCAAATATTAGTTTCGAAACGATCGGCCGAATCAAAAACTAAAGGTGCGATTATGAGCAATCGTAACTATTTTTAAGAGAAAATCAATACATTTTCGATATGCATGATCCTAAAATTGGCGAAGAAGCGAAAACTTTATTCATAACATACTTAAGCAAAGCTTGTCAATTTAAACCTATTATTTTTCTGCGTTTGTATTGTCACTCTATCACAATTCTATGTCAGACAATTTGTTGTGTTATTCGTGCAACGATCTATGATATTAATTGGTTGAAAATTCCAAATATTTGATGCAAACCAAAATAAATTCCTACCTATACAAAACAAGAAAATCATTCTCTAGAAACTATATACCTGGCAACAAATCCATACTCATGTTCTTTCGTCTCCTCTTTACGCTACCCAGAGAGCTAAACGCGAGAGAGCGCACGAGCCTACGGATAGAGACCGTACTTTGCGTGTCTCTATATTCTAAGCTCTGCTACGAACCGTACGTAAACTTTTCGCTTTCGAGCCCTACTTAGCAGCGACCGGTGCGGTTCGCTTCTTTGTTCGGGGCTCTACTTAACGTTAAAACGCTTGATTGAGCCCATGAGTGGGCTTAGTCTTACGAGCTAGGCGAAGGATATAGCGAGTGTTCGCCGCTGCAAAAGCCGCGCTGAAGACTGAAATAAGAGCATGGCACAAATGTCCTAAATGGAAGATAACGTGCCTCTGGAGATACCCGGATATCTGTAAAAGATTCTCTGAAGTTACTTCAAGAAACGAGTACTACTTTACGACACAAAGGTGGGTCGGAGTCCCGCAAAGTTCCATCTTGGGTCCGGTGTGATGGAATAACATGTACGACGAGGTGTTTAGGGTAGAGTACCCAGTGAGAGTGAAGATTGTCGGATTTGCCGACGACATTACACTCGAAGTCTATGGTGAAACGATCGAAAAAATTGAATTGACTACTTCTCATCGATCGAACTATGGGGGGCTCTCGGAATCTGGAATTGGCTCACCACAAACCTGAGTGCTCGGTCAAACGCTTGGTTATGATAATCGACGGCATAACCAATATGGCTTACATACGATAGCCATGTTGATTATGCCAGCAAGAGAGCTTCCACAGTTATAGTGGCACTGTCCCGGATGATGTCCAATAGTTCTGCGGTAAGCTATGGCATACGTAAGCGCAAGCATCTGGATAGTGTTCCCTCGTCCATACTAAGATATGCCGGCCTTACGCTAGTTGAGGAATGACTAGTTCAGACACCAAAGGTTCGGAGTCGACAACGAAGGTCTTACCGGTGCCCTGTGTCGACCCTTAAAGCGATTAAGTAGCCGTGGAGAGAACATCATGGTAACGTTACTGTCGTAGCGTCTGCTGGGTTGGATCCAAACCTGTAGTTGGAAATGGGTCCCTGGCAAGGACGTGGCAGGTGGAGGCCCAATGTCGGTACGTCCTTCTGTGTGCTGGTTGATAGGGCCTTACTTATGGGAAGGTCAAATCGCTGTGCACGTGGTATCATGTTTTGATACTTGCTGTTCAGTTGGAAGCAGGCGTGGTGCCTACCCTGCCTGCCTGCCGAAGACAAAGGGAGCGGTAAGAACCACTCGGGAAACTGGCTAAACGTCAGCATGCGAGTCATCTATGTTTGTTGCTGAAGGCTACGCAACAAACATTAAGGGTGAGAAGCCCATCTCTGAAGCAATGCCTTCTTGGTGGTTCCGGAGAGACGAAGAATATAGTGGGTCGAGGAAAGAGTAATCCTGGCCTTTACCTTTGATGTAGAAGACGGTCTTTAACCCTATATTTAATATGTTCTCAGGTAATAACTGTGGAAGTACTCAAAGAACAGTTCGCTGAGGAACACTTACTGTCCTGGTTTGCTCGTCACACCATTACAGCAGAAGATGTAATCACATTCTTAGAAATCACCTGGCATCCCTGACCAAAAGTGTTCGTTTGCTGCATTTGCATCCGCGAGAAATCACGATGCCTATGATTGAGCGTTGATTGAGTTCGTGTTGAATCCTAATGAGTCAAGTTCTAAAACCCATTCTTGCTAGTTAGTAGTGGCAATCCCGAAGAGGAGCGAGCAAATGTGCTGAAAAGACTTCAACCATGCCGTCGCGGTGATGGGTCGCAAATGATATTTGCGTTGCAATTAAGCGAGGTAAACATTGTTTGGGGTGAGGGATGGGATAGGCAAGTCAAGCGGAGAGATGCTAATCAGTTGAAAAGTGAAATCGATGGTGATGATGTTGATGCGTGTCATTGTGGCTTATTTGCCGCAGGTCATGCAAGGCGGTTCAGAGTACAAGTTAACGAGCTGATCATGGATGGTTTTGCGAGTCATTTTCTGGCGGCTTGATGAAGACAGTGTGATTGATAGGGTAATGGTGGTATTTTTGCCCACGCACTGCATTCTCTTATTTTTGATACATGATAATTGTGCAATGTACCTATCTCACTTTGTATTCAAAAGTATTGTGTGCCGAAAAAAACGAATTTAGTTCATTACCCTATAGAGAACAGGTATCCAAACTAGAACAAGGTTTCTCTTCTGTGTTAATTTTAAAGCTAAAATACCTTGAAAACATATAGCCCATGCAATAAGCGCATGGGTATTGAGCATGACAATGATGAGGGTGACGGGCTCAATTCTTGGTCTGTCCAGGAACTTTTCATAAAAAAAACGTCCTTGATTTCCGAGGGCATAGAGTATCTTCGTGCCTGCCAGACGATAAACACAAACAAAATGGTCATTGTCAGGAGAAGCTCTCAGTTAATAACTGGGGAAATGCTAATTGAACATTAAGCCAAGAAGCAGGCTTTGTCCTAGTTGGGAAGTTAAGCCAAGATGAAGAACCGAAATAAATTATAAAAAGTGTTTCCAAGAAACGATCTCCAACTGCTGAGAATAGTTGAGGCATAGGTATTTTTCTATTCGAATAGTTCAGAGATATTGTTGTAAAATAGAATAAAAATTCTTATATCGATCAAGATTGCCAGTTATAATATGCTCCGAGTCTGCATTAAAGACAAGTGCAAAAATAACTTCATTCTTGCACGTTGCACCTAATCATGGACCCGTCCCATCGTTTTATCTTCACCGCAATCTCCAAGTAATCACCTGTAAAATCGATTTATTTAATCAGCTCCAACCAGCAATAATCGTACCGTTATTGCTCGATAGACAAAGTTGCAGCCAACAGGCACTGATTAATCCGGTGCAATCACCATTGAATAATTTCTCGTTTACAAAACAAACGCACCAATATATAATCGGCTCTAATGGTGGAGCCACCGCACGCCGGCCGTTCTGTGCCCCAAGAGCAACCCAACTTCTCGTGCGATTAGGATTAATGTTGCGTTCCTCCTTGTTGCAACGAGTTTGAACAGTGGGCATACCGTCCTAAGCAATACGACAACTGTGGAGTGTAGGCGCTGGAGGACCATCATAGACGTTACTATACGAGCTACCCGAACAGAAGGAAATAGTCAACATCCGCACAACACTGCAGCTTGTTGGGATGAATTTCACTCTGCCTGGTCTGCCCATCGATATCTTTGCACTCCAAAACTTCTTCTGTCAACCGGATCATTTTCACACAAATCTGTCCAGCTTTAGCCATATTAGGGGGCGTCCATAAATGACGTAGCTTTTTTTAAGCGATTTTTAATACCCCTTCCCCCCTCGTAGCATTTCGTCACAAATTTGGAGACCCCCCTATAAATGACGTAGCTTGTTAAACAACCCCCCCCCCCCCCCTCAACAAAATTGTCATGTCAAAAAGCAAGTAACGAAAAAACTCGAACTTGTATGTTTAACGAATATTATGAAAAAAACAACAATAGCAAGAAAACATTGCCGACTGTGGAGCAGATCTGGTATGATGGTTCAAGCACGTAACTATCACGCCGAGGACCTGGGATTAAATCAAACTCCCGACAAACTCGCAACATGTGAATTCTTCCTTCGGAAAAGAAGTAAAGCATGGATCCCAACATGAACGGCAAAAGGTTATTGCAACCATAACAAATTGCAAATGCTCCATAGAAAATCAAATGTTTAAAGTTATTTAGAATTGAAATTGAGAGCTTTTTGTTTTTCTATGGAGCATTTGCAATTTGTTATGGTTACAATAACATTTTGCCGTAAAGCAATTCAGAATATGCTATCCATGGAAGATTTTCATTCTTTCATGGAGCAATTCATGTTTACTATGGTGCAGTTTGATAATACTTATGGAGAATTCTTTTAATTTCTATGGTGCAATTTCAATTCGTTATGGTGCAATTTAATTTTTCTTTGGAGCAATATTCATTTTTTCTATGGGTACAATTTTAATTATTTATAGAGCATTTGCATTTTCCATGGAGCATTAGTATTTTATTATGGAGCATCTCAGTATTATTTATTGGTGCAAAATTTCACTTTTAATGAGAAAATTTTATGTTTTACCGGTACATTTTTTATAAAGTATGGAACGTTTTCAATTATTTATGTGTAATATTGCACATTTTCATGGAACATATGTTCATTCTTTATGGAGCGCTTTTTGATTTTCTATGGAGCGTTTCTATTTGTTTACGGGTGCAATAAATAGGCTGCCCAACATGAACTACCTAGGGCTAAAAGTCCCGTTAATATAGAAAGAAAAAATACATTGCTGACTGCCAGGTTCAGATCGCCAACAATCATGACCATTGGTGCAACCAGAAGGGATTATCACCATAGCTAATGATTCAATAATTCACCCATCGTTCTGCTTAATGCCGAAGAACAGGAAGTTGCTGCTCCCAATCCAGTTCAATACCATATTTGCATAGGAGCTCTTTCGAAAATATTAGTTTGCTCACTAATAAACCTGTTAAGAATATCAATTTGGCTTCGTTTGAATAAAATTCACCACGACATTTGATATTCTCTCTGTAGTTCATTCTGGATTTCCTCAAGAAGTTTCTTTTAGAAATCCCATTTTATTTCCCTTTTTAATTCCCCCAACACTTCTGGGATTTCTCCAAGAATTTCCTTTGGGATTCCATTTGAGATTTCCTCCTTTTTGTATTCCTTCAGGGGTTCCTTTGGAGATCCCTCCAAGAACTTCTTCGGGAGTTCCTTCTTAGATTCCCCCAAATGTTTCTTCTGGGATATGTCTCCGGGAGTTTTGTCCCCTTTCGAGATTTCTCCAGAAGTTCCTTCATGATTTTCTCCAGGAACTCACTAAAACATTCATTCTGAAAACCCCTCAAGGAGTTGCTTCTGGGATGCCTCCAGGAGTTTTTTTCGGATTCCTTAAGGAATTCTTTCCTAGATTCTTCTGGGATTCGTCGAGGAATTTCTTCTAGGATGTATCCAGGTTTTTTTCCCTGCATACCTCCAGGAACTTTTACCGGCATCCTTCCATTCACTCTTTCTGGAATTCCTCCAAGATTTTCTTTCCTAGATTTCACCAGGAATACGGGATTCCCCAAAAAATATTTTCGGGATTCCTTCAGAAATTCCTTTCGAGACTCTTTCAATAATTTTTTCTGTGTTTTCTTCAGAAATTGAACCAGGATTTATCTAGAAGTTCCTTCTGAGACTCTTCAAATAGCTCTTGCAGAGATTTTTTCAGGAGTTTATTCAAGATTTCTTCCATCTAGAATTTCCATTTAGAATTTCTCCAGGAAGTTCTCTATGATTTCCTTTCAAGATTCTTCCAGGAGTTTCTTCTAAAATTCTTCTGAAAGTTCCTTGGAAGAATCCTTTTGAGATTCCTCCAAATCCTTTTGGGATGTTTTCAAAAGCTTTTTCTTGGATTCCCAGTAGGAATTCCTGTGAATATGTTATCCAGGATAACTCATCCTTCTCCTGTTGGGAAAACCAATTGAACACCATGAGAAATTTTTCACAAAGCTGCTAGAGGAGCTCCTTAAAAAATTGTTGGAGGAATTCTTCTAGAAAGTCCTGTAGAAACTGTAAAAGGAACTCCTGAAATAATGCAATAAAGACAAAAGTTTTCCTTTGCAACCTTTGATCGTGCAGTGCTCTATAGCAAGCAGCAAACTATTGGTCGTGAGAAGCATTTGATCGAAAAGGATTTTCATACACATTATTCTTTCATTATTCATTATTCTTTACGCAGGATTTCAAAACCATTTTCTCAGATACAGTAGTTGCGTCTGACAGCTGCACGTCTTTTATCAAAGGAAGCCGGTATTCATGTCCATTATTTTTTATTTACATTAATGTGATGGAAAATAAAATATCATGTAATATATTTTGTTTCTATTTACTGGAAAATAATAATTAATCCAAGTAAAAGTTCTCCAGTGGTGAGAATACTCACTTGCAAAAAGTTATACTCACTTGCTTTTGCCCGTTGTGAAGATTTATAGATTCCGACGCAAATAAATGCTAAGGTTCATTTTCAGCGTAGGTGCGTTATACATGTTTGTTTACAATGCAAAACTATCACCAAATGTGTACCTAATATTACAGCGTAAAATGTTTACCAGGACGCGGTCTGGTTTTATATTTGTGGACCCACGCAAGAAAAATCCACGCAACTAATTTTCGCGCAGGAGTCTAAACGAGTGAAATCTCCACAAAATTATCTCAGTTTTTTTTCTCCCCTGTTGGGGAAATTAAGCCACTGCGTCCAATAGGCTGAACTTTTGTGGCATGTCCCGTTTTGATATTCGTATCTAGCCAGCTAATTACCATGTGTCAAGTAATCAGCTACTGCCACGACGCGTCGTCTCCCAGTCAGGTAGAATTGATAAACTCCAAGACCTTCCCAGGTTCTGCAGACCAGATCTCACTGGGTTGCAAGCAATCACTATTTGGAAATCTTTGAAGAATTTTCACATTGTAGTTTTATCTAAAGTTTTCCGAATAAATAAGAGTCGCACACGTCTACGAAAGTCGTGAGAGAGCTGTGACTACGAGGTGAGTATAACTTACACTCATTTTATGAACCTCGTGCTCATCGCTTTCTCACGCTTTTCGTAGGCGTCTGCCAAAGTATCTAAATACCAAGGTAAGAGATTCCCGCAAATGTCAATAACGAGACTCATCAACACATCTGCGTTAGTTATGAAAAGTTGGCGTTTTTACACCAAAATGTCATTATTTCAGCAAAGTTTGTAAAGTTTAATTAGTTTGGATGTTTCTAAATGCTAAAAAATATGTTTAGAACAAATTAAAAAAAAATTGTCACCGATTTTCAAATGGCGATATTTTCTGTTTTATAGCATGGAGGTCATTTTTAATTCAGTGAGATGTAATTAAATAATTGCTTCTATGATGGGAGTGCTTAATTTTTCAAGAAAGTCTGCTGAATAGTGATGCGCCCATACAAATCAGCGCAAACTTCATAACTATTTTTGCTTTTTCCTTTTCTCACTAATCCATCGATTTTAGCGGGAATCTCTTACCTTGGGTTTTAGATACTTTGGGCGTCTGCGACTCTAACTTTATTCGGCAAAAATTTAGACATCACTGCAATGTAAATGTTATTCATACACCGTTTTTTGATAGCATGCTTCTAAACTGAGATAGAACCAAGTGAGTATAATTCTTGCAAGTAAGTATTTCCAACACTATTGTTCTTCTGAACGCTGACAGGGATCGCCCTTAGAACTCGCCCCTCGAACACTCCAAATGCTTGCCAACCATCCTCGAGCATGATGCTCAGCCGCATGAGGACCATCGGTACCAATACGAATTCGTGGAGCTGACGCTTACAGGATCGTGATAGCTAAAGCCATGAGATATAGAGCTCCAGTTTCTGAAAAACTTTCACAACAGTTTCTGTGTGGTAAATTTTGAATTCTTGTATGGAGCGTAACACAGTAGTAGACCCTCAACCTCGCCTTTTCGCGTTACGTCATATGCGAACGAACCCCAATTAGAAGATACAGACTTTTGTTAATTGACAATTTCAACGACGAATAAAGAAAAAGAAATCGTGTTCTGGTGCAATTCGAACCTATGACTCCGTGTTCGCTATTCCGGTGATTTAACCATTTAAGCTACAGAACTACTAACGTTTCTGATGAATAGAAAGTCAAACTCAAGATTTGTTCACAACAGAGATGTTCGAGGGATCGAAGTCAAAGAGGCCTGTCCATTGAAGTTCTAGATTTGAAATTATGAGCTACGTTTTCGTAATGAAAATTTGTAACAAGCGTAGGTTTGATAATTCCTTGCCTAACTTGATGCTGTTTGAGCAAAGCTTTAAGAAACTGTGTCGACGGAGAGACAAGAAATGGAGAAAACAACAACACAGTTACCCATAGTTTTGCTAAAACAGCATCAAATCAGGAAAATAATTATAATACCTACGTTTTTTTCATCTTTTCATTAAAAAAACGAGATTGATCCACCTAGTGGTGATAGTGCCTTTCTCGTTAAAAATGATGTTTCCGTTGACAACAATCTTCAAAACAACATTACTCCAAAAATTAGCTCATGTCTAAAGAAGGAAAAGATTAACTATATGAATATTATTAGTACCTTTTTGTGTTCGTCGGTGTACACCTCTAGCCACTTCACTAAGCTTAGTTTCGACGCCAATGCCCATGCTGAGAGTTACGTGTTCGATTCGCGTTCGGACTAAGAACTTTTCATTATGAAAAATTTCTTTACTCCTTTGCATTGAAACCCATTGCAGTACCTGTTACACGATATGCCGCTGAGAAACAGGCTTGATCTCAGTTCGGGCGTTACTCCAAGAAAAGGAAGAAGTGTTATAACTTATCTATGCATTTTCGTATTTTCAGTCTTTACAATATTCAGCCTTTTGTAATTTCAGCCTTATGTTATACTTTCTTAGTTTCAGCCTTTCGTATTCAGCCTATTGTGCATTCAGCCTTTTGAAATTCAGCCTTATGCATGAGTTGGCTCCTTGGTTGGCTCGTGATTCACTCATTGCTTAATTTCTTGGTGTTCTTATTATTTGCATCGAAGTTTTAAGGATTAAATGACAGAACAAAAGCAAATCTAGCATACAATAACATCAATGCCGTTCTCAAAGTGATTTGGATTCGTTTTACAAGCGAAAGAGGTTTCGGCACTTGACTCGTGAGAGCGAGATTTTGCATGAGAATCTCTTTGAGTGTGATTTTACCAACACTGACCTTCTCTATCACTAGAGGCTGATTATTATCAAGACGATAATAACAAGTTGGGATATAACTTATTTTCAGAATAACAGATCTCTTTGCGGTCGTCGACAAAGTATTTTCTGCACTCTTCAGGCTATATTTTATTATCATTGGTTACAAGTAGATATGCCAGATATACAGATTTTTCAGCATTATGCAGATTATTGACCTCCTGCACAGACATTTGGTGTCTGCTGTACTCTCAGATACAGTGATACAGAAAAATCTGTATTGATACAATTTTGTTATAAACTAATCTGGCATCTCTGGTTACAAGATTCATATGAAATTTGTCAAAAAATATGCAAGTTAGTGAAATTTCCCATACTATATCCCATTCAAGTTTCAACCACATTACAGAGCGCGAGTGCGCAACCAATCGCGATTGGATTAAATTTTAATTTTTCCATACAATGATGGCCCATTCTTCTCCTCAGGAATCTGAAATAATGCGATTTAATAAGATCCTTTAGTGTTGCTCCTTCGCATATATTTATTACTGATTTTGATTTTGTAAACTTTCGTAATTTCGGCGAAGCATGAACGCTAGTTCTACAAAAATATCGATAGTCTCTAATGTCTTCTGGGGGTGGAAGCTCAGGTAAAATATTATCTCCTGGGCGCCCATTAAAAACACCACCCCCGTCGGAGACTGGTGCTTGGGCCTAGCTATTTGGCACCGTAGTTGGAGGAAATGCCAATGCAGAACCCGTAGCTTCCGGGAAGGTAAGCCCAGCTCCCTGGGTTAGTGGGTTGGTGCCAGGCCCTGCGAGCCAGCCGTAAAAAATACTAGCACCGGAAAATCAACAAGAGAAGGGACTTGCGATTGGAAGCTCGGTACGTGGAACGGCAGATCTCTCAACTTCATCGGGAGCACCCGCATACTCGCCGATATACTGAAGGACCGCGGGTTCGGAATCGTAGCGCTGCAGGAGGTGTGTTGGGCAGGATCTATGGTGCGAACGTTTAGAGGTAATCATACCATCTACCAGAGTTGCGGCAACACACGTGAGCTGGGAACAGCTTTTATAGTGATGGGCGACATGCAGAGGCGCGTGATCGGTTGGTGGCCGATCGACGAAAGAATGTGCAGGTTGAGGATCAAGGGCCGATTCTTCAACATTAGCATAATAAACGTGCACAGCCCTCACTCCGGAAGCACTGATGATGACAAAGACGCATTTTACGCGCAGCTCGAACGCGAGTACGACCGCTGCCCAAACCACGACGTCAAGATCATCATAGGAGATCTAAACGCTCAGGTAGGCCAGGAGGAGGAATTCAGACCGACGATTGGAAAGGTCAGCGCACACCAGCTGACGAACGAAAATGGCCTACGACTCATCGATTTCGCCGCCTCCAAGAACATGGCCATTCGTAGCACCTTCTTCCAGCACAGGCTCCCGTATCGTTACACCTGGAGATCACCACAACAAACGGAATCGCAAATCGACCACGTTCTGATTGATGGACGGCACTTCTCCGACATTATCGACGTCAGGATCTATCGTGGCGCTAATATCGACTCTGTTCACTACCTGGTGATGGTTAAACTCCGGCCAAAACTCTCCATTATTAACAATGTACAGTACCGGCGGCCGCCGCGGTACGATCTAGAGCGACTGAAGCAACCGGATGTCGCCACCGCATACGCGCAGAATCTCGAGGCAGCGTTTCCGGACGAGGGTGTGTTCGATGTGGCCCCTCTAGAGGACTGCTGGAGTACAGTCAAAAGCAACCATCGACAACGCAGCCGAGAGCACTATCGGGTACGTAGAACGGAGTCGACGAAACGATTGGTTCGACGAGGAGTACAGAGCGGTTCTGGAGGAGAAGGATGCAGCGCGGGCGGTAATGCTGCAGCATGGAACCCGACAGAATGTGGAGCGGTACAGACAGAAACGGAAGCAGCAGACCCGTCTCTTCCGGGAGAAAAAGCGCCGCCTGGAAGAAGCGGAGTGCGAGGAAAGGGAACTGCTGTGCCGTCCACAAGAAACACGTAAGTTCTACCGGTAGCTAAACGCATCCCGCAAAGGATACGTGCCGCAAGCCGAAATCTGCAGGGATAAGGACGGGAGCCCCCTGACGGACAAACGTGAGGTGATCGAAAGGTGGAAGCAGCACTTCGACGAGCACCTGAATGGCGAAGAGAATGTAGGCACGGAGGACCAAGGCAGCGGAGGAAATGACTATGTTGGTGCAGCAGAGGACGGGAACGAACCAACTCCCACGCTGAGAGAAGTTAAGGATGCCATCCACCAGCTCAAAAACAACAAAGCGGCTGGTAAGGACGGTATCGCAGCAGAACTCATCAAGGTGGGTCCGGAAAAGTTGGCCACCTGTCTGCACCAGTTAGTAGTCAAGATCTGGGAAACCGAACAGCTACCGGAGGAGTGGAAAGAAGGGATAATCTGTCCCATCTACAAGAAAGGCGACAAGTTAATGTGTGAGAACTTTCGAGCGATCACCATTTTGAATGCCGCCTACAAAGTGCTATCCCAGATCATCTTCCGTCGTCTTTCACAATGAGTTCGTGGGAAGTTACCAAGCCAGTTTCATCGACGGTCGGTCGACAACGGACCAGATCTTCACCGTACGGCAAATCCTCCAGAAATGCCGTGAATACCAGGTCCCAACGCATCACCTGTTCATCGACTTCAAAGCGGCATACGACAGTATCGACTGCACAGAGCTATGGAAAATTATGGACGAGCACAGCTTTCCCGGGAAGCTGACTAGACTGATAAGAGCAACGATGGACGGTGTGCAGAACAGCGTAAGGATTTCGGGTGAACTATCCAGTTCATTCGAATCTCGACGGGGACTACGACAAGGTGATGGACTTTCCTGCCCACTATTCAACATCGCCCTGGAAGGTGTGATGCTACGAGTCGGGCTCAACAGCCGGGGTACGATCTTCACGAAATCCAGCCAATTTTTATGTTTTGCGGATGACATGGATATTATTGCTAGAACATTTGGAACAGTGACAGAACAGTACACCCGCCTGAAACGTGAAGCAGCAAAGGTCGGACTGGTGATGAATGCGAAAGACAAAGTACATGCTGGTAGGTGGGACTGAGCGAGACAGGACAAGCCTTGGCAGCAATGTTACGATAGACGGGGATACTTTCGAGGTGGTAGAAGAATTCGTCTACCTCGGTTCCTTGCTTACGGCTGACAATAACGTGAGCCGTGAAATTCGGAGGCGCATCATCAGCGAAAGTCGGGCCTACTACGGGCTCCAGAAGAAACTTCGGTCGAAAAAGATTCACCCATGCACCAAATGCACCATGTACAAAACGCTAATAAGACCGGTGGTCCTCTACGGACACGAGACATGGACCATGCTCGAGGAGGATCTGCAAGCACTCGGTGTTTTCGAGCGACGCGTGCTAAGGACGATCTTCGGCGGTGTGCAGGAGAACGGTGTGTGGCGGAGAAGGATGAACCACGAGCTTGCTGCACTTTACGGCGAACCCAGCACCCAGAAGGTGGCCAAAGCCGGAAGGATACGGTGGGCAGGGCATGTTGCAAGAATGTCGAACAACAACCCTGCAAAGCTGATGTTTGCAACTGATTCGGTTGGCACAAGAAGACGTGGAGCACAGAGAGCACGATGGGCGGACCAGGTGGAGCGTGACTTGGCGAGCATTGGGCGCGACCGAGGATGGAGAGCGACAGCCACAAACCGAGTATTGCAATGTTCCTAGCTACAAGGCTAGGGGCTGACCTCAAGGGCGCGAACTGATTTAGCTCCTCTCCGAAGCAATAACTTCTGGTGGTCCCAGGGAGATGATGGGCTTGGCGGAATCGGGAACGGTTTAGAAGGGTAAGATCGGAAAAGTAGTCTCTTCGAGGTTTATGATAGAAGATAGAAGATAGAAGATAGAAGATAGAAGATAGAAGATAGAAGATAGAAGATAGAAGATAGAAGATAGAAGATAGAAGATAGAAGATAGAAGATAGAAGATAGAAGATAGAAGATAGAAGATAGAAGATAGAAGATAGAAGATAGAAGATAGAAGATAGAAGATAGAAGATAGAAGATAGAAGATAGAAGATAGAAGATAGAAGATAGAAGATAGAAGATAGAAGATAGAAGATAGAAGATAGAAGATAGAAGATAGAAGATAGAAGATAGAAGATAGAAGATAGAAGATAGAAGATAGAAGATAGAAGATAGAAGATAGAAGATAGAAGATAGAAGATAGAAGATAGAAGATAGAAGATAGAAGATAGAAGATAGAAGATAGAAGATAGAAGATAGAAGATAGAAGATAGAAGATAGAAGATAGAAGATAGAAGATAGAAGATAGAAGATAGAAGATAGAAGATAGAAGATAGAAGATAGAAGATAGAAGATAGAAGATAGAAGATAGAAGATAGAAGATAGAAGATAGAAGATAGAAGATAGAAGATAGAAGATAGAAGATAGAAGATAGAAGATAGAAGATAGAAGATAGAAGATAGAAGATAGAAGATAGAAGATAGAAGATAGAAGATAGAAGATAGAAGATAGAAGATAGAAGATAGAAGATAGAAGATAGAAGATAGAAGATAGAAGATAGAAGATAGAAGATAGAAGATAGAAGATAGAAGATAGAAGATAGAAGATAGAAGATAGAAGATAGAAGATAGAAGATAGAAGATAGAAGATAGAAGATAGAAGATAGAAGATAGAAGATAGAAGATAGAAGATAGAAGATAGAAGATAGAAGATAGAAGATAGAAGATAGAAGATAGAAGATAGAAGATAGAAGATAGAAGATAGAAGATAGAAGATAGAAGATAGAAGATAGAAGATAGAAGATAGAAGATAGAAGATAGAAGATAGAAGATAGAAGATAGAAGATAGAAGATAGAAGATAGAAGATAGAAGATAGAAGATAGAAGATAGAAGATAGAAGATAGAAGATAGAAGATAGAAGATAGAAGATAGAAGATAGAAGATAGAAGATAGAAGATAGAAGATAGAAGATAGAAGATAGAAGATAGAAGATAGAAGATAGAAGATAGAAGATAGAAGATAGAAGATAGAAGATAGAAGATAGAAGATAGAAGATAGAAGATAGAAGATAGAAGATAGAAGATAGAAGATAGAAGATAGAAGATAGAAGATAGAAGATAGAAGATAGAAGATAGAAGATAGAAGATAGAAGATAGAAGATAGAAGATAGAAGATAGAAGATAGAAGATAGAAGATAGAAGATAGAAGATAGAAGATAGAAGATAGAAGATAGAAGATAGAAGATAGAAGATAGAAGATAGAAGATAGAAGATAGAAGATAGAAGATAGAAGATAGAAGATAGAAGATAGAAGATAGAAGATAGAAGATAGAAGATAGAAGATAGAAGATAGAAGATAGAAGATAGAAGATAGAAGATAGAAGATAGAAGATAGAAGATAGAAGATAGAAGATAGAAGATAGAAGATAGAAGATAGAAGATAGAAGATAGAAGATAGAAGATAGAAGATAGAAGATAGAAGATAGAAGATAGAAGATAGAAGATAGAAGATAGAAGATAGAAGATAGAAGATAGAAGATAGAAGATAGAAGATAGAAGATAGAAGATAGAAGATAGAAGATAGAAGATAGAAGATAGAAGATAGAAGATAGAAGATAGAAGATAGAAGATAGAAGATAGAAGATAGAAGATAGAAGATAGAAGATAGAAGATAGAAGATAGAAGATAAAAGGGTCAGGTAGATGTTGGGGATTCGTAGTGCGTAGAGTACATGGCTGAACTTGATATACTTAATTCTCCGCTATCCGGGACAACTAACATTAGGCCCCTGGTGAAATGGGTACCGTACCACGACGACGACGCTGCACTCCGAATCGGCGTTGGTGCAAGAAAACCAATCAAATAATTTACTCATAATAGCTTATTAGGTACTAGTTTTCGCGTTCGTTTGTGTGTTCGCCTGCCAAGTTTTGTCCAAGTTAACAACGACGGCGGCGACGACGGTAATCGCTGTTACTCCTGGAAGAAGGGAGCGTATCGACCATCGACCGCTCGCGGAAGCCCCCGAAGGGAGCTCTCATCATTTGCGCAATCGGCATAGTTTTCCTTCGAAGACGACAACGACCGACGGTTGCGCGGATTCTTCTTTGCGACAACCACCAACAACTTGGCGTGATTTAGATTCTAGAAACCGAAACTGGCCACGCCGCCGCCGTTCGTTCGTTTGTTCACGCTTCGAGCGATGTACCCTTAGTTCGAGGAGCAATAATAATGATTGCATACCTTTGCCAACCCAACAACGTCTAACGAAGGCGACAGGGCGATGGAAGCAGTATTTGCATGTTATTGTACCATTAGACTCATTCATAATTTTGCGTCTCCCAGAAACAAGTGGCAGCTCATCCAGGGAGGAAAAAAAGTCGTGAATTGTTTGAATGTTGGTACACATGCATTGCCATTGCGGCAACGCAACAACGGAGGAACGTTGCGCTGCAATTTATTCGTTTGAGTCCATCTCAGACCATCCGTGGGAAGCAGCAGGATCGATTCGAACGAGATTTGGCAGTGCAGTAGCAGTATTTTTTTTTGGCGGCGGCGTCAGTCAGTAAGCTGTGCAATTATCGCAATCCTTTTCATAAGCTGCTGTGAGGATGGTGATTATCGTCCAGCGTTGTTGTCTTGGGATATTTGCAGAGTGGCATGATCGTGGGATGTCGGGGCATTGAGTGATGTTCGCAAGGTGGTTCGTTGATTGGTGTCAGTCATTTAGTATGCGTCATGTTTCAAACATTACATGTTTAAACATCTCGACTACATGTTTTAAACCATATTGTGGGCAATTCTTCATCTTTCCATAACTTAATAAGAAACTGATGAATTATTTGATGTAGCTGTTCGCTTTCATGCTTAAAAAGTTCTACCAGGATCTTGTCCTCTCCAGTAGTTGTTTGCAGCTTGTTAAGGGCTTTCTTAACCTCATACAGCGTTGATGGTTATATTGATTGACCGCCATCAACTGCATGTGTTAATCCTGTTCCAGGGTGTACCACCTTAATTTCTACCATTCAACAAATTTTCAAAGTTCTCTCTCTACCTGGCTGCCAGCATTGTTTTGCCTGTCAGCCAATTTCTTTCCCGGTCATGGCACATGGTGAGACCTGGTGCAGTCATGTGCCGTACGCCATTGACAGTTGCATAAAACCTCCGCATATCGTTCTTGTTCATGCTTTTCTGCACGTCTGTTATCACTCTCTCTTCAGGCAGCCGTTTCTTACTGTGATAGATTCGTTTTTCTTTTGCTTTGCACAGGATGACATGTTCAAACCACCATTCCATAGTCGTCATCTTGAATTATAGTCCACCATCTCGAATTCCAAAATGACGTCAAATATCGATTTTTGGTTTCGACATCGATTGGTACTCATATTTTATGATAGCTCGAATCACTTCTCTATCGTAAGTGTAGAATTAGCATAAGTTAAAATACACAATAATAATAAAAAAAACTTCTCTATGGAAGCCATCTCGGTTTATAGTCCGTCATCTTGTTTAAATCCAATGGCTTTTATCTAGTTTATCGGCCGTATAAGATTTAATATTTGAAACTTTTATGACTTTATCCGTCATTGTCTACTCTAGTAGAAGAATATAACCGATAAAGCCATAAAAGTTTCAAATATAATTTCAAAATGGCGTAGAAAATCGATTTTTGCCTCCTACTCATCAAGCCCGATCGATAGTTTCCCATATTGCATGACATCATAACTCCCCAGACAACCACTAATCGTATAAGATGTTGCTTAAGATGATAAATTGGAGGCCATATGCGTGCATGCCTCCATTTAGGCGCATGTAAAATGTACGCATATCGCCTCCACTTTAACATCTTATACAACATCTTATACGATTACTGGTTGACTGGATCAAATCACCATTCCATGGGCGCCATCTATGATTATGGTCCGCCATCTTGGATTTTAATCTGCAATCTTGGATTTTTAAATTCCGATTTTTGATTTATAGGTACTCATCAAGCCCATCTGCAGCCTCTACGGTCGACTTCTCCTTCCGGAAGATATACTAGTTACTCGAGAGGCCATTTACACCCCCGCTGTGCCTCAACATACTATTGAGGTTGATCTTTTCGAGCACCTTCCCCGATGTGTCGATCAAGCATATTGGTCTATATGCCGATGGCTCTCCGGGTGGTTTCCCAGCCTTTGGCAATAGAACCACACGGCGTGTGTATGGGAAAAGTTTATAACAAAAAAATAGGCATCCTCAAATTTTTAGCTATTCAAAAATAGAGGCTTTCAGCTTTCATTTGCAGGGTCCCTCAAAAAAATCCACCGAGGGATCCCGAACAACTTTTTCAGCGGACCTGGTGTGGTGGTTAGAACACTTGACTATCACGCCGAGGACCTGGGATCGAATCCCACTCCCTACATACTCACAAAATGTGGGTTCTTCTTTCGGAAGGGAAGTAAAACGTGGGTCCCGAGATGAACTAGCCAAGGGTTAAAAATCTCGTTAATACAGACAAAAAAAAAACTTTTTCAGAATACTGTTTTTCCCCATACAAAATGCACGGTTCCAAATTAATCCCTATTTCTACTTAACAAACATACCCAATTTTTGTATGAAAAAGTTCCCCCGATGGAATATTTCGATGTTGGGCTTGAATGAAAGCTGGTAGCGTCAACTTTCACGTAGCGTAAAAATTAGCGATGCCCATTTTTTTAAATAAATTTGTTCTACCAGACACACCGTGACCAGGCTCTGCCTCTTCCATGCTTCTGGAAAAAACTCCCTCGTCCAGGCATTTCTGAATAGCAGACCTAAACATCTGAGGAGCCTCTACAGTAGCTACTTTTAAGGCCAGGTTCGGAACTCCGTTCAGCCCTGGGGCCTTTCCTACGCTAAGGCACTTTGCTATCCCCGCAAGTTCCACATCGGTGACCCTCTCCTCATCGCCAGCCGCAGTCCGCGGCTGTCCTACGAAAGGAGGCCAAGGACTAGGATCATCACGAGGAAATAGCCACTCGATGATTCCCTCCAACATCTCT
The DNA here is from genome assembly GCF_035046485.1 of Aedes albopictus. Lineage (NCBI taxonomy): Eukaryota > Metazoa > Arthropoda > Insecta > Diptera > Culicidae > Aedes > Aedes albopictus. Next base: position 239,308,249 of record NC_085136.1, on the reverse strand, counting down.
GGCCAACATTTTGGCCATCACGATCTTGTAGGCATCACCCCACGGATTCGCAGTGGTGTTCTGACAGAGACCCTCAAAGTAGGCATTTTTGCTTTCCCTTATCCCGCCACGGCGAACACCACCCGCCGATCATGCTCGCTGTATCCGCCGCCTTGCCCGTAAGCAGGCACGACGCAAGTCTGCAATCGCTTGAGTTCATCAGTAAGTCGGTAATTTATTTGCAAAGGTTTTGAACATTTTGTTTTCGGAATTTACTCAATAACGCTTCCGGCAATCCCTTTGAGAATTACTTTGGGAATGCTGTTAGTAATCAATTCGGCTATGGTTTTGAAAATTTCTTCGCAAATTTGTTTGTAAATTGTTTGGCCATTTTTTGCTGGAATTCCCTAAAAATGTGGCATATTTCCTGTCAGAGTCTTTGTAGTCGCATGACTTGTGTCCTGGTTCCAGACTCCTACAGCAAACCTCCTGTGGCTCGTGTCCCTGTCGCTGCGTCGGCCACCTGCACCTCACACTGTTGTCACAGTGCCGTGACAAGCTCTTCCACTTCGGTGACCTCGTCTAGGTCTTTGACCTTCAAAGTCGCCTCTTGTGTGAGAGCCCTCACCTCTACTCCTTCGCAAAGGATCTCTTCCGCCAACCTCTTGTAGGCGGCGTCCTTGTGCGCTTCAGCTTCAGGATCGCCTCGCCCGTACGAGTACGTCTGATACTGCGCACTTTGGCTCCGTGATCCACGAGCTTAGCGTCGCTTCGCATTGCCTTCAAGAAGTCTAAGTACTTCGACAGTTCGGTCTTGATGACGAGCGCGTCGCCTGCCTCGCGCTTGGCACCTACTTTTTACACTTTCTCTATTTGGCATCCCTAACTTCCTCGACCTGAGCCTTTTTTCTCGTCTTCTTTCGCATGACCTTCGTCCAAGGAGGTCCTCCCCTTGGTTCGCCCTGCTCTGTGGTTGCTGAGGGCCTTACAACGGTCACAACCGCCTGTTCCCTTCCATCCGGGACACCTTTTCAGGCTCAGCCTTCCGGGACACCTGGCTGGTATCCGACTTACCGGCATTATTGCCGACCTTCTGAGTAATTATCATCCTAGCCTTACGAGCACCACCAGACAGCTTCTCACCTGACGGCTGCCTCGCCCGCTTCTGCGAGTGCTTATCACGAGCAGTCGCATCCACCGCACCTTTTGAACAATCTGCGAATTAGTTAAAGCCTCCGTCTGGGTAGTCTTCGTATCCTTTTCTATCACAGGTTTCGCCGCAGCTGCAGTCTTCACCAGTATCATGCGTACCTGCTTCGCATCATCCATCGACTTACGAAGTCGCAAAAGGGCCGTTTTCAGGTCCTTACTAATGTTGGACTTGTAGCGGTCCTGGTGTGATGGTTAGAACACTTGACTATCACGCCGAGGACCTGGGATCGAATCCCACTCCCGACATACTCGCAAAATGTGAGTTCTTCCTTCGGAAGGGAAGTAAAGCGTGGGTCCCGAGATGAACTGGCCTAGGGCTAAAAATCTCGTTAATACAGATAAAAAAAAAAATGTTGGACTTCGTGGGCTTCGTGGCCGTGCGGTTAGCGGCGTCAGTTGTTTAGGCGTACTATGAGTGCCACGGAGTGAGGGTTTGATTCCCGCTCCAGCCAGAGGAAACTTTTCGTCAAACGAAAAATCCTGCACTAGTCCACTGGGTGTTCCGTGTTGTCCGTTGCCTTATGTTAGTAAATGTTCAGTCTGTGCAACCTCTGGTTAAAGACGGTGTAGTGTCTTAAAAAAAAGTCGATGATTTTGCCAAGCTGCTGCTCAGCCACCTCGATTGCGGACAGTCCTTCCCTTTTTTGGTTGATAGCCCTTATCATCCACGCTCCGTTCAATATCTCCACCGCAGGCTAGCCGGGGAATGGATCGGAGCACCCACGCTGGAGCCGAACATTCGAAAAACAAAAAAATCTATGAGCAGTTTTGTGTTTTTCCAAAGGTGAAAAATGTTTATTGGCGGTATGAAGGTTAATATCAGCAACGGCTCAGTAACAGGAAGTACGCTTTTCACAACAAAAGGCACAATTCCTGGAAACATTCATAGAGCCCCTGGAAACTTCTTTGTATGCATTTCTGTGGAAGAATCAGTAGAGAAAACCCAAAGAAATTCAAAGAAGAATCACTGGAAAAATCCTTGGTGAAATTCCAGGTGAAGTTTATGGAGAATTCCAGAAGAATTCTTGAAGAAATTAACCTGGCGTCTATGTATAGTCGAAATGATCTGGACTGAGTGTTATGCATGCACATTACATAGCCTTGAGACTAGTGTTTTTCTTTGCGGCGCTCCTACCAACTAAGCTATAGAACAATAAATTTTGTCAGTTTAGAATTTTGAACACTCTCATAGAGATGGTCAGGCTTCAGATTTTACAAACCCGAACCCGACCAGTACCGTAAACCGGGGTCAAATTGATCTCCGGGTTGAAATTGATCAGTCGTTTTTCCGTTAGATAAAGTATGTTTTAAATAGTTTCCTTACATGTATCGTTTAGTATAGGATTCCTACATCACGATACTTGGAAGGAAACTATATAGAGTATGCTTAAACTAACTGAAAAACGTCTGATCAATTTCGACCCCGAGATCAATTTGACCCCGGTTTACGGTACCCGAACAATTTTCAATTTCGAAACCCGGACCCGACTCGAACCCTAAAAAAAATGTTGATAAAACCCGACAAATAAAGCATATAACAAATAAAGCGTTTTTCTTAATACTGATTTATCTACACTGGTGCCAAACCTGACTTGAACCCGACGTTATTCAAACCCGACCCGACCCGTACCCGAAAATTTTGAAATTGTTTAAACCCGGACCCGATCTGAGCCCGAGTTGTTTTTGAATTCCCAAGCCTGAACCCCACCCGTACCTGTCGGGTTCGGGTTCGGGTCGGGTTTCAGGTTTGAAAACTCCGAATCCCGACCATCTTTACCCTCTCATACATCATCAAAATTATCCAAAGATTTTGGTAAACCATTGCATTGCACTAATCAATCCATCGCTCCAGGCCATCGTTTTGAAATGTTTTCTCACAATTGCTGGGCACATGCATATCCTAAATCCTCCCAAACGAAACCCGCAGCTACGGAAAATAATACAAAGAACCATACGCCTTCATTCTGCAAGTGTGGGCAAAAAAAAAGGAACACATTTCCAAGATCCTTGCCCGAGTGCGTTGTTCTGATGAGGAACTGGTACTCGCATCGCAGGCAACCGACGATGATGGCCGGCGTTAACCGACAAATTGGGGCTGCTCTTGGATCGTCGATATCCGCGGGCACTTCAGTAGGTCAATTATTTTGCATTTGCAACTCACGTTTTGCATTCGTCCCGCAACCGGTGTCTGGGATATGCACCTTTTTTTGCTTCAAAACAGGTATGTCTGTACACTACAGCCATCAGAAACGATTCCCGAAAAAGTGCTCCTCACTTTGAACTCGTCGTCGTCGTTAGTGATTCATCATCTCTCCATCATCATTCGCGTTGCCAATTTTTGTTAGAGCGGAGCGCAGAGGCTGAGATCGTGGTGGGATGCATACAAGGAGATGCCTACAGGATTGAAGGAAGCCGAAAATTAAATCTTTTTGATCCCGCGATGACCCCCTTCATTATCCCATAAAGCTTCCAGAGAATTGCGAAGCACTTGCTTCTTTCTGGTGGCGGAGTCTTTTCCACATGACTCTGCCGCGTGGTTTGGGGCATAATCGTGTTTTAAAAACTTCCGAGCAACTCGTGATAGCCAACGGTTGATTGGGCGGTATCCGAACCGATCCTGTTATGATTATGCGTCTGTGGTATGTAGTTGGGCTGCTTTTCGGAGCAACTTCTTTATGGAGTGAAATTGGAGGTAATGAACACACCACGGTTTTGCCGTAGTTTTCAAAAAAAAAAAAAATAGTAAAATCTTCACGTGTTTGTTTCAATCCATATCAGAAAGACAGCTTGTCAAAATCAATGATTTTTTTTTTTTAAATATCGCAATGTTGTTGGCGAACCCACTGTTGCCAGCGCTCACCTACCATACAGCAACCCTGAACCACACATATGTCAGCGTACACCGATATGACAGGTAACATCGACGGCTGTCAAACGGTGAGTATGTGAAGAAAGAACATCCAAATCAAAACAGTGAGTTAGCGAAAAATTAGCTCTGAATTAATTTGTGAATTTGCCGCATAAAGCTAAGAATTTTATAGTTGTAATCGTTATAAATCACACAAGGTAATTTTGAATTAATACTAATGTGCATAGGAATAATGAAATCTATGTTGAACACGAATTAGGTGTAGTTATCTAATCCAAGCGGATGCTGGTTCTAACCGTAGCCTTGTTGGTACCAATCGTATTTCTGCATACCAACGGTAAGATATATAGAAGTTGAATTTGTTGAATTTCTTCCAAATGATAATGTTAAATGAACTATCTAGTATCCCCAACCGCTGAAACGACTACGACCCGAAGACGATCTTGACTAGCTAGAGGAGACTAAACGTAAGTCAACTAAAATTAAGACAAACACAGTACAACTAGACATTTACGACATAATCTATGCTAAATCATGATGCTATATACACCGAAACTATAACTAATCCAATATGTATGCTTGTACGATCATTGTTCCTCAGGAAAATTATAACCTACCGCATTCCTACGTCACATTCTGGTGTTTTATTCGACGGTGGTTATAATCTTGGAAATTAACCCTTGCAGTCCTAGTGCCGGTTGGTTCGAAAAACCAACATATTATAATTTTCGTTTATCCATTTGGGAAATGTCGAGTCGCGAAGCGCACGGTTCCGGGAAGAATGTCAAGGTGGCTAAGAAGAGCAAAAGCTCTAAAGCGAAAGGTGACGAAGTGATTAATAGTGGTGATGTGTCGATAGTGGTCACGGGAGTTCCGGAGGAGAAAACGACGGATCGGACATTAGCTGGTCGAACTTGTAAATCCTGTAAAGGCCCGGATTCTGACGAGATGGTTCAGTGTGATATTTGCGACAAGTGGCATCATTTTGGCTGCGTTGGAGTTACAGAGGAAGTTGCAGATCATAGTTGGAGCTGCCCAAAGTGCGTTTCGGCAAAATGGGTTCAACGATCGGGGTCAACTTCCAGCAAACAACTTCAACCTATTGGTGATGCTAAAGACAGCACGGCTACACGAGAAGCGCAGACGTCGACGGGAGCGAGTGAGAAAGACCAGCGTAGTTCTGAAAAGGAGGTCGTCGGTAATGCTAGTCGTGGCGTAGATGCACAGGACCTGAGGAATCCGATCAGCAAGGGACATCACCAAATCGACCATGGGAATCAGAAAGTGTTAAGTATTGCGGCATCGAGCGCCTTGTCGTCTTCATCATCGCGCAGGTCTTCCAGAACACTTTTGAAGCTTCAAATGCAAAAACTGGAGGAGGAACAGAAGTTGGCTAAAGAATTCCTGGAGAAAAAGTATGCCCTATTGGAAGAGACAGTAAGTGAGAGAAGTTCTAGGACAAGTTCCAAAAGAAGTTCTGGAACTAGCACCAGCATGAGCCGAGTACGCGATTGGGTGCATGGCAACGATACGCACCGAGAGGGAAGTGTAGTGAACTATCAAGATGTGTTTGATCCAGAAAGGCATTCTACACAGAACCCAAGTGCATTAGCGAGCGTAAATCAGTTGGCAGTACCAGGGGGGCAGTCGTTTTCTTCGCTGCAGGATCAACAGACTAACGGGAGAACCTATTCGATAAGGGCAATGTCCGGTGGATTCAGCTCGGCTGAGGCAGTTGGCAGCCGGCAACGTGCTGCGGTTGATAGGACGATATCAAACGTAGTGCGAGATTCGTACGTTCCCGGTCACATACCATTACAGCAGTCATTTTCTAGGAGAGACCCAAGAGTTGCAGAAGACCCTGAAGATCCATGCCCTCTCACCAAAAAGCAACTGGCTGCGCGTCAAGCTATATCCAAAGACCTACCCAGCTTCTCTGGGAATCCAGAAGAGTGGCCCATATTCTTTTCGTCGTATATCAACACAACAGCCATGTGTGGGTACACGGATGCCGAGAATGCCGTCCGGTTGCAGAAAAGCCTAACAGGGAAGGCGTACGACGCAGTGAAGAGCCGTTTGATGCATCCCTCCAACGTTAAAGGAGTCATTGACACGCTTCGGATGAGATTTGGACAGCCAGAAGCTATTGTCCACTCGTTGATAGCGAAAATAACAGCTTTACCACCACTGAAGGAGGACAAACTTGAGACAATAATGGATTTTGCCGTTGAGGTTCAAAACTTCTGTGCCATCGTCGATGCATGCGAAATGGAAGAGCACATGTACAACGTGTCGCTGCTGCATCAACTCGTTTGTAGACTTCCACCATCGATTAAGCTGGACTGGGCCAGATATCGCTATACGTTACCTAGAGCCAACCTGGCAACATTCGGAAACTGGATCTATTCGTTAGCAGAAGCTGCAAGTACTGTGACAATTCCAGCAATCCAAGAGCTCAAACTTTCGCGGAACGAGCCTCGTCCAATAAAAAAGAGCACCGGGTTTCTAAACGCGCATCTGGAATCAATTGAAACGGATTCGAAGCCAGATATGGAGACAGCTCGAAAGGATGCAGGTGCATGCTCGGTTTGTAAATCTAGTTGCAAAGAAGTAGAAAAATGCAAGCAGTTTTTGGAGCTGTCTAGGGAGTCTAGGTGGGCCGTAGTACACGATCTCAATCTGTGTCGTCGTTGTCTGGACAAACACAACGGTAGCTGCAAAGCCAAGGTGTGTGGAAAGAATGGTTGTACACGAAAGCACCACGAGCTACTTCATAATGAAAATCAAAAGGAGAAAGCTGCAAATCCCAAAAGTGATGAACAACAAGGAGGACAAACGGCGATGAATTCGACACGACACGAGTGCAATAGTCACCGCTCCGGTTCAAGTAGCTCTCTATTTCGTTACCTCCCAGTCACGCTTCACGGAAAGAGCGGGAGCATTCAGACTTTCGCCTTCTTGGACGAAGGTTCCAAGCTAACCCTTATGGATAAAGACCTTGCCGATGAACTCGAGTTGGAAGGAGATGAAAGCCCATTATATCTTCGATGGACTGGCGGCACCGAGCGATGCGAAAAAGATTCCCGGGTCACGACTGTTACGATTGCAGGCACACATGATGGAGCAAAGAGTTTCAAACTGGATGAGGTGCGAACGGTGAATGATCTGCAGCTGCCTCGGCAATCTCTGAACATTGGAAAGATGTCGGAACAGTACCCGTACTTACGTGGCCTACCCATAGAATCCTACAAAGGCGCCCGTCCAAGAATTTTGATCGGACTGAAACACGCTCACGTTAGTCTTGTGCTGCAGTGCCGGGAAGGTAAGCTGGAACAACCTATAGCCATAAAGACACGTCTGGGGTGGACAGTATGCGGTGGAAGTGACGGCGAAAATGTACCGAACATGGTACACTATTCGTTCCATGTAGGGTCACGCGACGGTCATTTGGATGAAGACCTGCATCAAGCCATGAAGGATTACTTTGCTCTAGATAGTATGGGAGTAGCAAAGCCGAATGAAGTCCTACTGTCCTCCGAAGATCAACGAAGCTGTAGAATGTTGGAATCACTAACTCATCTCAACGGAGATCGATACGAAACAGGATTACTGTGGCGCTATGATGACATCCGTCTTCCAAATAGTCGACAGATGGCGCTTCGCCGGTATAACCTGCTGGAAAAGCGTATGGCGAAGACTCCAGAACTTGCCAAAGCCCTAGACCAGAAGATCGCCGAGTACATTACAAAAGGGTACATACGACGGTTATCCAAGGAGGAAGAAGATCGACCCGCTTCACGTGTCTGGTATCTGCCGGTATTTCCAGTGTTTTCGTCCGAACAAGCCGGCGAAAATCCGAATCGTATGGGATGCAGCTGCCACGATATTTGGAATGTCGTTAAACTCCGCCCTCCTGAAGGGACCCGATCAGTTGTGCTCGCTATACTCCATACTATTGCAGTTCAGGGAACATCCGATTGGACTCACTGGTGATATACGCGAGATGTTCCACCAGATACAGATCCGGGAACAGGACCGATCATGTCAACGATTTTTTTGGAGGAATGAGCGCGGAGAAACCACCGTCTTCGAAATGTGTGTCATGACCTTTGGTGCGTGTTGCTCGCCAAGCAGTGCGCAGTTCGTGAAAAATCTTAATGCTGAAAGGTTCATTGGAAGGTATCCTGAAGCAGTTGACGTCATCATCAAACGCCATTACGTGGACGACATGCTAGTAAGCGTAAAGACGGAGAAAGAGGCTATCACCTTGGCAAACCAGGTCAAATATGTACACTCCCAAGGCGGGTTCGAAATCCGCAACTGGATAAGCAACTCACCAGCGGTTATGCGGTCTTTAGGAGAGGATGAAGCGAAGATAAAGAATCTTGACCTTTCCGCTGAAATGGCAACGGAGAAAGTTTTGGGGCTGTGGTGGTGCACTGAGAAGGATACGCTCACGTACAAAGTAGGCTGGACCCGTTATGATGAAGTGCTCTTAGAAGAACAACGACGTCCCACGAAGCGGGAAGTGCTGAGAGTGCTCATGTCCATTTTCGACCCTCTTGGTTTGATTGCCCACTTTCTAATTTATCTTAAAGTCCTACTACAAGAAATCTGGCGTTCCGGAGCCCAGTGGGACGAGAAGATCAACGATAACCTTTTTTTGAAGTGGCAAACCTGGTTGCAAGTGCTACCTGATGTCGAAGGCGTACAAATACCTCGGTGCTATCATACACGAAATCCGGCCGCCTGTGAAATACAGCTGCATACGTTTGTCGATGCCAGTGAGAACGGGTTTGCTGCCGTATCGTATATGAGATTCTCAAATGGTGACGAAGTGGAATGTACTCTCATCACAGCAAAAACCAGAGTCGCTCCCCTGAAATACCTATCCATCCCTAGGCTTGAGCTACAGGCAGCGGTTCTCGGTGCGAGACTAGCACAAACGATCAGTGAATCCTTGTCCATTTGAGCAACTCAACGTTATTTTTGGACCGATTCACGAGATGTGCTGTGCTGGATTAACTCTGACCACCGTCGGTTCTCACAATTCGTGGCACACCGAGTTAGCGAGCTGCTTGACACGACCGAAGCCAGTGAGTGGCGCTGGATCCCTACGAAGGAAAATGTTGCAGATGACGCCACGAAATGGCAAGGGCGACCAGACCTCACCGTTAATAGTAGATGGTTCAATGGTCCCCACTTCCTTCTAAAAAGTGAGGCCTGCTGGCCACGACAAACGCAGTTCAACACATCGACATTAGAAGAGCTCCGTCCACATGTACTTGCGCACATTCCAACTGAAATGCCGGTGCTACGCGTCACAGATTACTCTAACTGGAGAAGGTTGGTCACCGTGATCGGGTTTGTACTTCGCTTTCCGGATAACTGTCGCCGTAAACTGCAACATCACCCGAGCCGCACCGGTTCATTATGTACGGAAGAGATTCGAACAGCCGAAGAATGTATTATACGCCAAGCTCAACAAGACGCATTTCCCGAGGAGATTAATGCCCTGATGCAAAGTTAATGAACTTCGACAGAGGTTCTCGATCTCCCGACTACGCACTGTTTGTGCCAAGGTTAGAAGAAACTGCCAGCGTTGCAAAAACGATAGAGTTGTGCCGAGCGCTCCGATTATGGCTGATCTGCCTGAAGCCAGGCTAGCTGTATATTCTCGACCTTTCACCCACGTAGGCATCGACTATTTTGGACCAATGGAGGTCGCTATCGGCCGTAGGGTGGAAAAACGCTGGGGAATGCTAGCCACTTGTATGACAACGCGGGCAGTACACATTGAAGTTGCACATTCCCTTAGCACCGACTCTTGCGTAATGGCCATCCGTAACATGATCGCTAGACGTGGAGTTCCCCGATATATATACTGCGACCGCGGGACTAATTTCGTTGGTACAAGCAGGGAGCTGAGCCGCGTCGAAAAGGAACTCGATCATGAAGCGATGATGAGAGAGTTCGCCAGATCTGAAATTGCTTGGTCTTTCAACCCTCCGTTGTCGCCGCACATGGGAGGATGTTGGGAGCGCCTGATACGCAGTGTAAAGAACAGTTTGAAGTCCTTGAACCTCCCACGTCGACCATCAGATGAGATTTTGCGTAATGCACTGACCGAGATTGAGAATACGTTAAATTCGAGACCACTTACCCACATTCCGATTGACGATGATGCCGCTCCAGCACTCACCCCCAACCATATTCTGCTGGGACACTCCAGCGGGGCAAAACCACTCACCACGCTCGATGACAGTTTCACCATCGTACGTCAATGCTGGCGCACTTCTCAGGTCATCGCCAACCAATTTTGGAGACGATGGATTGCTGAGTATCTACCGGAGATAACTAGGAGGACAAAATGGTATGTTTCTAGTGCATCACCGATTAAGATGGGTGACATCGTCGTTATCGTGGACTCGACCTTCCCTCGTAATTGTTGGCCCAAGGGAAGGGTAATAGCGACACGCCCAGGACGAGATGGAGTGGTACGGTCAGCTACAGTAAGGACGTTGACTGGCGTCTACGAGAGGCCGGTTGTCAAGCTAGCTGTATTGGACGTTTTACGCGAAGAGATGTAGACGACCAGGTCGACCTACCCGGGGGAGTTTTTTTTTTTTTTTTTTTTTTTTGTATGCTTGTACGATCATTGTTCCTCAGGAAAATTATAACCTACCGCATTCCTACGTCACATTCTGGTGTTTTATTCGACGGTGGTTATAATCTTGGAAATTAACCCTTGCAGTCCTAGTGCCGGTTGGTTCGAAAAACCAACACAATGTGTTTCTAATTGGTAAATTCGCTTTAGCTATATAACTCATTTTTACGTTTTCATTATATTAAACTACTTGTATGATTTCGTAATAATGCAGTCGCATTACTTAATTACACTGAATCCAAAACCATTCCTTTACCAGAATCCTAAATCAATCCATTCTAAGCATGCAGCTACTTGACCCCTATGAGGGCGTGGTCGTTGAGTCGCTGACCTCTCATCAAGTGAATATCATATGCTATGGAGATTCTGGCCTTCTCAGTCTAGGGAATCTAAACAAATAAATTTGCATTTCCCGACGTTTCGGCCTAATTTATTTGGCCTTTTTTCAAGACTAAACCAAAAGATCAATTTAAAATATACTGGAACCTATGTTCGCTGCATAAATTAAAAAAAACCCAGATTAATCCACCTAGTGATGATAGTGCCTTTCTCGTCGAACATGTACTCATGTTCTTTCCTTGGTTGGGATACGACTGGGATGATTTTGCTTCACAATGTTGGCTTCAGCCTTTTGGGGGAATCGAAAACACTAGTTAATGATTTTTTCCGACGATTTGGTCCGTATGGGGACTTTTCAAGGGTTCAATCGGTCAAGGTTTCCTAGTCAAGATGGCCTTGATTAACTTAAAAATGTCACACGGAAGTTTTGATATTTATTGAGTCTGTTCGGTTTGAAACCGTCGTGATGCGGACAATCTCCTACCTATCGGACGGTCTAGAATTCGGTCCCTGTTTTTGGAATCTTCGACTATTGCTTTGTTTAGTTAGTTTCTGTGCATGGGCCAGCATTCCGAAGCATGATATTTCCGTCGACGTAATGCGAACTGTTCCTGAATCCTGAGAATACCTTATTTAGAAATGCAATAATTTTAATAAAATTGGGAAACTTAATAAGGCCGTTACAAATATTTATTTTACTTTTTGTCCCACCACTCTTTGGCAGGTCGAGCGGGGGGATAAAAATAATAAAGAATTAAATCTGAAAAATATTAAAAACTCATCGGATTTGTTAAAGAATTTTTGGCATGACCTGATATTTTGATAAATATTTTTTTATATGCCCCCTCAAAATGCAAAATCCAGCCAAAAATTTTTGAAGGGAGGGGAGACAAAAAGTCAAAATTAAATTTGTATCAGCCTAATTGAACATATTCCGACGTTACGTTAAACGTATAGACAGAGCTGAAAAACATCAGAGTTTTCAGTTGACTGCCTGAGCACCTTCACTATCACTGAAGACCGATCAACATCAAGACGATTAGGGTAAAAAATATAATTTGGACATGTATGTAATTTGGACAGGCACGGTGATGTATGTCTTGTTCCGGTGAGCTAATAAAAGTAGATACTTCTCAATATCGATTATTGGATCAAACAGACCCTATGCTGATGATTTACGATGAAATTACGCTTAACAATTAAGAATTTACTTCAAAATTATCGAAAATGTAAAATGTTTCACTAAAACCCCTCAAATGCACAGGTATGCAAGACGACATACACATTATCGTCACATACAATATTCACCTCAAAATCGTTGAATTAATGATTGTAAGAAATTTAAAAGCCTTATTGCAATGAAAAATGTTCAATTGAAAAGCATTAGGTAGCCAATCTCTTAACACTCATCTAGAACGCTTAAAATAGGTGGTGTCCAAAATACATTACAAGTTTTCTACTGTAAATATGTTTTGGTCATCTGACGAACTACATGGCGATGCTATGCGATTGCATACTTGGAGGCGTACTCTGTGGGTCTGGCGATATTTTCTCGATTTGACCAAAAACTGTAAAAGTTATCAAAATAGATGCCTGTTAAGCGAAGAAATTTGATGATTTGCAAGAAAATACATATTAATTTATGCTACTTCCATGATTCAGCAGTATTCATGCACAGAAAGAAATCATGAAAATTAAACAGCACGTAAGTTAAGCATCGACTGAAAATTATAGCAGAAGCTACAAAAATACAGCTATTTACCGAGAGATAATACTGTCCGCTCAGTAATCAGCCAATCATGCGTACTGTTTTCATTTTTTGAGACATATCCGCTTGAAATTTACATGTAGTAACGTAAACGAGGACAGCTACGCTCAGTCGTCTGCCTCGCTGCGGAGACTGCTCTCTCGCACTCTGTGGCCGAAGCGGTACACCAGTTTGTTCCTTTATGGTGGAACATGTTTATCTTTGATTGCTCTCTCTTCAGCTTGGTTAGATAGCCTAGAGGGGTTAGGCGTGAACTCTCACTCGGAAGATCTGAGTTCAATTCTCGTATAAAGATTTTTTTCAAGTTTCTCTGAAAAGTCGGTGCTTTTCTCTCAGCAAACAGCAGTGTAATTTTAGGATCACACATAAATTTCTATCGAACACGATGGAGGTCAATTTGTTACATTCAGTTCGTCATAAATTTACAGATTTTGTTCGTACTGTGTATCACAGCGTAACAAAAATTAGCTTTTGGTCTGTCTCAAGAGCAAACTTATGTGTCTCTGACAGATTTTGGGCCGCTGAATCCGAATCCGGGCTCAGATTTATTCCAGCACGTCACAATTTTGAGCTATACCTCAATTTATAGGGCAAAATATGCGATTTTGGGCTTTTCTGACTGCACGCCATTAAGCATGGAAATATATTTTTTAAGCAATCAAAGGATGAATTGATCAATTAACATCTAAATTAACGACTAATGCAAAAAACTTCGTTTTACCAAATCGAATTGGATAGTTTTAAGCGATTTATGTTAGGTACGATATTTCCCATACAAGGCATCCTCCAAAAATTGCATGCAAGTTTACATACTGACATAAAATGCTTAAATCTTTCAAATTTGATTTGGCAAATCGAAATATTTGGCATGAGTCATTAATTTAGATGTTAACTGACCAATTTATCCCTTGATTGCATAAAAAATATATTTCCATGCTTAATGGCGTGCAGTCAGAAAAGCCCAAAATCGCATATTTTGCCCTATAAATTGAGGTACATATAGCTCAAAATTGTGACGTGTTGGAACAAATCTGAGCCCGGATTCGGATTCAGCGGCCCAAAATCTGGCAGAGACACATAAGTTTGCTCTTGAGACAAAAAAATGTTGCGCTGTGTATTATAAGCGTACAAGTAACTTCGCACGATAATCAATTGCTTTCTAAGGAAGCCAGAGGACGATTTTTTCAACGTTGTCCTCAGCCTGTCCAAAATACATGAATTACCCTATTACAAGCTAGGATATAACGTATTTCACAATCACAGATGACTTAACGGTCTTCGACATAGTTTTTCTTCACACTTTAGGCTATATTTTATTGATGATGACTAACCTGGGCTTGTTAGGGGAATATCTGTAAATAAAAAGTCGAGTCAAGTACAAGACACTGAAGACGACCTTACAGTTGAGGTCGAAATACGTATCTGTCAAAGGATGCAAATTCTTAGTGGAATTCAAAGGAACAGTACTTAACGCGATTTTCTTTTTTATTTATATTTTATTATCATAGGTTTCAAAATTCATGTAAAATTTGACAAAAAATGCAAGCAAGTGAAATTGCCCATCTAAATCCCATAAAAAAATTCCCAGTAGTTTTAGACGCAAAAGAGGATTGAAAAAGCTTTGATGCGATAATTTTCATTTTCTCGTATAACGTTGACCTATCCTACTGTATATTTTTACACCTCAGTGATTTGATGAGATTGCTTTAGTACAGAAAAAAAAGACATATCTTTTGTAACATATTGCTATTATATTCATCGTTACAAAAAAATAATCGCCAAATGCTAATCAGGTTGCGTTTCACAAGCCGCTGCTGGCTTGATGTTGGTAGTGAGTAGACGTCAAACGAGCAAAAACGATTAATATTTGATTCAACCGTTGAAAACAAGGACGATGGAGAGCAGTCCTGCAAAATATCAGTGTCAGTGCCTGTTTTTCAGCCAAAAATGAATGACTGCGGCGGTCGTTTTCAATTCCTCGATGTGAGAACTGACAGAGTCCGAGAGCTCCATTCGTGAGCAACCCAACAAGGTCAATTCCCAATCATTCACACACTACTCATGCTGACAGGCCATTCGTCTCAAGCGGTGGCTTGTGAGAGTGAGTGCCCTATACAATACCACGGGTGAAAACACTCAAATACAGAAAATTGAATGGAAATTTAGCCCGGTCAGCTCTCGCTTTCAGCACGCTGCATGTGAGTGTGAGTACCTATTTCATTTCGCTCCCGTGTTGCTGATCGGAAAGCAACATTGACAGGAAAAACAAAACGAAGAAAATGAAAAAAGCAAAACATCGCATCATAAAGGCCTGTCGAAAAATTGCAGCACTGCTACTCACTCTCCAATGGAGAGTGAGTAGAGTAAGACGTCTGTATGTATGTGGCCTTAGTTCAGTCAAGATTTTGTTCTCTTACACATATTTATCGCTTGCACTGACTTTGTTCATTTTTGTAGTTCCTGCGAAGCACCCTACGAAGCACTCAATGTTTTGCATCACTATCGGTAGCCTCTAATGTGGTCTGAGCCCATTTTTTTGCTAATCGTTCCTCATGGTTTAAAAAAAGACCGCGGTTTGATGTGTCACATGCTTCCGGCTGGACACCCTAGATCGGTCCCGGAACACTATCGGTAGCCTTTATAAAGATCTTCGTTGTGGTCTGAGCCTATTTTCTGGCTAATCGTTCATCACGTTATTCAAAAAGTCGCTGTTTAATGTGCCGCAGGCATGGGTTTTGATCTCTACTACATTTGACCACTTCCAGCGGGACACCAGGAACCGGTTCCGGAATTCTATCGGTGGTTCCAAATATGATCTGAAACTATTTTCTTTTATTAACCGTTTATCAGGTAGCCTGAAGAGCTTGCGATTTGATGCGTCGCATGTAAGGTTTTGGTTAACTTTTGTACTTGGCTACTTCCGGCGTGACATCTGGAACCGGTTCTGCAACAGTACCGGTTCCGATATGGTCTGAGAATGTTTTCCTGGCTACTGTTCATCAGGCTATCGAAAAAGTCGCTGTTTGATGTATCGCATGCATGGGTTTGGTTTACTTTCATATTTGTCCACTTCCGGCGGAACACCCAGAACCGGTTCCGGCATACTACCGGTTCAGATATTGTCTGAGAATGTATTCTTGCCTACTGTTTATCAGGTTATCGAAAAATCCGCTGTTTGATGTGTCGCATGTATGGGTTTGGGCTTTAGGACATTTGGTCGAATGACATTTGGTCGAATGACGTTTCGTCGAATGACATTTGGTCGAAAGTACGTTTGGTCGAAAGGACATTTGGTCGAATGGACATTTGGTCGAAACCCATTTTGTGGAAGACGAAGCATATGACATTTAGTCGAATGCACATCTGGTCGAAAGGCACTAACCGAAAAGAGATTTAAGCGCAAAAAAATATTATAGATTTCGGTATCTAAACTCATTTGTTACTGAGCTTATTTGGTTGAAAGTGTGTTTGGTCGAATGAATGTTAAGTCGTATAGAAATTTAATCGTGTTAAATAATATCAAACATGAAAAAGCAAATATTTCATTCAAGGGTGTTTATTATTATGGTAACTTACTTCGCAATATAGTTGTCGTTGGCATTGTTGAAGTGTTGATTTTCCATCGAAGATTTCTCCTTATTTTTAATCTTAGCTCTTCTTTCAAGTTTCATCATTTCATTGCGCTTTTGTGTAGCACATACTGGCTCTTCCATCAAAGGTTTCTCCTTCTTTTCAACACATGCTGTTCTTTCAAGTTTGTTTTTTGTGCTGACAGTGGACATTATGGTTGTGATTTTTTTTATCGATGATTTTACTTTCTTTTGAACATAGGCCATTCTTTCAAGTTTCGTATTTGTATTATGTTTGAATGTTATAGCTGTTGTCTTTTTTCTCATGTATTTTTCCTTCTTTGAAACATAGGCTATTCTTTCAAGTTTATTAACCCTTCTAGGATGTTAGGTTTTTCGCACCACGATGGCGTAATGCACGTTCAGTGTACTTGTCATATTGACCCCAAAATCGTTTTCCTGTACCAACTGCTGAATGTTTCTGAAGAAATTTTTCCTTAGCTTATGTAGCTGTTCTTCATTAGCTGATGCCTTTTTTAAGATATCTTTCCTTCTGGTTTGTTCACGTTTCCTGAGTTTACCATGTTCACATGTTGAAGCTGCAGATTTTTCATCTAATATTTTTCCTTCTTTTAAATATAGGCTGTTCTTTCATTAAGTAATTCACTTGAACTGAACACGAGTCGAAAATAATATAAATGCTTCTAATGTTTTGATTGAAACGCAATAGTCATTTAACTTGCGTGTCAGAGCTTTAACTGCTCTAGAACGCCCGTTCAGATACCGATTCAGATCCGAACTCATATGTGCTTACTCTATCGATATTTTATGCGAATAAACTGGTCCGGTCACCCGGAGTTTCAGAAAATCCGTAAATATAAATATACATTGTGAGGTTGAGGTGTAAGAAAGTGTTATTGATTGCCATGACTTTTTGAGATTTTTTTTTCTGGAAGAGCCAGATAATGGACTGATGACAAGACTGATTGGTCCTAGGATTGGTCAAACTATTCGATGGTTATTATAGCTGACATACCGAACATGTTCCTGAAAATCTGGATTTTCCGAAAACCACGGTAATCAATCCGGTTCACTCGGAAATGCTCCCAATAAAGATAAGTTTCTGACTCGAATCCCAAAAGTATACAAATCTTTGAAAAAATGGCGGATATATAACCATTTTAGTTTTGAGGATACCAGGGTATCATGCAGGCATCTTGCGAATGTAGTTTATAGAGCTCGCTCGCGTTCCAACTGAAGAACTTTCAAATATTTCTGATCGCAGCGTGCCGAGTTTAAACTTGAACGCGTTTAAGGTGACTTGGTGCATCACAGAATTTTCATAGGAATCATTGACTTTTTAATTTTCAATGATTGTTTGCCTCGCGTTTTTGAAGTGATAAAAAACGGGAAATTTTGTAGTCACGCAGTAGAAAAAGTATCATCACACTCACCACGAGTGAGCATATGGGATGATACATTTTCATCCGAATTTGCGCTTTGGTAACTGAGTTTTATCACTTTGAAATTTCGAGCGAGATTTCAATGATGCTGATGACGCACTACGCGTCGTTAAATGCGTCACTATTTTCATGTTATCCTCTTACGGTAGTATCAATATGCAAGAAGGTATCATCACTCGGGTATCGCTAGGTGTGTTTTTGAACATTCTCACCTAGCATTGCTCTAGCAGCGGATGCTACAAGCCGCAGAGCAATATTGTTGGCAACGGAATGAAAGTTTCCCAATGACAGGTTCAACGAAAGTTTTTTCCGCTGATCTGTGAATAGTAGCCTCATTAAGGTGAATATAGAACGAAGCCACACCTTGAATTTTTGAAAGCACAAATTTGAGGAACCAAACATCGCACCGAGCTGAAAAGATGATCGATTGGTCACCCGCTGGTGGTGACCTATCGATCAACATTTCAGCTCGGTGCGATGTTTGGTTCCTCAGATTTGTGCTTTTGAAAAGTCAAACGTCGGCATTCTGCAGTTCACGAGCCATGTGCGCAAGACGTGTGGGTGGAATTAAAGTTCTCACGATCCAAGATTGGATTTTCTAATCGTTATCCATAAATCGTTGCCTGGTCTGTTGCCGTTAAATCAATCTGTTGTCTCTAGTTTTGCTTTTTCTGGTAGTTGAAGGTTTTCAGTAGGCTTCCTTACCGGGGCTGCTCTGCCTACATGGCGCTCAAAGGGCCACTACCATGGGTATGCACCTCCCTATTGAGTATTCGGAACGCACCTCCTCAAGCTGAAGTCGGAAAGACAACAGTGCGTGGACTGCACTACCTGCTAAGCACGTAACTCTTATCTAGCGGTTTTTGTCATCGACTGATCTAGTGTCTTTCACCAGATGCCCATTCGACGAATTGTTTATTCGACGAATTGTCCGTTCGACTAAATGTCATATGTTTCCTGCTCCCTAATATGGGTTTCGACCAAATGTCCATTCGACCAAATGTCCGTTCGACCAAATGTACTTTCGACCAAATGTCATTCGACCAAACGTCATTCGACCAAATGTCTTTCGACGAAATGTCATAGATCCATGGGTTTGGTTCACTTTCATATTTGGCCACTTCCCGCGGGTCACCAGGAACCGGTTCCGGAACACTACCGGTTCATATATGGTCTGAGAATATTTTCCTACCTACTGTTCATCAGGCTATCGAAAAGCCGCTGTTTGATGTATCGCATGCATGGGTTTGGTTCACTTTCATGTTTGGCCACTTCCGGCGGGTCACCCGGAACCGGTTCCGGAACACTACCGGTTCAGATATGGTCCGAGACTATTTTCCTGTTTACCGTTCATCATGTTTTCGAAAGTGCCGCGGTTTGATGTGTCGCATGAATGGGTTTGTATCGTTTTCATATCTGGCCTCTTCCAGGGGTACCGATCCGGAACACCTAAATGGCCATAACTCCGGAACGGCTGGACCGGTTCGAACCATTTTCAATAGGAAATAATGGGACCAGATTCCGCTTCGAATGAACCGTTGGTCATTAAAATCGGTTGAGGTTTACAGCCAAAAAGTGATGTGAGTTTTTTTTTGTACACACACATACACACACACATACATACACACACACACACACACACACATACACACACACAGACATCACCTCAATTCGTCGAGCTGAGTTGATTGGTATATGTGACTCGACCCTCCGGGCCTTCTATCAAAAAATCATTTTTGGAGTGAACATATAGCCTTTCCAGTACACTTAGTGTACGAGAAAGGCAAAAAGCATAAAAAGAGGGAAATTTATGCGTTAATTAAGTTTGGACTTTAACGAGGGAATCTAGTTCGCGACAACAGGTCTTGCTCCTGGGCATTTGAGCTGGGGCTAAGGAGTTTTCAGAAAGTTCCCAGAGAGCTCAAAAAAGGGGGTTCCAAGGAGCTTCTGGGGCATTTTAAGGGCTTTTAGGGGATTTGAGGAGCCTTTTAAGAGTATTCTGTAAAGATTTGTTGGCGTTTTAATATAATTATGGGAAATAAGGGGCATTTCAATAGTATTAAGGGGCTTTAAAGGCAATTGAAGGGATATTAGGAGCCTGTAGAGGCCGTTGCAAGGGGTTTGAGGGGCGTTTCAAGGCTCTTCAGAGTCACTTCAGGGTCCTTTATGAGAGTTTCAGGGTGTTTCATGAACAATTTGGTTGTTCCTTGAAGTTTTAGGGACGATTGATAGCATTTCAGGGGCGTTTCAAGGGGTTTTCAGGTGTGTTTCCGCGGGTTTATGGACCCTGTTAACTTTTCTTATGCATTACGATAGCAGCAGCTCGGTGACGTAATGTACGGTTTGGGTAAAAAGTACCCCTAATGCAGAAGGAGGGTTAAAGGCGTCCAAAGGGGTTTCAATGGTACGTCAAATAGAATGTGATGATTTTAAGGGAGTTTCAATGGGACTATGAAATTTCCAGGGGCATTTCGAGGAATTTTAGGTCAGGGTCGTATCAGAGGGTTTCAAGAACACCTTTAAATCAAAGGGTATTTCAGGGGCGTTTCAAAAGTCTCTGTGATGGGGTCTCTAAAAATCCTCTGAAACTTCCTGAAATACCTCTGACATCCCCCTTACCTCCTCCAACTTCATGTAACTCACCTGAGAGGCTCCGAAACCCCCGAAATTTCTTCCATAGCACTTCCGTAACGCCTCTGCATCCCGCCAAAAATACTATGAAATGCCTCCGTGATCCTCCAGAAACTTTCTCGGATCCCATGTAACGCACCTGAACGGTCTAAAACTCTGGAAAACTCCCGAAAACTGTTTCGTAACGCTTCCATAACGCCTTTGAATCTCGCCGAAAATGCTCTGAAACTTACTGAAATGCCTTCGGAATCCCCCTAAAACCCTCTCGAATCTTATATAACGCACCTGAGATTCTCCGAGACCCACAAAAAAGCCTCCGCAACGCCTCTGAAACCAGGTGCTTTAAGACCTCCTGAAATGCCTCCGAAAACCCCTTTAAGACCCACTTGGATCCCATGCAACACAATAGGGGGGGGGGGGGGTTACACTGGTACACCGTTGAAAACCGCTTGAGACCCCCTGAAACACCCCTGTAATTTTCCTTTTCTCTTCCCTATAAGACGGGCGGCGTTCCCGTCATCATTAAATATTTTTATGTGTTCGTGCCCGAACTGCTCCGGCATCTACATAATTTGCTAAGATCATAGCAATATACAGTAAATTTGTAAACCATGCTATTACAACCATCCATCCATTGTTATTTAACGTAACCATAGCAACATTAGTGTTCTTGAAGGTTTTAAACAGCCTCCTTGCCCTATAAAAACAGGTCCTTTCAGAGTACTAGCATACAGCATTCCAAGACATTTCAGGTCAGAGTCGTATAAGGGCTTTCAGGTATACCCTTAAATCGAAGGGTTCTAGGGACATTTCAAATGGACTGTGGGGATACTAAGAGCATTTCAATGGTATAATTGAGGTTTCAGAGGTGTTTCAATGGGGTTTTCTAGGATTTTTTATTGTGAAGGAGTTTCTGAAAATCATCTGAAATGGCTCCAAAATTCCTCAAAATTCCCCACGACCCCATGTGAAGCATCTGAGGCCCTCTAGAACCCATCAAAATGCCTGCGTAACCCATCTAAAAACTTTCAAAAATCCTCCGAAACTATAAGAAATAGAGCGTCGCACATCGTTTTCAGCCAAAGGCTGTACAGACTACACGAAACTTAAAACTAGACAAGGAACACATGAAACATGCACCAGTAGATACGGAGAAGAAACTATTCTCATGGAAAGTTTCATCGCCCGGGAATCGAACCCTCACCACAGAGTATGGTGTGATTAGACGCTCGGTGACCCTAACCGAACGACTACGAGGATCCACAAATGCTTAACATTCCTCGGATCCATGTAACGCACCTGAGATCCACCGAAACCATAAAAAAGGCCTGCGTCACCTTCCGTAAAGCTTAAAGCTTTCCAAAATGTTCCGAAGTAGCCTAAACCCCCATCGGACCCAATGTAACGCACCTGAGACCCTCCGAAACCCCCAAAAACAACAACGTAACGCATCGGAAACCCGCCGCAAATCCTCTGATACTTCCTTAAATGCCTCCGTAGCCCCCCTCAAGTCCGTCGAACCCCGTGTAACGCTCCTGAGACCTTACGAAACTCCCGAAAACGCATGCGTAACACCTCTGAAACCCCCAAAACCCCCTGAAACACCCCTGAAGCCTCTTTGAATCCCCCGAAACTGCCCTAACACTCCTAAAGCGCGCCTGAGACCCCCAGGAACTCCTCTGACCTCCTGGTGCCCCATGAAATGCCACTGAAACGCCTTTGAGACCCATTTGAACTACTCTGGAATACCTTGAGACCTTTTGAAAACCTGGAATGCCCTTGAGATCCTCTGGAGTGCCCCAGAAACGCCATGGAACTTCCCTAAAATGCTCCTGAGACCTCAAGGTGTCCCTCTAAAACCTCCTTGGGTCCTCTGAAAGGTCCCTGGGACTCCCTAATACGCCTCTGAGATCCTTTGGAATACCCCTAAGTCACCCTGAAGCGCCTCTGAGCGCCTCCTCTAACTCTTTGAAACCCCCTAAGACGCCATTGAGATCTCCTTAAAGGTCCTTGAGACCTCTGGGTATCCTCTGATTTACCCTAAAATTCACATGTAAGACCCTGAAACGCCCCTGACACCTGTTGAAATGCCTCTGAGTCTCCTTGAACTCCCCTAAAAGCCCCCGAGACTTCCCGGTACCCCCTGATATCTCCTAATGCTATCTGAAATCACCTGGGACCCTCTTGAAACGCCCTGAGAACTCCTGGTACCTGTGATATCGAGATACGACATAGGAGGCCTTGAGATAGGTGGCGTAGTGAGAGTCAGTTGCGAGGGCACAACAAAGTGACAGTTGGTGAATATAAAGAATAATAATGGAAAATCCATCCTCTACCGTTTTAATTAAACTCCGAATTGACCAGATATCACATTGGCGACGAGGATTAAAACAGAGACAATTGAAGTGCATAAAAGTGCTGTGTTTTTTTTTTGAAGTTCAAATGTGAAGGGAAGAAAATTGCGGGAAGTGATCTGCACTGCAAACAACAGTTGTGTGGGAGGAAATTTCCGTTGACATACACTTCTCAAGGTGGGGAAGTGTGCAATGTATGCTGGAAGATCGCCGCAAAGGATCAACGAGCAATTTATGAAAATTGCTGGTAATGTTTGTATTAAAACACCAGTTTCACAGAGGTATGTATAAGAAGCATTGTTTTCAAAGATTGGCGATGCGCGTTAGACCTGCTATGACCAGCATACGGAGAGATTTTTATTTCTTTGCGATACTAGCACCAAACGGTTTACCAAGTGCAAGTGACATAGTTGGATGGCCGTCAAAGGAGAACTGTGGCAATGTTAATTATAATCATTTGAGTAGTTACAATACCGCGGCATTGCTAAATCCAAACGGTTTGGTCTATTGACAAAAAGTTCAAAATGGCATATTACTTTGTTAGTCAAATGATGCGTTTTACGCAATAAGAAACATTTTCATTTGTAAATGAGGTAAGAACAAGAGCCTCCATTACCCTTATTGCAACATTTTTCTTCAAATAAAGCTGCTGGTTTAATTGATTGTGTATCACTAGGCAGAACAGCAAACTCTGTTTCCAGAATAATTGTAATTTTATTTAAAAAGAAGAAGATACATATGATCTAGAATACCTAAGACATAATTTAAATTAACAGAGAAAAAGGAAAAGTCTTCAGTCAGACTAATGAATATGCCTTTGAATCGTTAACTCGGACATGGCAGGTTCGATTCCCGGCTTATTTTGCCAACAGGCGGTTTCTTCTATACTTTAAGAAGGCGGTTATCGCTAAAGCCCAGTTTCGTGTTTAAGAGGAATTGCTCAAGAAATTTCTTAATCGGTTTCTGGCAGAAACTTCCTACAGTGACAGTCATTTCTTCGCAAGTGCATACTGCGATCGAAGAAAATGGATTTCTTGGGCGATTCAGGCAAGGAATTCCCCATGCATCAAGATAGGCCGAGAAATTCCATCTGATCTGCAAACAGTGCTTAACACTGAGAAAACCTCAGAGAAAGAGATTTCGTTAATACTGTGAGAAACTGGTTTTCGTTTAAAAAAAAAACGTGAGGTGGTTTTCGTAAACTAGAAAGCGGGTTCGGCTAACAATATGAGAAGGTAGTTGCGTCAAAATTTTCAAAAGGGGTTTTCCTGAAAACAATGAGAATGCGGAATTCCTAAAAAAAAAACTGTGAGAAGGCGGTTTTCGTCAAATCAGTGAGATGGCGGTTTCGTCAATATTTGTAGAAGGCGGTTTTCGTCAAATCAATAAGAAGGCGGTTTTCGTCAAAACTGTGAGAAGGCGGTTTTCGTCAAATTGATGACTATGAAACTATGAGAAGACGGTTTTCGTCAAATCAATGAGATGGCGGTTTCGTCAATACTTCTAGAAGGCGGTTTTCGTCAAATCAATAAGAAGGCGGTTTTCGTCAAATCAATAAGAAGGCGGTTTTCGTCAAAACTGTGAGAAGGCGGTTTTCGTCAAATCAGTGAGATGGCGGTTTCGTCAATATTTTCAGAAGGTGGTTTTCGTCAAATCAATTAGAAAACGGTTTTCATCAAAACTGTGAGAAGGCGGTTTTCGTCACATCAATGAGATGGCGGATTCGTAAATATTTTCAGTAGGCGGTTTTCGTCAAGAAGACGGTTTCGTCAACACTATGAGAAGGCGGTCTCGTCAATATTTTCAGAAGGCGGTTTCGTCAAATCAATTAGAAGGCGGTCTGCGTAAAAACTGTGAGAAGGCGGTTTTCGTCAAATCTATAAGTAAGCGGATTTCGTCAAAACTGAGAAGGCGATTTTCGTCATATCAATGAGAAGGCGGTTTTCGTCAAAACTGTAAAAAGACGGTTTTCGTCAAATCAATGAGATGGCGGTTTCGTCAATATTTTCAGAAGGCGGTTTCGCCAAGGCGACTTTCGTCAAACCAATTAGAAGGCGGTTTTCGTCAAACCAATTAGAAGGTGGTTTTCGTAAAACTGTGAGAAGACGGTTTTCGTCAAATGAATGAGATGGCGGTTTCGTCAATATTTTCAGAAGGTGGTTTCGCCAAGGCCATTTTCGTCAAATCAATGAGAAACCGGTTTTTGTCAAGGCTGTGAGATTGATTGATTGATTTGTCTTTATTAGAGAGACTTTCAACCCTTGGCTGGTTCGTCTCTCTAAGGCTGTGAGAAGGCGGGTTCGTCCTTGGTTTCGTCAAATCAATAAGAAGGCGGGGTTTCGTCAAAAATTTGAGAAAGCGGCTTTCGTTAAATCAGTTAGAAGGCGGGTTTCGTCAAAACTGAGAAGGCGGTTCGTCAAATCATAAAATGACGGTTCCTTCAAATCTACGAGAAGGCAACTTTCATCAAAACTTACAAACAGCAGTTTTTCATCAACATTGTAAGAAGGCGATTATCTCATTACTTTTCAGAAGGCGAATTTCGTCAAATCAAGGAAATGGTGTTAGTCAACACTTTATGTCGGATTTCATCAAATTATTGTAAAACCGGATTTTTTTAAAAACAACATTTTTAGAAGTGAGTTTTCGTCAAAAAAAAAAACGATCCCATTAAAACTTAAAAACGGGTTCTTTAGTTGGTTACGTTGTTTATTGGAAGAACTTATTGATTAAAAAAAAAATAAAAGTGGATTTCATTATGTTCTCAAAAGAATTATGCTCCAATTACTAGAAAAGCTAATATTGAGGTAAAATGTTCCGCCAGGATTATTGAAGACGTTATTTTAATAAGAAAATAAACACGAATCACTAGTTTGAGTTTCTTACAACTGCTATTAATGTAAGCTGATTTATTGATAGATATCTTGAATCTGCGATAAAAGCTTAATTAAAAAGTTATTTGGAGTAAATTTTCATTGCATATTTCACACATAAATGCTAGGCGAGTTCCGTTGTTTTCATAAAAAGGTGCAATGTTGAAAAAAGGTATCAATTCTAATTATTGCATAATGCATATACGGTAACAGATAAAACACTTTTCATCAAATAGTGCAGAGATAGATGTTAAGTTAATTTATGAATAAAAAGAGTTAAAAAAAAAACTTTATCGAAAGTAGGGAACATCGATATGTGTTGATTAATTTTGAGAATGAGTGTATCAAAAAAAAAGCTTTATACATAAAGGAAATTAATGTATTGTTGTTATAAAATTGATATTTTACACAGAAGAGATTTACCAAAAAAATATTACAATTGCAAAAAAATCTCTCAAGTCACAATCCGTTATTTAAGTTAAGAGTTTTCCATAAAATCAAAGGTAAAATCGATTTTTGAATGTATTTGTTTTATTTTCTAGAGAGTTATTTTTGTTTTTTTTTCATAGTAGATACAGCACAGTACTATTAAAAAGTTAATCAAATCAGATTTCATTCATATATAAATAAAAGATTTTTTACTGGGAATTGCATATGTTCTGCTTTATTCTCCTAAGTAATGCTGGATGAATATCGACCAGTATGTCAAGTTTATTTCATTAAAAAAAATCTAATGTTTTAATAGAAATCGTGCATGAGGTTATTATAAACCTAGACAGGGACAGTTTGATGAGGGTTAGATAATTCAAGAAGGTTAATGAATTTCTACCATTGAAATTGATCTAGGCTCAGTGTACCAGTTATGGCTATAGTACCTCAAATTGGCTATAGTTGATTTTCAACCTTTAAAGATGAAAAGCAACAGGAAATATTGTGTGAATACAAGATCACACTCACAAAAGATGATTGCAATCATTGAAACTATAGAAATAAATCATTTTACTTATAATTTCGGCTTTTTTGCACCCTATTTCGCCATAGTGTACCAGTTATGGCTAATCTCATAAGAAATGCATGCAAATAGTGCGAAGTGGAACCGAAATAAGAAAATGTGTCCATAACTGGTACAGGATTCCTATCATTGGCAACACGCCGTAATAAATACTAAAAGTAGTTTTGGCTTGGTTTGTTTATTTTTCCTGTAAAGAAAGGAAACTACACAATCTTTTGACATATTGGAAACATTCGTCGGTCTTCTTCTTATTTTTGTAGAAATAGTTTTCCTTAGGTAGTGCGATAACTGGTACAGGCACCCTACACGATTCTTTCAGTGTTTTATTAATGCAGGGCTCCGACGGGTTCGTACGTAATTGGGAAAATCGACCGCGAACGCACCGATCACAAAAAAGTTTGAAAATCCGTTTTGCGAGGCATTTTTCTACATATGTAAGTGCATCTGAAAAACACAGTAGGTAGGCAGAACGACATTTGCCGGAACAGCTAGTTCAGAATGAAACATTATAGGCCATTGTTTTGTTATAGAAGGTTGTCTCCCATTTACATCTACTGAAAAAGCTTAGGATACATTTTCCAGAAAATTTAGATAATTTACCCAGAATACTTCAGAAGTACCCAAGATTACAATCTTTCTCGATATCTGAGTATTTAAGTCGAATTACAGCCACTGAACGCACAACATTCTCAAACATCCAAACAAAAACACGTTGGTACGATTTTTTGATAGTTACTCGGAGTATTATGACTATGGAAGTATAAAGTCTATGTGTAATATCTAAGAATTGTTTTATTAGAACCTAGGCGAACCAGCCTAGGGCTGAAAGCCTCGTAAATAAAGCTAATAATAATGTTTTATTAGAAATGTTGCCTTACTTAATTTGAGAGGGAGCAGTGTTAAAAAAAAAAACCTTACAACTAGATCTTAGCTTTCAACAAAGATGCCAACGAACGTGCAGCCTAACATGATGCAAGAAATGGTGTCAGCCTTGGATAAAGCAAAATGAAGTATAACAATATATCCAGTTCTGGCGTGATGGTGCTCATGTTATATTAGGAAGAGGAGTAGTCGAGCAAAAAATTACAAAAAAAAATCATGAATGTGCGAGTCTGAAGATTTTGGTTTTGTTTTGTTACATTAGTCACATGCGCACATAAGTATAAAATACATAAGAAAGATTTAGGTATTCATTATGACCATTACATGTTAAACTAAAATATTAAGTAAGGGGGGAATGTGATATCGAGATACGACATAGGAGGCCTTGAGATAGGTGGCGTAGTGAGAGTCAGTTGCGAGGACACAACAAAGTGACAGTTGGTGAATATAAAGAATAATAATGGAAAATCCATCCTCTACCGTTTTAATTAAACTCCGAATTGACCAGATATCACAGTACCCCGCTGAAACCCCATGGAAACATCTACAGCGCTCCTGCAACCTTTCTTTACTTAGGTACCCCAATAAACGCCCTCTGACCGTCGTTGCCATAGCACAATATTGCTGAATGCCTTTGAAATTCAAATATCAAATGCAGGAACACCAAATGCGGTAAGATTTTCAAACAAGAAACCTGATGTCGGCGGGAGCTTTCAGATTTTAAGTTGAAGGTGATATTGACAACTGGTTGCCAAGTTTCCTTCAGTAACATTGTGTTACCGCGTTTAAAGTGAATTTAGGCACCATTTGCACACAGCAATATTGGTTCTGCATTAAGGCAAATTTCGTCTTGGTAAGTACTGTGTAAAAGTATAGGATAAGTAATGGTAAAGTGCCCATTTTGCAATCGTTGATGAATAATTCGCAGCCGGAAAGATTTGCCAACAGATGGCGTTATCATACGAGGCTGCCAGTCATGCTGTTAATTTTCCGTATGGAATAATATGTCGATGTATTATTTCGTGACATTTCTCTCTTTTTTCACTTTACCTTTCGCACCAAAAACGTCAGTGTTTTTTAGTTTTGAGGCTTTCGGTTAACTCTAGTGTTGCTTCAGTGTGTGTTCCATCGTCCCGCATATTTCTCCACGAATATCTTCATGGATTCCTCCAGGGCTACAGGAATTCCTCACTGATTTAATTTGATAATTCCACCAGGAGTTCTTCCAGGCATTCCTCCAAAAAAATTTTCAGGAGTTCCTCCAGGTATTCTTCTAGGCATTGCTCCAGGGATTTCTTCATGCAATCCTCCAGGATTTCATACAGCAATGCCTCCAAGAAATCATCCAGGAATTCCTCCAAAAATTCCACCAGAAATCCCTTTGGATTTTTTTCAACAGCTCCTTCTGTGAATTCATCAGTACTTCTTCCGAGGGTTTCTTCAGAAAATCCTCATTGGATTCCTTCAGAAATTCCTACAACAAATGCTCTACGAATTTCACAAGGAAATCCTCCATAGGTGTTTAAAAAAATCTTCCAGGAATTCCTCCAGGAACTCCTCCAGAGATTCGTCCAAGGATTCCTCCAGAAGTTCATCAGAGAATTTCTCCTCCAGGGATTCTTTCAAAAATACCTCTAGCGATCCTGCAGGAGTTTCTCCAAAAAATCCTTCTGGGATTCCTCCGGGTATATCTTCAGGAATTCCTCTGGAGATACGTCTAGTACTGTACTTGCTTCAGGGATTCCTACAGTAGTTCGTCCAGGAATTCCTCCTGGAATTTATTTAAGATTTCCTCCTGGCATTCAACCAACCTCCAGGAAATCCTTTAGACTTTTCTTCGATAGTTTTTCCAGTCATTCCTTCAGGAACTCTGCCAGATATTCTAAGGCATTATGTCTGGGATCCCTCCAGAGTTTTCCTCCACGGGCTTCTCCAGCTATTCTTCCAGAGATTTCTCCAGAAATTGCTTTAAGGATTCCCCCAGGAATTGCTTCATTAATTCCTCCCGCAATTCCTCCAAGAGTTTATCCATGGATTCTTTCAAGAATTTCACTGCGGAATCCTCCAGGAGTTCCTCCTGGGAGTTATCCTGGAATTCATCCGGGAATTTAATGGGAGATTTCTCCAGGAATTCTTTCAGGGATTTTCCAGGTTTTTATCCAAACAATTCTCCTGCAATTCCTTCAGGAAAATTCAGGAAATTCTCCAGATATCCCTTCAGAAATTCTTCCAGGGACTCCTCCTGAAGTTTCTCCAGGAATTTCACCAAGAACGCCTCCCAGCGATTCCTCCAGTGGTTTCTCCAGGATTTTCTGCAGGGTTTGCCGTAGGGATTGCTTCAGGGATTTCTCCAGGTATTCCTGCAGGAACTCCTCCAGAAATTCATCCAAGAATTTCTCCTCCAGGGATTACACCTAGAATTCTTCCAGGTATTTCTCTAGCTTTCTCTCCAGGGATTCCTCTAGGTTGCTAAATATTTACATCACTAGCATGCGCAGGGTTCTTGCTTAGGGGGGGCACTATAATAATGGTGCAATATATGTATGATCATGGTGCAAAATAGAATGATGGTGTTACACGCAATATGAATTCCCAAGTAGGGGTTTCAACATGTTGTGGTGCCAACATCACCAAGTACTTCATATCGGGATTCTAGAGAAGGCTTCGGATGGTAATGATTTCAAGGCAATATGAAACTTAAATATGAAGTCATTATCTCAACTCTTATAAAATGTTATAAACGTATCAAATACAATGGAGAATATCTAGAAAATTATCAATTATAGAAAAAAAATATTGTCGTTGTAAAAAAAAATTGATCCTGGACGTTGATGCTAGGAGAATGTCAGAACTCCTAGATAGAACATTTTGATCGGAATCCTTATTGCAATCTACAGAGATTCCTGTAGGATTTCTCCAAAGATTCGTGCATGAGTTCCTCCAGGAATTCCCTCAAAAAATCTTGCAATAATTCCTTCAGAAATTCCTCCAGGAAGTCTCATATATTTCTCCAGAAATTCCTTAAATAATTTCTCCAGGAATTCCTCCAGTAAATACTCCAGGAATTCTTCCAAAATTACCTCCAGGAATTCCGCCTGAAATTTCTTCTAGGAAAAATCCACTAGAAACGTCTGCCCCCAATATTTCCTCCAGAGATTCCTCTAGCAGTTGCCCCACGGAATCCCCCAAAAAATCCTAAAGGAATTTCTGAAGAATATCTTCCTGGAATTCCTTGAGAAATTCCTCCAAGAGTTCCTTCAGAAAACTATCCAGGTAATTCTCAACGAATTTCTTCAGGAATTCCTTAAGGGATTCATCCATGAATCATTTAAAAAATCCTTCTTAAATTCCTCAACAAATTCCTCCAGAAATTTCTCGAAAAATAACGCCAGAAATTCCAACAGAAATTCCGAAAAAAACCTCCAAGAGTTCCTCATGAAATTCCTCCAGGGATTTCTCCAGAAAATTCTCTAGGAATTTCAGGCCAGAGTTTCTCCAGAGAATCCTAAAAGAATGTCTCCCGGAACTCTTCCAAAAATTTCGCGAGGAATCTCTACAGGAAACAGATTCCTCCAGTAGTTTCTCCAGGATTTTTTCCAGGATTTTTTTTCAGGGATTCAATAATTAATTTCTTCTTAAATTCCTCCAGATATTCCTTTAGAAATTCCTCGAGGGGT
Organism: Aedes albopictus; assembly: GCF_035046485.1. Classification (NCBI taxonomy): domain Eukaryota; kingdom Metazoa; phylum Arthropoda; class Insecta; order Diptera; family Culicidae; genus Aedes; species Aedes albopictus. Next base: position 239,276,954 of record NC_085136.1, on the reverse strand, counting down.
TCCTTCAGACATTTCTTTAGAAATTCTTCCAATATGCAACCAGTGATTTTTTTCAAGAATCCCTCCACGGATTCCTGCAGAAAATCCTATAGGAATTTCTTCCAAAACTCTTCCAGGAATACCTCCAAGCAATCCTCTAGGAATTTCTTTAGGATTTTTTCCAAAAAAATCTTAAGGAATTTCTCCAGGGATTCATTACTGAATTTCTTCGGAAATTCCTCAGAAACTTTTTCCAGAAATTCCTCCAGGAATTCCTTCAGAAATTCTTCGAGGAGCCTCATATATTTCTCCAGAAATTCTTCAAATAAATCCCCCAGGAATTCCTCCAGTAAATACTCCTAAAATTTCTCCAGAGATCCCTTCTGACATTTTTCTAGAAAAACTCCTAAATGTCTGTCTGTCAGAATTCCCCCAATATTTCCTCCACGGATGCCTCTATAACATGCTAAAGGAATTTCTCACAGTATTCTTCCAGGTATTCCTCAAGAAATTTCTCCAAGGATTTTTCCATGGATTCCTTCAGGGAATTCTCAAACAATTTCATCAGAAATTCCTTCATGGATTTCTTCAGAAATTCCACAAAAAATCCTCCAGAAATTGCACCAGGATTTTTTTCAGAAATTTGTCGAGAAAGAACTCCTGAAATTCCTCCAGCAGTTCCTCCAAGCATTCCTCCAGAAAATCCTCTAGGAATTTCTGCCTGAGTTCCCCAAGAATGTCTCCCGGAACCCTTCCAAGAATTCCTCGAGGAATTCCGCAAGGAAGATGTCCAGGAAATCCTACACGGATTCGTTCAGGAATTTCTTCAGGAATTTGCCCGAGTAGTTCCTTCAGACATTCCTCCAGAAATTCCTCCGAGATGCCTCCAGAGATTTCTCCCCGAAATTCATCCATGGACTTCACCAGAAAATCCTAAAGTTATTTCACCCGAAACTCTTCCAGGAATTCCGGGAGTTCCTCGAATGATTCCGCGAGAAATTCCACCAGGGAATCCTCCACGAAATCCCCTAGGAATTTCTCCAGGATTTTTTTTTCCTGAAATTTCTTCAGAAATTCCTCGAGAAGTTCCTTCAGGCATTCCTCCATTAATTTTCCAGGAAGCCTCATATATTTCACCAGAAATTCCTCAAATAATTCCTCTGGTAAATACTCCAATAATTCCTCCAGAGATTCCTCCTGAAATTTTCTTTTAGGAATGACTGTCAGAATTCCTACAATATTTCATCTAGGGATTCCTCCAAGAATTGATCCTCGCATTCCTCCAGATAATCCTGAATGAAACAGAACTCTTCCTGGAATTCCTCCTAGAATTCCTCGAAAAATTCCCCCATGGATCCCTCCAGGAAATTCTCAAGGCATTTCTTCTGGAATTCCTCCGAGGAATCATTCATGATTTTCTTCAGAAATTCCGCAATAATTCCTCCGCAAAAAATCTTTCAGAAATTTCTTAAGGAAGAGCGCCAGAAATTCTACCAGGAACTCCTCAAGGGATCCCTCTACAAAAATCCTCTGGGAATTTTCACCAGAACTACAGGGATTTCTCCTTGCATTCCTCAAAGAATTCCTCAAGAACTTTTTCTAGGAGTTTCTCAAGGAGTTCCTGCAGGGATTCGTTAAAAAATTTCTTCAGAAATTCTTAAAAAAATCCTGCAGAAATTCCTCCAGAAATTCCTTCCGAAATTTCTCGAGGAGTTCCTTCAGAAATTTCTCCATGGAGCCTCATATATTTCTCCGGAATTTCTCCAAATAATTCCTCCAGTAAATACTCCAGAAATTTCTTCAGGATTACCTCCAGGAATTTATCCAGAATACCCCCAGGAATTTCTCCAGCGATTCCTCATAAAATTTCTTCTAGAAAAAATCCTTTAGGAATGTCTGCCAGAATTTCTTCAATATTTCCTCCCGGGATTCTTCAAGGAATTGCTCTACGAATTCCTCCAGAAAATCCTAAAGGAATTTTTCCCGGAACTCTTCCAGGAATTCCTCCTGGAATTTCTCGAGCAATTCTTCCATGGATTCCTCCAGGACATTCTACAGGAAATTCTCAAGGACTTCTTCAGGGATTCATTCCTTCAACGATTTATTTATGAATTTCTTCAAAAATTCATCCAGAAATACCTCCAGGAATTACTCCAGAAAATCTTCTTGGAATTTCTGTCAGAATTCCTCCAGAGAATCTTAAAGGAATGTTTCCCGGAACCCTTCCAAGAATTCCTTCAGGGATAACTCCATGGATTCCTCCAGGAATTTCTCCAGGATTTTTTTCAGGAATTCCTTCAGAAATTCCTCCCTCCATGGATTCCACCAGAAATTTCTCAAGGCATTCATCACGGGATTTTTCCAGGAAATCCTTCACGGAATCCTCCACATAATCCTAACTCAATTTCTCCTAGAACTCTTCTAGGAATTCCTCCAGGGATACTTCCATGGAATCCTCATGAAACACCTCCAGGGATTCCTCCAATATTGTCTCCAGGGATTCTTCCAGAAATTCCTCGACTAATTCCTCCAGAAAATCCTAAAATATTTTTTCCGGATCTTTTCCGGGAATTTCTCTAAGAATTCCTCCAGAGATTTCTTCATGGATCCCTTCGAAATTTCTTCGGGAATTCATCCATGAGTTTCTTCAGAAATTTCTCAAAAAAATCCTTTATTAATTCCTCGAGGACATTCCTCCAGGAAGCTTTAAATATTTGTCCAGAAATTCCTTAAAGAAGTCATCCAGGAACTTCTCTAGTTATTCCACCAAAAAGTTCTTCAGGAATTTATCCAGAAATACCTCCCGGAATTCAAACATGGATTCCTCCTGGAATTACCCCAGAGATTTCTCAAGAAAATCATCCAAAAATTTCTCCAGGAATATTTCGCAAAAAATTCCTCAAAAAATTCTTTCGGAGATTCCTCCAGGAACTCCTCCATTATTCCTGCAAAAATTACTTTGTTAATTCCCTCTTGAATACATTCGGGAATTTCTACAGATTCCTCCAGGAATTTCTGCAAGGACTCCTAAATGACTTCCTGCTCGGATTTCTCCAGAAAATCCTGAAGAAATTTGTCCCGGAACTCTTCCAGGAATTCCTCGAGAAATTTCTCCAGGGATTTCTACAGACATTTTTTCAGGATTTTTTGTGGAATTTTTCAAGGAATCTCTCCAGAAATTTCTCCTGGGACAACTATAAAAATTTCTCTATTAATTGCTCCAGAAAATCATCTTATAAATTCTTCATGGATTCCTTCAAGAATTCCTCTAGGTATTCCTACAAGAATGTATCCACGGTTTTCTCCAGAAAAAAACTTCTCCTGGAACTGTTCCAGGAATTCTTCCAAAAATTTCATCAGGTATTCCCCCATAGATTTCGCCAGGAATTTCTCCAGGAATTCCTCCAGGGATTCATCAATGATTTTTTTTAGACATTCCTCAAAAATCCCTCTAGGAATTCTTTTGCTCGAGGAGTTCCTTTAATCATCCCTTCAGGAAGCCGCAAATATTTTTCCAAAAATTTTTCAAAGAATTCCTTCAGGAAATCCTTCAGAAATTCTTCCAGGAATTCCTACATTTTTTTTAGGAATTTCTCCAGAAAAACCTCTAGGGATTCTTCCAGAAATGTCTCTAATAATTCTCCAGGGATTCATCCTTGAATTGCTTTACGGATTCCTTCAGGAATTCCTCCTAGGATTACAGCAGAGATTTCTCTAGGAATTTTTCCAAAGCTTTCTCTAGGATTTTCTCTATGAATGTCTCCAGGGATTCCTCCAAGTATTCCTGCTGAAAATCCTTCAGAAATTCTTCAAATGATTCTTGAAAGCATGCCTCCAGAAATTCCTCCAAGAATTTTTTCGCGGATTCTTCCAAAAATTCCTTCAGGAATGACTCCATTGCTTCCTCCAGAAATTGCTCCACAAATTCCTCCAGAGATTTTTCCAGTTATTTCTGCAAGGATTCGTCATTGAATTTCTCGGGAAATTCTTCCACAAATTCATGTAGGAATTTTTCCAAAAAAATCCTTCAGGAATTCCTCCAGCAATTCATCCTGGAATTCCACCATGAATTATTTCATGGATTCCTTCATGGATTCCTTCTGTTACCCCTCCAGTGTTTCATCCTGTTATTCCTGCACGGATTCCTTCAGGAATTCTTCCAGGGATTACATCAGGGAGGTCTCCAGGAATTTCTCATAGCTTCCTCCAGGCATTCTTCTAGAAACTCCTCCAAATGTCCCTCCAGAAATTTCCTCAGGGATTCCTGCAGAAATTCCTCCGGACAATCTCCCAGAAGTTCCTCCAGGAATTCTTACAAGGAAACCTCCAGGCATTCTCCCAAGGATTCCTTCAGGACTGCCTTCAGGGAATCCTCCAGAAATTCTTCCAGGAATTTCTCCAGGGTTTCTTCCAGGAATGCCTCCAGAGTTTACTCCAGGGGTTTGTTAATTAGCCCCTGCTGGAACTCTTCCAGAAATTTGTCCACAAATTCCTCCATGAATTCTTTCACGAATTCCTCTACGGATTCCCCCAGGAAAATCTTCAAGGATTCCTTTAGAAATGCCTCCAGGGAATTCCATCAATATTTTTTCCAGCAGTTCCTTTAGTAGTTCCTCCTGCAAATTCTACAGGAATTTCTCTAGACTCCTCTTCCAGTTTTTGAGAGCTACGTTCAAGAATTCTTCAAGCACTTCTTTAGTAATGCGTGAACACTATTAACTTAAAAGTGTTGACTACTCTGTGCTGAAGTTTTATCTTTATCCTTTCGATCAACAGTGCTATAACAATAAATATCCTATTATGTAAGATTTTCACAAGCAATTTAGCCTTCTTCAAAACATAGGCCGTTCCTTCAAACTAAGCTAATATGAATATTGTTAGCGCTAGTCCAGCTGTTCTTGCGATTGGTCGGATATTAAATACACTATACGTCTGTCATTAAACTTTTGTCATGGCAAACCAGAAAAAAAAATTGGTCTAAGAAATTGCATGGAATTGTTCTGGCGGATGACTTTCGGGCGAATGGTCTTTCGGGTGAATGGTCTTTTCGGGTGAATGGTCATTCGGACGAATGGTCTTTTCGGGCGAATGGTCTTTTCGGGCGAATGGTCTATTCGGGCGAATGGGATTCGGGCGTTTGTCATTCGGGCGTATGTCATTCGGGCGAATGGTTTTCGGGCGAATGTGACAGAATCGTTTTGGAATACGAAATTCCAAAATGGTGCATGTTATTCGAATATGGTGCTGACATCACTGATTAGTCAGAAGATGGTGCGTGAGTTTAGCCTAGATGATTCTGAGAAAATCATGGTTGTGCATGAGATACTAAGAAATTGTATGTGTCAATGGTGCACCATGGCTCAGTGATTCTCAACATTGCGTGGTAAGATCCAAGGTGCAAGAATTGCAAAAATGGTGCATATAATTTTTTATAGAAGGGGGGGGGGCCCCCCCCTGCCCCCCCCCCCCCCCCTGTGCACGCTAGTGATTTACATTAATAAAAAAACGCGAAAAAACATGAACGAGCAACGTTACTTGCAGGTTGTTTGTTTTGACGTTTTGATTAACCCTCGAGCGATCGCGCTGTTGTATTTTGTACAACACGTTGAAAAAATCTCGCTTTTTGTACTCAGCATTAGCGTGGTGCTGACGCAGGTAATCAGCCGCGCGAGTTACGGGAGGTTAACTTTCACATCTTTTTTTCAGGAGCGTTTCGTTGAAATGTTGAAATAAAACAAATGTCAAAACCATTTACGGAAAAAGAAGGAATTTTACTTGAGTGCTTTTCTTGGGAACAGAAGATTTACCATTATGGAATTTCTGACGACCACTTTTTGCCGTGTATATTCTTGATTCAATCCGCAATCAAGTCATTCAACCCGAAGTAGCCGTCCTATGACACAAAGCACTCATATTTCCATACATTCGATCTCTATCACCGTTCTCGTCGACTTCGACATACATCAGTATTCTTCATCAGCCCCAAGGAACACTCGATTCTCAACATTTAGCATATATTTACCTTTTCCATTGAGAAAATAAACACTTCTGACAGTGCTGGGTACACGAGAAACCTACTTGAGCCTTTCATTCCACATGATAGTCTGGTTCTGTCGTCGTAGCCGCCGTCCCGTCGTCATCATCGTCATCGCGCGCCTTCAATGAACATTCAAGCGATCTCTCGCGACTCATATACGCCATGGCACGCGAGCAATTCCAATCCCAGTCAGTTGGTATGTACCGATTCAGAAAAAAAAAATCCGGGCGTAATCTGGCTCTGCCAGACGGAGAGGACCGTGACGGCCGAGGTAGACTTCGTTCTGTTTGCTTAGGAACGTTCCGCTCTTCGATGGTCGCGTCGTCGACGTCGGTTGATTCTTTAATGCATATGAAGGTACGCATTTGAATTGTTATGACTTTTATGGAATAAAAATTTCAACGCTACACGGCTGACTCTCTATTCACTGTTTTTCAGCAGCCAGCCAGCAGTAGTGTGTTGAATCCAGATGTCCAAACACTTCTCGAATCGTTCTCAGATTCGTGAGTTTGAATGAGCGCTCGGCGACTTGATTCACGAGGCTCACCATGGTTAACAAAGTGAAAATTTTGTAATAATAGTAAAACATGAATTTGCAGTACATATAAAAAAATCTTGCGTTTCAATATCCAACGCTTGTCAGCCTATGTGGTTGCTGTACAGTACCATCGGAAGCTAGATGGTAGAACAGCAGAGACCAACAGGTCCACGAAGAGAGTGTGATTGCTGTAGCACAGGAGAGCACGGATCAGAACGATATGCGGAAGTTTTATGCAAATGTCAACATAGTTGTTTCAAGAGATGAAATGAAATATTCGGAGAATGGCACAGTTAGTGATGGCTAATTGTTACAGTTTGTGTGCATTGGGAGTAACTATGAGTCATATTGGCTTTCGAGTAAAGAACAAAAACACTAGTGTTACTCGAAACGGAACCGACAAAGTCTCAAATGCATTTACGGTAAAATATCTGAATAAATGTTACGGAATCCGAATTTCTGATCCACAGCGCCAATAAAAACAGCCAGCGCAGCGTGAGTCGTCGCCATCATCACCGCATCTAGCGTGGCGATGACTTGTACGAAAATTAAGATTTTTAATGTGTCATTCTTTGCTGTGGGCTTTGATGGTTCGTTACTCCCTCGCTTCATTCACGCGCTCTCTAAGTCTAAGGTGTTTAAACGCAGCAACGGCTACTAAGCAGGAGACACGTCGTCGTCGTCGTCGTTGGTTCGTGGGTCAAGTGTTGGGCCCGGTTGTCGTCGTCGTTTTCTTTTTGTGAGTGGTTGACTTACAATTTTGGAACAAAAGAATAACTACTGAATGGATGAGAGTCGAGCTCAAAGAATGAATGGAATCAAAAAAAAAAGAGAGACCAGAATGGGTAATGAAGATATCATTCGTGTTGCTTGGCTGGTGGGTGGAAGCATCTTGCGCATACAAATGGGAGGTAGTGGATGGGTGGAGTGCAAAGCAGACGAGATGGAACGGTTGTTGATAAAAATTTACGTGGCAATTGACTTTATGAATTTTAAATTGTGTAAAGAAGTGATTAACCCTTTTATGGGTTAACTCGGTTTGACACTCCCATTAGCGATTCTGTCTGTTTTGAACCAAGATTTTTTTTTTGTTTTACTGGTGCTCTAAATTTGCAGATTTTCTGGCACTCTGGCCTATAAAGAAACGTTTTTCCAATGACGCATTTCACGACAATTCGTTGTCAGAGCTGACAGTCCTTTCTGAAACTTCATTGATCTGGACTATCTTTTGAAAGAACCAATATTTATGTCCATTTTTTTCACAAATGTATGTTTTGTGGATGGTATTGCAGCTGAACTCATCAAGATGAGCCCAGAAAAGTTGGCCACCTGTCTGCATCGGGTGATAGTCAGGATCTGGGAAACCGAACAGCTACCGGAGGAGTGCATGGAAGGGGTAATCTGCCCCATTCACAAGAAAGGCGACCATTTGAAATGTGAGAACTTCAGGGCGATCACTATTTTGAATGATGCCTACAAAGTGCTATCCCAGATCATCTTCCGTCGTGTATCACCTAAAACGAATGAGTTCGTGGAACGTTATCAAGCCGGCTTCATCGACGGCCGGTCGACAACGGACCTGATCTTCACCGTACGGCAAATCCTCCAGAAATGCCGTGAATACCAGGTCCCAACGCATCACCTGTTCATCGACGTCAAGGCGGCATACGATAGTACCGACCGCGCAGAGCTATGGAGAATCATGGTCGAAAGCGGCTTCCCTGGGAAGCTGACTAGACTGATTAAAGCAACGATGCAAAACTGCGTAAGGGTTTCGGGTGAAATATCCAGTTTATTCGAATCTCGCCGGGGACTGCGACAAGGTGATGGACTCTCATTCCTACTTTTTAACATCGTTCTGGGAAGTCTTGGAAGAGCTGTGTACCCGCCTGAAACGCGAAGCAGCAAAGGTCGGACAGGTGGTGAATGACACAAAAACAAAGTACATGCTGGTAGGCGGAACCGAACACGTACCATCCGGATCTCTTGCGAGCACCAGCTTTGCAGGGTTGTTTTTCGGCATTCTCACAACATGTTCTGCTCATCGTATCCTTTCAGCTTTTGCGAACATCCGGAAGCTAGGTTCGGCGTAAAGCGCAGCAAGCTCGTGCTTCGTTCTCCTGCACACCGTCAAATATGATCCTAAGCACCCGTCGCTCGAACGCTTCGAGTGCTTGCATATCCTCTTCGAGCATAGTCCAGGTTTCGTGCCCGTAGACAACCACCGGTCTTATCAGCGTTTTGTACATGGTACATTTGATGCGGGGGTGAACCTTTTTCGACCGCAGATTCTTCTGGAGCCCATAGTAGGACCGACTTCTACTGATGATGCGCCTTCGTACTTCACGGCTAACGTTGTTCTCTGCCGTTAATAAGGACCCGAGGTAGACGAAATCCTCCACCATCTTGAATGTGAACCTGTCTATCGTAACACTGCTGCCTAGGGTTGCCCTGTCACTCTTGGTTCCGCCTACCAGCATGTACTTCGTTTTCGACGCGTTCGCCGTGAGTCCGACCTTTGCTGCTTCACGGGTGTACAGTACTGCCACCGTTCTAAATGTTCTAGAAATAATATCCATGTCATCCGCAAAACAAACAAATTGGCCGGATTTCGTGAAAATCGTGCCTCGGCTGTTAAGCCAGGCTCGTCGCATCACACCTTCCAGGGCGATGTTGAACAGCAGGCATCAAGGTCCATCACCTTGTCGCAGCCTCCGGCGAGATCCAACATAACTAGACGGATCGCCCGAAACCCTTACGCAGTTTCTTACACCGTCCATCGTCGCTTTGATTAATCTAATGAGCTTCCCGAGGAAGCCATTCTCGTCCATGATTTTCCATATCACTCTGCGGTCGATACTGTGGTACGCCCGCCTTGAAGTCGATGAACAGGTGGTGCGTTGGGACCTGGTATTCGCGATATTTTTGTAGGACTTGCCACATGGTGAAGATTTCGTCCGTTCTCGAGCGGCCGTCAACGAAGCCGGCTTGATAACTTCCGACTAACTCATTAGCTTTGGGTGAAATACGACGGAAGATGATCTGGGATATGTAAGCGGCATTCAGAATTGTGGCCGCTCGGAAGTTCTCGCACCCCAACTTGTGATCTTTCTTGTTGATTAGGAAAATGAGCCTTTCATTCCCCTTCACCGGTAGCTGTTCGATCTCCCCGATCTGGACAATTAGCCGGTGCAGGCAGGTGGCCAACTGTTCCGGGCCCATCTTGATGAGTTCAGCTTCGATACCATCCTTACCAGCTGACTTAGAATTAGAATTCATTTCTCTCGTTGCCTTGATCTTCCATTTATGAGTTCTTCGCTTTCAATCATGATGTCACCTTCTTTAAGTAGGGTAAGTGTACCAATTATGGCTATAGTACCAATTATTCGCCATAGTTGATTTTCACCCTTTAACGATGTTAATCAACAAGGAAAAAATTGTGAACAACAGATCACGTTCACAAAAGATGGTCGCATTCATTTAAACTCCTCATTTGGCTCAAATCATGGTAGAAATATCATTTTCCTTAAAATTTCGGCTTCCTTGTACCCTTTTTCGCCACAATTATGGCTTACCCCATAAGGAATGCATGCAAATAGTGCGAAAAGGAACCGGAGTTAAAAAATGTAACCATAACTGGTGCAGGGTTCCTATCATTGGCACACGCTGTAATAAATACTAAAAGTAGTTTTGGCTCCGTTTCTATATTTATCCTGTAAAGTATGGAAACTAAGCTATCTTTTAACATATTGATGACATTCGTTGGTCTTCTTCTTATTTTTGTATAAATAGCTTTCCTTAGGTAGTGCCATAATTGTTACACTTACCCTATTAAGGGTTTTGCACGTCAACGGCCGTCGCTGTACTCTGCATCCTTGATTTTGGTCGCCGAATCTTTATCTCGCATTCCCTCCTCATCCATTCGAGTTCGTCTACGAGTTCTTAGGGAATGCCTCAGGACTTACCGTGAAATTCTTCAGGAGTTTCCCAGCTGTTTCTCGAAAATTTCTTCAGCAGGTATGCTGAAATTCCATCAGGAGTTCCTCAGGAACTACTTTAAAACCCTTTTGATAAATCCTGCAGGAGGTCCTCGGGAATTCCTACGGAAGTTCCTCAGGAATTTCTCCGGAATTTTCCCGAGGATTCCACGGGAGTCCCCCAAGCATTTCTCCAGGCGTTCCCTTAAAACTCCTCAAGGAAATTTTCCCAAGAGTTCCTCCAGAGATTTCTCCTGGGATTCCTTCAGGAAGTTTTCCTGGAATTCCTCCAGGAATTTTCCTAGCGATTTCTCTAGAAATTCTTCCAGGGATTCCTTCAGGAATACCCCCAGGGATTCCTTCGCGAATTCCTCCATGGATTCCTCCACGGACTCATCAAGGAACTAATTTATGTATTCCTCCAGGAATTTCACCTGAGATCCTTCAGGAATTCATCCTAGATTTCCTCCAACAACTAATCCAGGGATTTCTTCAGGATTCAAGGGATTCTTCTAGAAATTCCTCGAGGGATTCTTCCAGAGTTTTCTCCAAAAATTCTTCCAGGGAATTTCTCTAAGTAATTTTTCAGGAATTTCTCCTTGAATAAATACTAATTTATCTATGAGTTCATCAAGGGATTCCTTCAGAAATTCCTCCACGGTGTCCTCCAGAAAATCTTCCAGGAGTTCCTCAAGGAATACCTCCATGCATTCCTCCACAAATCAATCCCGGTATACCTCCAGCAATTCCAACAGGGGTTTTTTCAGGAATTCCTCACATTCGCGTGTATTACTCGCATGAATTACTCCATGAACTCTTACAGGAAATACTTCAAATAACTTCAAAACCTCCTCCAGCAGTTCAAGGAAATCCTTCAGGAATTCCTCTAAGAATTTGCATATGAAATTCTTCAGAAATCTCTTCACAAATTACTACACGAATTCTTGCAGAAAGTACTCCAGGAATTCCTCCAGGGCTTTCTCCGGATGTTTCTTCAAGAAATTCTCGAATAAATTCCTGGAAATAATCTCGTAGGTGTTGCTGGAGGAATTATTGGAAGATTTCTTGGAGGTATTCCTGAAGGAATTCATGGAAATGAATTCTGAAAGGGATTTTTGAAGGATTTCTTGGTGGATGTCTTGGAAGAATTCCTGGACGATTTCTCGGAGGATTTCCTGGAGAATTTCTAAGGGTATTTATTTAAAATCCCTGGAGGTATTTCTAGAGAAATTTAGAAAGGAATCTCTGGCCAAATTCCAGGGAGGATACATGGAAGAATTTTTGACAGAAGTATTGGAGCAGGTTTTGGATGAATTCTTATTAGAGTTCCTGTTGGAATATTTGAAAGAATTTCTGGAGAGATTCCTAGACGGATTGTTGGAGGAATTTTTGGAGAAAATTTTGGAGGAATTCTTGAGGTATTTCCTCGAGAAATTCTTGGAGGAATTCGTGGAAGAAGTTTCGGATCAGTTCCTGAAGAAATCCTTGGAGGAATCCCTGGAATTGTCCCAGGAGTGTTTTCTTGAAGAATTTCTGGAGGTTTCCTGAAGAATCTAGGAGGTATCCATAAAGGAATTTCTGGAGGGTTTTTAAATGAATTCTTGAAGGAATTACTTGGAAAAATCCCAGGAGTTATTTCTGAATCTTAGAGAAATCTTAGAGGGTTCTCTGGTGAAATTCTAGAGGAAGGTCCAGTAGGTGGTTTTTGGTATTCCTGGAGGGATTCTGGGAAGAATTCTGGGCAGATGTCTTGAAGGAATTCCTTGTTCCTGGAAATATTATAAGAGGAACTCCTGGAGGACTTCCTGAATCAATTTCCGGAGAAATTTCTGGGGAAATTTCTGAAGGAAACTCTGGAGAAATCCCTGGTGGAACTTCTGGATGAATTCCTTGAGGAATTCCTGAATAAATCCCTGGATAAGTTGTGAGAGGAAATCTCGGAAAAAATCCTGAGGCAGTTCTGGAGAAATTCCTGGAGGAATACCTGTATGAATTCCTGGATGAATCCATGGAGGAATCCATGTAGGAATTCGCGAAGGAATCTTTGGGGGTATTCCTGAAGGATTCCTTGATAGAATCAATCCCTTAAGCAATCCAGGGAGAAATTCCTAGGAAAATTCCTGGAGGAATCCCTGGAAAACTTCGTAGAGGAATCTCAGGAGAAATTTGTGGAGGAACTCTTGGGAAAACTTCCATAAGGAGTTTTCAGGGAACTCCTGATGAAATGCTTGGGGGACTCCCGTGGAATCCTCGGGGAATTTCCGGAGGAATTCCTGAGGAACTTCCGGAGAAATTCCCGAGGAACTCCTGCAAGATCATTCGAAAGGTTCTTAAAGTAATTCCTGAGGAACTCCTGAAGGAATTCCAGCATAGCTGCTGAAATTTTTTTCAAGAAACTGCTGGGAAACTTCTGAAGCATTTCACGGGAAGTCCTAAGGTATTCCCTAGGAACTCGTAGAGGTATTCTCGGAGAACACCACGATAAATTACTGAGGGACTCCTTGAGGAATTTCAGAGGAACGCCTGGAGGAATTCTCGGATAATTTCAGAAACTTCAAAATATCATAAAGATCATTTGTATGTTAGTGAATGCACAAGTAACTCAAAGAAATACTCAAAATATTATGAGATACAACAGAGGTAATCGGGAAAAAAATACATCAATAAAGTAAAGTGACACAAGAGTAGAGCTTGTGGAGCTTGAAGGTCTTAATTCCAGAATAGTTTGGGTAACCCAAATCATCAAGTGAATGTTGCTCTGATATTCTAAGAGTAGCGTAGATTATATTCCGCGAGCATTCGCTACAATAATTTGCCAGTAGACACCCAAAAAGCAACAAATAGAGATACTCGTAATATAAGGTGCAACAGACACAATCATGAAAGAATTATGCCGATAGAGTGAAGAGGAACAATTGTAGAGCCTTCAAATCTTGAAGTTCCTAATTCCAGAATAGTTTGTAAAGCTTGGAATATCCCATGAATGTACCAAAAGCATTATAGATGTGCACTGAGGTTCCATCAGTAGTATATACTACATTACATGATTTTTTTTTCACAATTAAAACATGATACAGTATGTAGATATCGTAACCCATACTTCAAAGTGTATTGGTGGCCAGTTGTATTTCATGGAATGTCCAACTACCACAACATCAAGTTGCTCATAGCATTGCGAGGTCTAATGGACGTCAACGTGACTAAATTTCTTGAACAGAGTGAACACAAACGATGGTAGATGTTTTAGACCTTAAGAAAATGAATTCCAGAGTAGTTAGGATGATCTAGATCACCCAATTCATGTACCTTGAGTTTTCTAGGGGTGCTTTGAGGCTTTTTGAGTACCGTAGACTATATTCTATGATCATTCATCGTGTATCAAATTTGGTTGAGAATGTTGGATTTGTGTCACAAACTTCGGAGTATTTTGGAGGCCTTAGAATATCTCTGGGATCAAAACTTCAACAGGCAATGATGAGTGGTAATACATTGTATGTCAAGAATCAGTGCAAACCATTGATGATTAGTAAAAGGGGGAGGGTGTAAACGGGGGAACGTACCATGCATTTCTTAGCACAACTATTCCCCTTGACTATAAAAAAAATCCGGGGTAAAATGTTTTTAAAACAAAGAAGATATTGCATAGTAGATCGTCCCGGGTGTTTACAGGTTAAGCTACAAAGGAGGTGATGTTTGGACTCGGAGAATGGCTAGTTCAGACGCTATACAAGAGGTGGTCCAAGGGTTCTGAGTCGGTTACGTAGCTCATACCGGTACCCTGTGGTCGAAATCGATATTTACATCGATTAAGTGGCCGCGGGGAGATTATCCTAGCAGCGTTGCTGTCGTGGCGTCGGTCTACTGATTTGAATCCGAGCTCGCGTTTGGAATAAGGTCCTTAGCAAGATCAGGGCGTCAAATCGCTGTGCTCGCGGTATCAGCTCTTGATACTTGCTGTGCAGTTGGAAGCAAGCGTGGTGTCGACGCTGTCTGCTTTCCGAGGTCAAAGGGAGTGGTAAGAACCTCTCGGGAAACTGGCAGCGCCAACATGATACCTTGGTGGACTCCCCAAAGCGTGTCATCGATGTTCGTTGCTGCAAGAAATGAAGCTAACCTTGAGGAACTAATCGATGCGCACTAGCCCCTCTCTAATGCAATGCCTTCTTGGTGGTTCCAGAGAGACGAACAGCTTGGAAGCAATGTGAATGATGTTCAGTAGGTCTGGGAAATGGTATCTTCTACTTTAGTTGTAGAAGACAATTACTACTCCCTCACTACCTGGACCTTCCTGTTCAGGTGTCTGTTGAGTAGATTATGTCCCCATTGCTTAGAAGAGAAAAAAAAACACGGTCATCTCACACGCTATGGGCCAGCTATTCAATCAATGAAACTGCATTAGCAACGTTAAACGACTTATACATACTGGTTTCCGACTCCTTTAGGAAGGAAATGCAAAACGTCCTCTACTATTTTCCGCAGCAATAAAGCTCCGTGTATGCTGCTGTATAGCATGGTTTATGAGAAATGCACCGAAAGAACAAATCAAGCGTGGTAATCATAATCCTCCTTCGGTTGCTCTCTCGGTGTCTGTGTCCGTCCATCAGCAATCAGCACCTACGGCAACGTCGACATTCTCATTTTACCCAAAGATTCATCACTAAATCAAAAGAGAAGGACGGATCTGATTGTTTTTTTTTTTGTTCCTTCGAACAGTTCACTACTCAAACGTCTCCGCAAAGGTTTTTTTATGTGGTAGAATGTGTTACGGATTTGCATTGCATTGGGTGTAGGTTTTACAGATGCTATAGCATTTCTACAATTGTGGCAAAGCAATGATGCGACGGAACACATCGTACAGAGACATGATATGTACATGCGAACGTACACGCTTTCCACCTGAGCTAAAAGAGAAGTCGACTTTTTACATGTTTAAGTTCATTTAATTGCGGGAAGTAGATATTTAAGGATTGTTGTATATAAGCTATACTTTTTCTCTAGGAGTAAGTTTCTCACTCGGAGATAGTCTGATTTTGAACCTAACGTTCTATGAGTTATTTCATAGTTTTTAACTGAGAGTTAAACGAACGTAACGGAACTCATACACCATCAACATATTCCTCCCGAATACCAGAGAGGCTATGGGCTCAAGTTTATACATACCTTCGTACGTTAAAAAAGCGTGGTGTTGTTCGTTAAAACCTGGTATCTCTTCATTCAAACTTCTGATCTGACTTTTTCGGAAAACGTTCTTTTATACCTCGCCTTCAAACACGTTCCATCCGAAAAACTAAAGCTGACAGTGCACCATCATTCTCCGAATTCCACCGCAAAAACCTGGCATTAGTTAATACCCAGTTACCGGTGAATTTCGTTTCGTTACTCAACGGCCTCAGCTCTGCGAAGGGAAAGCTTGCCGATTCATAAGTTGCATCCAACTGGCATGCACGATCAGACTCGGGATACCCCAGTTCCCTTTCTCGGTGTGTGATATATGAATACCATGTAATTTATGATTATTATAAGACGCACATCCCACAACGACCGTAGACAGCAGACCGACGGTAGAACCCGACGAATTAGGAAGAAGCGTTGAGCGTGAATTGATTCCGAGGGCGGACTACCCGGTTTGAGTGCGAGGTTAACCACTGAGCTCGCGTTGATTTTTTTTCGGGTTTATAGCTGCGAGGCATAAGGATTTTTAGTTGTTCGTAGCGAGCCATGATGGTAGCCGCAGGACGTGCCCAGAGGAATATTTATGATAAGGGATTATGACGATGCAAGTGGCGGGTGTTTCAAAGCTAAATTACAGTATATGTGTCAAACTAGTGGCCTTGGGTTCGAATCAGACGAGTGACGGACCATTCCCGAATTGAGTGCATGGTGCCTTTTCCAACTATTTTTATTATAACATGCGAGAATTCTTTCAGGAAATCATCATCGGATTCTTTCAGAAATGGATTCAGTTAATTTCCTACAGATTTCTTGATAAAGGAAAAAGGGATATCTCAAGAGTTTTTTTTTTATCGAGAGATCTTTATAGAAGATTATCCAGGCATTTCTCTAGTACCGTAATCCGGGGTCAAATTGATCACTTTAACCGTTATGTGTCCGACAAACTTTTTGCTTTTTTCTACACCGTGCTTTTCAAATGGGCGCTGGGTACCCGGGTACCCTGTCGGCCACATAAGGGTTAAAACAACTTTTGCGGATAACATCAGTGCCTGTTCAAATATTGCCAAAAGAATTTCTGTAAAACCAGTACCCAGTGGATCTCCATGGAACCATGTGACAGAATTTTGTTCAACAAATTTAAACTTTAAGTTAAATAACTTCAAATATCAAAATATTGGAAATGCGACTTTGGGGCGAAATTGATCAGTATACAATTAAGCATCGGTTGGAAAGGAAAATTTCCTTCACCGCTTAATTTTGCTCTTCTAAAACCGAATAACGCGTTTAAAATCTTACAACTAGTGAATTTATTACCTTAAATGCAAAATTAAATTTTGAAATTTACCCCTTAAACGCCTAAAGGTAGGCAATTTCATTTAAAATGAGTGATTTCTATCACAAAAAATGACTATTTCTTCATAAAATGAACTTTTTATAACTATTTCATTTTCTGATTAGCTGCATTGTATCCCTACCAAGGCTCCACAAAAATGTTAAAACAGGGAATTCACGGGAAGTCCTATTAGCAATTGATTGTTTAGTAGCAATGATTTCAGCTAAATGAGAAGTACATTGCAAATTCCTTGAAAAAATAAGGCAAAACTAACTTTATTCTAAAATATTAAAAGTCTACACTCATCCCTAGACATCTACGAATCAGATGACGTAAAAAGTTTAAGATAATTACGACGCTTAAAAGTTCATAGTATGGAATTACAATGTAGTACCGGGTGATCAATTTCACCCCGCTGATCAATTTGACCCCGGTTTACGGTAATTCATTCATGGGTTCCTTTAGGAAAACATGTACACAGATTGCTCCATGAGTACTTTCTTCTTACTTCTTATTTATGGCACGACGTCCCCACTGGGACTTGGCCTGCTTCGCTTCAACTTAGTGTTCTTTGAGCACTTCCACAGTTATTAATTGAAGGGCTTTCTTTGCCTGCCATTGCATGAATTTGTGTATTGTGAGGCAAGTACAATGATACACTATGCCAGGGAGTCGAGAAAATTTTCCCGGCCGGAACGGAAATCGAACCCGCCGTCTCCGGATTGGCGATCCATAGCCTTAACCACTAGGCTAACTGAAGTACTTTCAGAAAATCATTAACTTTTTTTTTTATTTCAACAGAGGTTTTCTAGGAAAGTAAACTTTCCAAGGAATTCTAGAAAGGGTTTCTCAAGAAGTTTATCCTGGTATTTTTTTAAGTTCTTCAAAAACTCAGGCCGGGTTTTCTTCAAGATTTCTACTGGGATTTCTTCAAACATTCCTCTGGAGATTCAGTAAGAAGTACGTCCTGATAAGTCATCAAGAATTCTACAGCAGAAACTCCTTCAGGGACACTTACAGAAATTCCATGTTGGATTCCCTTAAGATTGTACTGAAGTTCTCGGCAAGAGTTCCTTCAGGGACTCTTTAAGGAATTCCTGCTTGAAATTTTTTCATGTATTCCTTTAAAATATCTCTAGAAACTTCTTCAGAATTTTTGAGTTCACTTCAGAAAGATATATACCTCCTAAATTCCTAGACTGAAAAAATAAGACCTACTTCAGGAGGATCTCCAGAAGTGACTCTAAGGAAAATTTCTTGGGAAATTTGCAGAGTTAAAAAAGAAACTCCTACAGTAGAATCTATTCAGAGTTTTTAGGGGATATTCTCAATAAATATCTGAGAGAACTCAACTAACAATCGCAAGCCGCAAACAAGCATACATACTGAATTATTGCTTCATAATAGTAATGATAACTAAACTAAAATAATGATACACACATTATGGTACAAATGCTTTTCTAATTCAAACAGTAACCTATATTCAACCTTTGGTATCAGTATTAACAATGATAATTTAAAACATTTTTCAAGCTTTTAATAAAATTTTTATTCGACTTGCAGTAATTCCTTTACAAAATAGTTCAACAAGACCTTTTCTGCTTCCATGTGAAAGTTAGCACATGTATCTGTACAATGTGTTTTTCTTAAGTCAAATATGTGCTTTCTTTTCATCATACTTCGACTCAATGCACGGGATGAAAAACATGTGTTTTTTACTAAACAGCAGCTGAATTAATGTGTTGTTCAGTTGTTAACCATAATGTTCTGTGATAATTCACCACTGCTAAATAGGAGCCGAAGTGTGATCATTATGAAACCATGGGAAGTTTATTTCTAGGATGGCACAGATACAGTGATAGACATTCGTTCAGCCGAGGCCAATAATATTTCAAAAAAGGGCCAGGAAACTCATACAAAAGATTTTATGATAAAACTTTTTTATCGTAGTGATAGTATATCTAGTACTGTTTTATAAAAATGTAATACATTACACTTACATATACACTGAAACAAAAACGAGGGTGGAAACCCTTCAAATGTCATTTTTTGTCAACACATTCGTTTAGCCGAATTGTACAATTTTTAGAATTCCATAATTTTTATTAACTAACAAATTTCGAAAAATATCCAACAACATAATTTTGTATGGCGACTTGCATTATAGATCGGCTTGTAAATCATGAATTTGATCGTTTTTGGAAGTGTTGCCATATTAATTTTACATGCATGTCATATAAATATGTCATAATATTGTAAATGTTTCCAAATTGAGATTTGATGTATTTATTTTTATCGGAAGTGTTTCAAAAGAATCTAATGAAAGTTTCATGACGAGTTCAGGTTGAAAATTTACGAAAAACAATGTTTTTAACAGAAAAAAATAACGCAAACCATAAAAAAATCACGTATTTAAGTATTGTTTTGATGAAATATGATGGTTCCACTTGCATAAATCACAGCGTTTACTAATATTACGTCTTCTCATAGCTACCAGTATCTTTTAGACTGTATTGTGTCTGAATTAACATACATTGGACGGCTCACATTTCGAGAAATGGCACCGAAAGTATTCAAATATTTAGCATGAACTACTTGTTTAATAATTTAGACGTTTTTTTTCAAATAAATCATGTTAAAAATGAATGTGGTTCAAAACTAAGACTCATTTATAATATATTTCTTCAGATAGAATGAAATGAGCCAATTGTTTGACCATATCTTGCATTTTTGTATGAGCATCTGCTTTTAAATAAACAGGGTACAAAAATTCTGACACTTCTTGCAGTTCTTTCACTTAGCTGTCTTCTAACTCATTTGGTAATGCTAGTATCAAACAGGTATATTCCACAGGCATTAGGGCACGTCTTTATTTCAACGCAGAACTATTTATTTTATGCCTCTATCAATCCAATTTTAAGTTTTAACCAACCAAAAACCAATATACTTAATTTTTCATGACAGTTTATCCAATAATTCAAACATTTCTAACAATAATTCTGTGCCATATTTTCAAAACTGCTATTCTAGCTTACGTTTGAGTGTTTACAGAAATCATTTTTCTTAAATAAATTTGTTTATTATCGCTTCTCCTTATCGGGACATTTTTTTTAAATATTTATCTGAATTTCACGAATAAATAAACTTTTGTCTTGGGGTATATCCTCGAAATATACTCACGAAATTGCAAAAATGTAAAGAAAACCAATGTTTCATTTACCTCGGCTAAACGAATGTCCAGGAAAAAAATGACATTTGAAGGGTTTTTACCCTCATTTTTGTTTCAGTGTTTATGTAAGTGTGATGTATCATATTTTTATAAAACAGTACTAGATATACTATCACTGACATAAAAAAGTTGTATCATACAATCTTTTGTATGAGTTTCCTACACCTTTTTGAAAATTTTTTGGCCTCGGCTAAACGTATGTCTATCACTGTAGGAAAACAAGCGGCTGTCAATCGACGGGTCTCGAGTTCGAATCTTGATTTAGGTAAATTTATGTGTAGTTATCATTTCATAATAGTTGTTCACTGCATAAGTGCCAATCATAAACTCTCGTGGAAATTGAAGAAAATGCATTTTATTTATTTCTAATCACTTTTGCTAAAGCTGAATAACAGCTTTATTATATAGTTGTAAAACCATTAAGCAACAAACAGTTCAGTTGGTGCACAACACTATGCTTTATAGTTTTGTGTGAACAAAACCCGAACAAAGGTTATACCTGAAAATTATTCAAATATTCTATACAGCAGCATGCTGAATTCACAAACAAACAGGCGTAACACTTTGAACATTTTTCGCTATGCTAAAAGGACTGAGTTTGGTTAATTATCAACTAGGTGGCGGTAGTGGGTGTGGTGACGAGTGTCTTTACTCGTTCACCTTTATACAATGCACTCGCGCGCATACATGCACCTGCGTGGAGACACATCAGCCGACCCACTCTGCGCGGCACAGCAGCAGATTAGTTAGTCTTATATACACGCTCGCGCTTGCCAGACGCGGTTACCACAAGTGGCGACGAGGATAAACAATAAATCGAATTCTGTCGCGAATTGTTCGCGATTTTGGTTCGTTTTTGATTGAGATCGAGATAAATTATGCTTATAGGTATTTTGTGTCAATTTATCGCGAAGTGATTGAGAAATTTTTGTTGCATTGGAGAGAAGAAAAGAAACATCATGTGATTGGAATTCATACGAGAAAAAAAATGATATTTATTGGTAAAAAAATGCAAATAGATCGGAAAAGAAAAAAATATATAGAATTTAAATCGTGAAAAGTGAAGCAAAAAGGCTAATGGTGTGAGAAGTTTTGATTTTCTAGCAGAGTTATGAGGTGGCGAAAAAAAAAGAAAGCAACGATGTGACGCCGCTTGTGGCGTGGTTGCTTTATGCAGAAAAAAATGATGACCTTGAGTCATTGTTCCGTGCGCGCGGCATGCAAGAGGAGTGTGTTACAGTGAATGTGCTAGTGACCAACCGAATGTGAGCAAGGTAATCAGATCGTGCAACTGTGTTTATGATTCTGTTGAATGAAGGCTTTGAACTTGGAATTACTGCAACATGCGCTGATGTTTAGTGAAAGAAAAAAAAGTGAGTATTGATTATTGCGTCGGCGTTGCTTCAGATGCACCACCAGTAGTGCAGGATGCGTGCGGTTTTGTACTGAGAGGTATGTAGGTATTATCAATAAGGTTGGCAACTGGACTTTTCTAGTCGCGAAAATCGATTTATCCCCACAACAATGTGTCGGACCTAACGTCGCGCATAATGCACTGTTTTGCGCATCTTATGCGCCATGTATATTAAATACAGACGGAGAATTACAGAATGCCGTTGAGATGTTCTTTGATGAATTAAAATAACCCCGGGAGCGGTCGCGTCGTGTACTGAGTACACGCACCATGAAAAACGCACGCTTGTGATACACGGCGTGAACGTAGTGCCGTTGCAGGTAGTCGAAGACGCGACTGCTCGAGGGTAAAGGAATTGTTGAGGTTTATGACGAATGAAATGTTATCTCGTGGTCTCGTATCTAAAGTGAAATAAAAAATGAAATGCCCATTATTGCAACAAAATCTTTGAAGACATCGTGATTAAATTCACTAGTGATTAAAGAAAGTACTTTGAAATATTGTGATTAAATTCACTCCTGGTATTATAAAATCTTTTTATCAAATTAGTGCATTCCCCAAGAGTGCTGCTATGCTATGTTAGTAAAAAAATGCCATTCTTCAAGTTTCCAGCACCTAATGAATCGTGTTGTTCTCTGTACAGCTCAGCAATAACGAAATTTACACAATGTTTTTGTGTATATGTACTCGAAGGGAGTTAGTCGCTTGTATATGGAAAACACCAATCGGATAAGCATGTGCGTAGCACATTTGTTGTTGAACGAGTTTCTTATAGGCCGCAGTAACTTTTACAATCCATAGAATGCATAATTTTCATTCATGGTTGCTAGTATAAAAACAAACTTATTTCGATATCTACCACTAGGTTTGACGCTTTCGGTGTTTCGGATGGTGCATTCTAGTTATCAATCCACACATACGGTGGATTATCATGCCATAAAAAAAAATGTCAAGACCTTAAGACAATCGTACCAGTGTTTAATAAATGCAACGTTTCGTGGCACTATCTTTATTTTGAACTGCATTCAACAAATATTCTAGAAAGTCTTTAATTTAGTTCAAGTGACCTGCGGTTGTTCATGCAGTTTGTCCAAGCCTCATGGGGAGGTTGATTACATCAACGGATTTCAAAAGACCTCATTAAGTAATCACAATATTTCTGGCGAATTTTCCTCACATTTCGGATGTAGTCCATGTCATGTATTTGAATATTTTGATGGAGTTTATCGTTTGTACCTGGTGCAGGATTTAGTTGATTTGTGATTAGATTCACAGGAAGCATGTAAGATGCATGTAAGGATGTAAGATGGTGTGATTTGATTCACTGAACACATATGGAAGTTATTTGTGATTAAGATAATGAGAAGAACGTAACACGCATTGAGAGGACTGTGATTCAATTCACTGAGAGCAAGACGATGTTGGGATTAAGCTCACAAAAGCACGGATAGGTAATAGTCATGTGATTAAATTCACTAACAATATGTTGAAATTGGCTGATTGAGTCACTGAGAGAGCTCATGGGACCAACTGTGATTAAATTCACTGATTGACCGCCTGAGTACACAAAGCGTTGTGATTGAATTCGCTTGCATGCGAATAGAGAAAGAAGCGTATTGAATAAGAGTACAACAGATGTGTTTGGGTTCACTGAGGATGGTGTTGGAAGAGGAGCTGTTCAGCGAGATCATACCGAGAGTCTTGGTTCAAATCCTGGTATCCTTTTTGTGCTAGATGGTGTTATCAGGATAACCATACCATTAAGTGGCCTCTTGCAATGAAATGAGCGTTGTTTTGTTATTTTGCTTCGTTGGTAGCCGAACAGAGTTTTGTGTATTAGTTGTTTCTGTCATGGATTGTCCCGGTAGCTGTTTCGTTTCAGCGGTTGAACGAGGGAAGGAATGAACAGTTCCTTAGATCAAACTGGATATATGGTTGCTCCAAATATGAAATAAGTTGGTTTTCTCATAGCAAGTCCGAGCACGCTGGTACTACGGTATTTCGAATTGTTCACAGGCGTGAAAAAAAAATGTTCTATAATTCCACATAAATTTGATCAACGTAAAACGGCGATTAGAACGACGTTACATGTTTATGTCGAAAATTAATGTGTACATAGGTTACTGCCTGCTTTGTGAACTTGTATGCCGTGGCTGGTACGTCCACCTGGGACTTGTCCTACCTCGCTCCAACTTAGTGTTCTTTGAGCACTTCCACAGTTATTGGTTCATTGATTTGTCTTTATTAAAGAGACTTTCAGCCTTCCACAGTTATTAACTGAAGGGCTTTCTTTGCCTGCCATTGCATGAATTTGTATATTGTGAGGCAAGTAAAATGATACTCTATGCCCAGGGAGTCGAGAAAATTTTCCCGACCGGAACGAGAATCGAACCCGCCGTCTCCGGATTGACGATCCATAGCCTTAACCACTAGGCTAACTGGAGACCCCATCCCATCCTAGGATATTACCAATCCAAATACATGTATGGCAGTGATTTGCTTCCAGATACCCTGTGTTATGAATCTTTTGTTCTCCCGTATATGGATTGCTTGTATTAGATTTCCTGAGACTTTTTTGGACAACTCAATACGATGGTACAGGTTCACATCTTTATTGTTGAAGTAAGGGCTTCTGCTTGACAAATGCTTTAGTCAGAGTGAAAGTTGGTGGAGTAAAGTGATGTTGTGCTGCAGTTGTAACGGATCTGTAATTCAGAAATGAACAGACAGCGCCAGCGGTCTGATCAGGGATATGTCCACACAAAGTGATTTCTGCCCCTGGAAACTGTCTTTCTAGTAATGGGTCTGTTTGGTTTGTTTCGCAGTATTGTTACATATTAGACAATTGTTGCAAGTTCGAATGCAAGGAGTGATTTGGTTGAGGTAAGCAGAGTTTTATGCTTGAAGCTGCGTCGCTTGAATTTGTTGTACCAAACAGTGTCCAGGACTCTGTTATGAATGTGATTAGTTGTATCTGCCTTATGGCCGAAGCGGTGGATGAGCGACTATTCAGCAAGACGTAATGGTAGTTTCCTTGGACTTCTTAAGCGTAGACACTCACGCTATGCAGTTGCATGATAGTTATTGACAGAGGGAGATCTCAGGTGGTGTAGAGGTGGTCGAGACTGGGAAGCAGGCGATGTCGTAGTTGATGCGTTGTGCCGAGACGAGGAGAAAAAAACCTTCAAGTGTAGGTCGATGGGGAGGAGTTGTGTTTAAATTCACTGGAAGCGTGTTGTTGTGATTAAATTCACTGAGGGTGTTCAAGTAGCAATGGATTCGATTATAAGAATTTATTATGGAGGATGGTGAGTGTGGTAATTAATATTACAAGGGTTCCACCAAAATGCAGTAATGCGAGAGATCAGTATTTTTATTGGTTCTACTGCGAGAAGGTGTGTTTCGGAAAGTCAGGTTACAAAGAGCATCAGTAGTGCTGCGGAGCTATGCTGAAATGGGATCCAGCAGCATACTTTGGATGATCAACATGCGAGCTGCACTGCAGTGGTTACATAGGGCGGACACCAGAAGAGGGCCTATCGGAAAATATGACGTTATTTTCATGCCAGGCTGCTCGCATGAAAGATTTTTGCGATTGAAAAGAATATTCGTGGCCTCGGAGTTGTACGGTTAGTGTCATCAACCATTTGACCGTGTTGTACTGTGGGATGCGGGTTCGATTCACGACGCAGTCGGCAGCCGGAATTTGTGACTGTGCGTTGCATGTTAGTCTGTTATCTGGTGTCGTGCTCCCTTCATAGACAAAAGGGAAGTCATACAGGGTATATTACATGTTTTGATGTTTTTGCACATAAAATTGAACATTCAGTGCAACCGAAAGTGTTTAACTAGGGCAAATGGAGAATGGACCCACGATTCAAAGATAACTAATAATAAGTAATTATTCGTTGAAATGAGAAGTCTTACGAGGAAGTCGTATATTCGGAACTTGAAGATAATATGCGTGTGTTAATGAATAGTGATCCTATGAGGAGTAAGGGGAGCAACTGCTATGCTATGCAACTATTGGTCAGATGGTAATTGGTGTTTAGACAGAAGAGTGCCACAGTTCCATGCTTTTGATAAATCGAACAAGACCGGTCGATTGTATTCTAGATTAAGAGACACATTTTATTGTATGGGGGGAGAGACGGAGCAGGTCTGCAGAAACTTGGAAGTATTGGTCTGGCGATAACATCATAATTGTCTGAAGGGTGGTGGCTTGCCGAACATGATAATCATTGGAGATTCATAGAGTACCAGTAGGTGTAGTTTACTCATGGAGTGCGGCATCGAATCACTACATTAAATTATTGATTATACCATATGACGTTAAGACGATTCTGACACTCGACGGTTTCAAGGATCAGTCGAACTTTAGAAAATGTTAAGCCAATGTGCAAAATCAGATTATAGAAAGGGGGATGTGGTGACGAGTGTCTTTACTCGTTCACCTTTATACAATGCACTCGCGCGCATACATGCACCTGCGTGGAGACACATCAGCCGACCCACTCTGCGCGGCACAGCAGCAGATTAGTTAGTCTTATATACACGCTCGCGCTTGCCAGACGCGGTTACCACAGTGGGCAAACGTCAAACTCGAACAAAACCGATGGGAGCGCCACATATGGCCAGTTGGCCAACTATCAAATTTTAAAATAGATTGTTAAAGCAGTGCACGATGGAAATTATCAGAGTGTTACGTCTGTTTGTCTGTGCTGAGTTTTTTTTAGGTTTTAAATTTATTTCGTCGTAAAGGTGCTTGTAAAATGAGTGATCGTTAGTTGGGAACCTGTTATAAAAATAAAAGAAAATAAATTATTACAAAGGATTAACACATCACGATACATATAGTACCTTATAAATGCACAAATAAGAGACATCACAAGTTGACGCAAGACAACACAGAACATAAATGTGCACTGTTATACAGATGGATAACACTTTCCGATCACAGGATGACGAGGTTCCATGTATTGGTTTGGGTCCTTCAGCCATCCTGGAATTGTATTTTAGTTGGCAGTTTGCCTTTTAGTTCACAGCATTTGTTGCTGTGTTCATAGCTTGGTTTTGACTAGGAAAACTAATCCTAATCGGGCATCCCGTTTCGGGTTTCGACACTTGAGCTCAATAACTAAGTCCGTGGCAGGGAAAGGTTTTTATCTCTAGTACCTGACCTCTGCCCGAAATGGCCTGAAAGTTGTCAATCAAGATGCATTTCATGTACCTCTATTCTGTCAGAACCCTATAAATGTGTATTTAAACACGGGGAATATTTACTAGTTAAAATTCAACATGTAACACAAATAACGCACGAAAAATAAACTTATAACACATTAAACAATTATTCTGTCTTATAATTGTAACAAATATTTATACCCATAACAAACCCCTGATTGCATGGAATAATACCTAAAGTAACCTCTGAATCAATTTCAACCAAACATTCCTTGAAGCAAAGCTTAAAATAGTTTCTGAAAACAAGTCTCCTGTTTTAATATTTTTTGAAAAAAAAAATCCTGGTATCTAGGTATCCAGGAGAAACACCTATAGAATTTTCTAGAAAAGTTCCTGGAACAATCCCAAAGAAAAACTTCTGAAAGAATTACTTCGGAAATGTTTGAAGAAATACATGAAGGAATACACGCACGAACTTCTGTGGAATCGCAGTAAGACTTTCTGAGCGGCGACAAGCACTCAACGTTCGAAGACTCCAAAGCCTCTCCGGTCAACTGCTCTCGACGTTCACGATTCATGGCCGCATAAAGCGACCGGAAGAATCAAAGTCTTGTGCAGCGCAAGTTTTGTCTTCATTTTCAGCCTACGGAACTTCAGCTTGTTTCGCATACGCAGTCCATCTTCTCACCTTGCTTTATGTTTTCTCAGGTCTATAATGGCTCTCTTTACCTCGTCTAGCGTTGGAAGTTTCCAGCCTGTCCGTATCGTCGTCGATTTAAATTCTTTCGAATTTCATTCGACATCTTCCATTCGCACCGTTCAACAATTCCTCGAAGTGCTCTCCCCACCTGACAGCCACCATTGTTTTGTCCGTTTAGTCTGGTGGGCTTGAGAATATTTTTGCATGCGAATACTAATGCCTATTCTGCTGGTAACAGAAAAGTTCTAATCTCAGACCTCAGGATTGAAGGCTCTCCGTACCGATGGTTGGACAAAAAACTCCCTTCTTTCGACGTGCCCGTTGTTGTCACCGATGACAATCTTAACATCTTGTTTATGGCATTCTCCATAGGTCTGCCCATAATTTCATAAAAGTCATCGGTTTAGTCATTGGTCGGTGCATATATATTGATCAGGCAGTAGTTAAAGAATTTGTCCCGTATCCTCAATACTCAGCTTCACCTCATAACTCGCTTCATCTGTTTCCCAATCACTATGAATCGGACTCCATGTTCTGCCTTATCGCTACCGCTGGGGTTAATGTTGTGTTGTCGATGGGTTCTATCGCCCTGAACTCACGTTCACCAGATTTGGCCCACCGTACTTTTCGAATAGCAGCCGCGCACACACCAACTTTCTACAATTCACTCGTTCTGGTTCATTTAAGGTCCTGACGTTCCAGGTACCGAGTTTCTATTCATAGTCCTTATTTTGTGGCCATGTAGGTTTTGAAAGTATCGTACGCTTGTTCTTCTTCTAACTTCATTTTTCGTGATGTTGAAAGGCTTCGACAGGCTACCTTATTAGTTACAAGGAACGGAGCAGGCATAGAACCCAACACCCTCTACATATGAATCTCAAACGATAGTTACTTTACTTGATCACCAAGCCAGTCCTATTTTTATGTTGATTCCTGGTGTAGCAACGACCCCCGCGCATTACAGAAAGATGTTGCATGGCTATCAACAGTGTGTATCGCCGACTTCTCCATGAAACCATGTAGCAAAGGGTGCCTCCCACATGGCTACAAGGCCATCTCTCCATCGCAGAGAGGAATGCCCCGGCTCAACCATCACTACACGTAGCTGATTTTCTCTCGTACCGTTGCGTGGGACGTCCGAGAAAAAAAACGCGAGAGAGAAGCCCTTATCATCTGCTCCCAAAAACATCAAAACAGCATCCAAATCCAAGCACCTCCCAGCCATACCTCCCAGTCAATGGATGTTGCATCTTGCCGCGCGAGCTCAATCGGGTCTTCCAACCGTCTCCAGGTTATTACACCGAGTTAACGTCGCGTCGTCACTCTTTTTGGCTTACAATTGCACTTGACTTTCCGCAGCGACGACGAGTACGACGACCACGAGCTGTTGATGACGGTCGTGGTCATTTCCAATTTACCTTGAGTGCGTAAACTGCCGTAATTCTGCAAAGTGACGTAAGCGACATTGATAGTTTTGGCCCATTTTTTGGTTACTATGCATAAAACTCTTGCTTATCTTTTAAGTTTCTTTCCATAGATGATAGATTACGACTAGATCTTGCATTCTAATACAGCGGGCATAATACAGTATTATTTTTACACCAGATATTATATATCATATACCAAAAAATATCGCCATTTTGAATGGCGCTTACGTCACTTTGCAGAATTACGGCAGTAAACCGGTGGCAATGACAGACAGCGGCGCGGCGACAACGACACGGCAATACGCCAGCAGCCAGCAGCGGATGAAAGTCCGTTTTCGGAGCACGCGAGCATAAACGTGACCCTACGCTCTGTTTGGTTGTCCATTCAGGTTTGGCTTATTATTTTTTTGTTGTTTCGAATTAATCCCATTGATCTTATCGATTTTGTGCAATCCGCTCACCTTACAGGCATCATTGGTGTTGTTTCTGTTGCGATATTGGCCGTTGGTGCAAGGCGGTTGGTGTAGGTTTTGTGGAGATTAGGCGCCCACGCGGGTAGCGCTGGGGATTGAACGAAAAGGTGTGGTGCTGGGACCCAATTTATGAACTTGTTGAAAGTGAATGTAACATGTCGATTAATCCGCAATGCATGTGAAGGGAGAGGAAACA
Source organism: Aedes albopictus (assembly GCF_035046485.1). Taxonomy (NCBI): domain Eukaryota; kingdom Metazoa; phylum Arthropoda; class Insecta; order Diptera; family Culicidae; genus Aedes; species Aedes albopictus. The sequence continues at coordinate 239,247,298 of NC_085136.1, read as the reverse complement.
TTTTTTTATTGTGGGATACTCTGCGGAGTGTTCAACAAATATGTATTCTATATTTTGGTTAAAAATGGGATTCGAAAGGAATTGTTCGTACGTATACACCTATGTATAATTCCTATCCTATTCCTTTGCTATTCCTATCCTATTCCTATCTTATTCCTATCCTATTCCTATCCTAATCCTATCCTATTCCCATCCTATTCCTATCATATACCTATCTTATTCCTATTCTATTCATATCCTATTCCTATACAATGCCTATCCTATTCCAATCCTATTCCTCTCCTATTCCTATCCTATTCCTATCCTATTCCTATCCTATTCCTATCCTATTCCTATCCTATTCCTATCCTATTCCTATCCTATTCCTATCCTATTCCTATCCTATTCCTATCCTATTCCTATCCTATTCCTATCCTATTCCTATCCTATTCCTATCCTATTCCTATCCTATTCGTATCCTATTCCTATCCTATTCCTATCCTATTCCTATCCTATTCCTATCCTATTCCTATCCTATTCCTATCCTATTCCTATCCTATTCCTATCCTATTTCTATCCTATTCCTATCCTATTCCTATCCTATTCCTATCCTATTCCTATCCTATTCCTATCCTATTCCTATCCTATTCCTATCCTATTCCTATTCCTATCCTATTCCTATCCTATTCCTATCCTATTCCTATCCTATTCCTATCCTATTCCTATCCTATTCCTATCCTATTCCTATCCTATTCCTATCCTATTCCTATCCTATTCCTATCCTATTCCTATCCTATTCCTATCCTATTCCTATCCTATTCCTATCCTATTCCTATCCTATTCCTATCCTATTCCTATCCTATTCCTATCCTATTCCTATCCTATTCCTATCCTATTCCTATCCTATTCCTATCCTATTCCTATCCTATTCCTATCCTATTCCTATCCTATTCCTATCCTATTCCTATCCTATTCCTATCCTATTCCTATCCTATTCCTATCCTATTCCTATCCTATTCCTATCCTATTCCTATCCTATTCCTATCCTATTCCTATCCTATTCCTATCCTATTCCTATCCTATTCCTATCCTATTCCTATCCTATTCCTATCCTATTCCTATCCTATTCCTATCCTATTCCTACCCTATTCCTATCCTATTCCTATCCTATTCCTATCCTATTCCTATCCTATTCCTATCCTATTCCTATCCTATTCCTATCCTATTCCTATCCTATTCCTATCCTATTCCTATCCTATTCCTATCCTATTCCTATCCTATTCCTATCCTATTCCTATCCTATTCCTATCCTATTCCTATCCTATTCCTATCCTATTCCTATCCTATTCCTATCCTATTCCTATCCTATTCCTATCCTATTCCTATCCTATTCCTATCCTATTCCTATCCTATTCCTATCCTATTCCTATCCTATTCCTATCCTATTCCTATCCTATTCCTATCCTATTCCTATCCTATTCCTATCCTATTCCTATCCTATTCCTATTCCTATCCTATTCCTATCCTATTCCTATCCTATTCCTATCCTATTTCTATCCTATTCCTATCCTATTCCTATCCTATTCCTATCCTATTCCTATCCTATTCCTATCCTATTCCTATCCTATTCCTATCCTATTCCTACCCTATTCCTATCCTATTCCTATCCTATTCCTATCCTATTCCTATCCTATTCCTATCCTATTCCTATCCTATTCCTATCCTATTCCTATCCTATTCCTATCCTATTCCTATCCTATTCCTATCCTATTCCTATCCAGACAGAGAAGACAGAGAAGACAGAGAAGACAGAGAAGACAGAGAAGACAGAGAAGACAGAGAAGACAGAGAAGACAGAGAAGACAGAGAAGACAGAGAAGACAGAGAAGACAGAGAAGACAGAGAAGACAGAGAAGACAGAGAAGACAGAGAAGACAGAGAAGACAGAGAAGACAGAGAAGACAGAGAAGACAGAGAAGACAGAGAAGACAGAGAAGACAGAGAAGACAGAGAAGACAGAGAAGACAGAGAAGACAGAGAAGACAGAGAAGACAGAGAAGACAGAGAAGACAGAGAAGACAGAGAAGACAGAGAAGACAGAGAAGACAGAGAAGACAGAGAAGACAGAGAAGACAGAGAAGACAGAGAAGACAGAGAAGACAGAGAAGACAGAGAAGACAGAGAAGACAGAGAAGACAGAGAAGACAGAGAAGACAGAGAAGACAGAGAAGACAGAGAAGACAGAGAAGACAGAGAAGACAGAGAGACAGAGAGACAGAGAAGACATAGAATACAGAGAAGACAGAGAAGACAAAGAAAACAGAGAAGACAGATAAAACAGAGAAGACAGATAAGATGAAGAAGAAAGAGAAGACGGAGAAGAAAAACTAGACAGAGAAGACAGAGAAGACAGAGAAGACAAAGAAGACAGAGAAGACAGAGAAGACAGAGAAGACAGAGAAGACAGAGAAGACAGAGAAGACAGAGAAGACAGAGAAGACAGAGAAGACAGAGAAGACAGAGAAGACAGAGAAGACAGAGAAGACAGAGAAGACAGAGAAGACAGAGAAGACAGAGAAGACAGAGAAGACAGAGAAGACAGAGAAGACAGAGAAGACAGAGAAGACAGAGAAGACAGAGAAGACAGAGAAGACAGAGAAGACATAGAAGACAGAGAAGACAGAGAAGACAAAGAAAACAGAGAAGACAGATAAAACAGAGAAGACAGATAAGATGAAGAAGAAAGAGAAGACGGAGAAGAAAAACTAGACAGAGAAGACATTGAAGACAGAGAAGACAGAGAAGACAGAGAAGACAGAGAAGACAGAGAAGACAAAGAAGACAGAGAAGACAGAGAAGACAGAGAAGACAGAGAAGACAGAGAAGATGAAGAAGAAAGAGAAGACGGAGAAGAAAAACTAGACAGAGAAGTCATAGAAGACAGAGAAGACAGAGAAGACAGAGAAGACAGAGAAGACAGAGAAGACAGAGAAGACAGAGAAGACAGAGAAGATGAAGAAGAAAGAGAAGACGGAGAAGAAAAACTAGACAGAGAAGTCATAGAAGACAGAGAAGACAGAGAAGACAGAGAAGACAGAGAAGACAGAGAAGACAGAGAAGACAGAGAAGACAGAGAAGACAGAGAAGACAGAGAAGACAGAGAAGACAGAGAAGACAGAGAAGACAGAGAAGACAGAGAAGACAGAGAAGACAGAGAAGACAGAGAAGACAGAGAAGACAGAGAAGACAGAGAAGACAGAGAAGACAGAGAAGACAGAGAAGACAGAGAAGACAGAGAAGACAGAGAAGACAGAGAAGACAGAGAAGACAGAGAAGACAGAGAAGACAGAGAAGACAGAGAAGACAGAGAAGACAGAGAAGACAGAGAAGACAGAGAAGACAGAGAAGACAGAGAAGACAGAGAAGACAGAGAAGACAGAGAAGACAGAGAAGACAGAGAAGACAGAGAAGACAGAGAAGACAGAGAAGACAGAGAAGACAGAGAAGACAGAGAAGACAGAGAAGACAGAGAAGACAGAGAAGACAGAGAAGACAGAGAAGACAGAGAAGACAGAGAAGACAGAGAAGACAGAGAAGACAGAGAAGACAGAGAAGACAGAGAAGACAGAGAAGACAGAGAAGACAGAGAAGACAGAGAAGACAGAGAAGACGGAGAAGGCAGAGAAGACAGAGAAGACAGAGATGACAGAGAAGACAGAGAAGACAGAGAAGACAGAGAAGACAGAGAAGACAGAGAAGACAGAGAAGACAGAGAAGACAGAGAAGACAGAGAAGACAGAGAAGACAGAGAAGACAGAGAAGACAGAGAAGACAGAGAAGACAGAGAAGACAGAGAAGACAGAGAAGACAGAGAAGACAGAGAAGACAGAGAAGACAGAGAAGACAGAGAAGACAGAGGAGACAGAGAAGACAGAGAAGACAGAGAAGACAGAGAAGACAGAGAAGACAGAGAAGACAGAGAAGACAGAGAAGACAGAGAAGACAGAGAAGACAGAGAAGACAGAGAAGACAGAGAAGACAGAGAAGACAGAGAAGACAGAGAAGACAGAGAAGACAGAGAAGACAGAGAAGACAGAGGAGACAGAGAAGACAGAGAAGACAGAGAAGACAGAGAAGACAGAGAAGACAGAGAAGACAGAGAAGACAGAGAAGACAGAGAAGACAGAGAAGACAGAGAAGACAGAGAAGACAGAGAAGACAGAGAAGACAGAGAAGACAGAGAAGACAGAGAAGACAGAGAAGACAGAGAAGACAGAGAAGACAGAGAAGACAGAGGAGACAGAGAAGACAGAGAAGACAGAGAAGACAGAGAAGACAGAGAAGACAGAGAAGACAGAGGAGACAGAGAAGACAGAGAAGACAGTAAAGACAGAGTAGACAGTGAATAATACAGAGAAGACATCAAAGACAGGGAATACAGAGAAAACAGAGAAGATGAAGAAGAAAGAGAAAACGGAGAAGAAAAAGGAGACAGAGAAGACATAGAAGACAGAGAAGACAGAGAAGACAAAGAAGACAGAAAAGACAGAGAAGACAGAGAAGACAGAGAAGACAGAGAGGACAGAAAAGACACAGAAGGCAGAGAAGACAGAGGAGACAGAGGAGACAGAAAAGACAGAGAAGATAGAGAAGATCTAGATGATAGAGAAGATAGTTAAGACAGATAAGACAGTAAAGGCAGAGAAGACCGAAAATACAATGAATACAGAGATGACAGAAAAGGCAGAGAAGACAGTGAATACAGAGAAGACAAAAACACATTTCTATTGTAGAAGGCAAACAAACGATTAAGCATGCGAGTGGAGAAGTCTATTATCGATTTTGAAACATTTACGCACTTGATTTTCTTGCAACGTTATTCCATATTATTATATCCAAGGCACATTTGTTCGTCATTTTACCCTACAGCACAGCATCTTTTGTATCAAAACAAACCACCCCACGTGACGCAACAAGCTACCACCCACCAACTGAGAACGAGAGCGTACAACTCCTCGCTCAAATCTCAGCTTCCTCTCACACAGCTAGCGCTCTCCCCATAACCCATCATCACCGGAGCTCCACATTCTCTCGCATGCTCACCCGCACCTTTGGGGTCCCGGTCTAAGCATAGTATAGCATTACGTAGCATAGCAGCATAAGAAAACAAAACATGCAACAGACTGGTGACTGGTGCGGTGAATGCTTCTCTCTGATTGCGAGCTCGCTCCGTCCGGCTCCACACGATTCGCGCGAAGAGCTCCGTTAGATCTGGTGTTCGGCGACGTTGCTGGACTGGACTGAAAGAGTTTTGGTTTGTCGGCCGCGTTTCGTCAGTTGCCGGCTAGCTGTTGATCCGTACGGTTGTTCGCTGTTCGTTCGCAACGTTCGCGGGTTGCTGTTTTATCTGGGCGGGTGTCTGGTGACTTGGGTGTTCTTGTGTGAAGAAGAACCTGGAGCAGTAGAATTGTTTATGTTCCGGGGAGCGCGGGTGTGAGTGAGCATTGAGCGCACGGTGCAGTTCTTGGAAACTTGGCTGAAATTCGGGTGTTGCTCCAGTTTCCGGAGGTTTGAAACAATTAGGCGCGCTAGCACATCATTTGTTTCGTTCACGGCGGGAAGAAAGTGAGAAAAGTTGCGGGTGGATGCGGGCGTGCATTCAGTGTAGACGCGTGCCGCCGTTCGGGGTTTGCGTCTAAGGGCGCCCATGTGTGGCAACTCGAGCGAGTGCAGCGGCAGTGGATTGTTTACAGCGCGAGCCTTGTGCGGAGTCCAGCGTAGACTAATAATAGCCGCTGCAGCGTAGTACATCAGTGTCTGAGCCAGTGAGGAGAGTGCATTATGGATTGTGGTGTACTTCCGTGTGTGGATTTTACGGTTGAACGAGTTCAAAGTCGGTTTGGTGAAATCGTTTGATGGCAAGTTCCACACGAATGTACGGATCAAGCTAGCAGCAGTGGAGTTCAGGATTTTGGAAGAAAGAAGAATCTTGTGGGGAATAGTTCGAAGCAAAGGAAAACAAGAACCGAGTGTCGGTGGTTTGGTGCGGTCAAGTGTGTTTTGCTCTGAACAAGGGAAGTGTATTGTGTGTGCTACAGTTGCGGTTAGCGAGAGTGAAGTGAGAACAAAACAGCAGGCAGCTCAGGGATATCCTGTATCGTTGTTGGCTGTGACCTCCAGAAAACTCCCACGCTGAGTCCCACCCCGTCCACTGCGAAAAAGCCTACCCAGGCCGGTAGCTAAGGGAGCAGCAACCGCTCCAGATAGTGGTATCGTTTCATCCAGCAGCAACATCAAAGAAAAGTGTATCGTGTGAGCCATCCGGGTCTCCGGGGCTTGAAGTGTGTTGTTCCAGCACTTGTTCGTGTGCAGGTTTACTTTTGTGTTTTATACAATCTCTCATTACCCTAGTTCCGTGGTGTCCGCAAAAAAACGAAAAGAAACAAAACGACGCTAGGCCTTTCTCCTCATCAACCACCGTGCGGACGTTCTAATTCCCAAGGCCGAGCGAAACCCTTTTCGCTTTTTCGCCGTTCTTCATCGTACCGTCGTGCCGAACCCAAAGCGAAACAATAGAGCGATTGTCACATCCGCAGTCAGTTTTCGCGTGCCGCGCGGTTTTCACCCTTTTCATTTTAAGTGATCTTAATTCGGCACTGATGAGAACCTCTCTCAGGGCGAGAGTGCATTCATCAAAATTGGCCCGAAACAATAGTCGTAGCCGCGCCGCAGTCGAGTGAAACTGAATTCCTTGGAATCTCCCCCGCAGCAGCACATCTCTTCGGTGCAGCAGCAGGGTGTTAACTTAAGTGAAGGACCCCACTTCATAAGACCAATTCAACAATAGCGCGAGCGAGAAAATCTCCCAACGAAGAAGGTACGTACCTCCGTGGAGCATAATTATCAATTAATGATTACTCTCGTCAAGTGGGTAAGCAGCCAGTCTACAGTAGAGTGGCCCAAGTTGATGGGGGAAAAGTGAAAAGGCTGGTATTGCGAGTTTTCAATTTTTAGCACTTACAGATACAGTATGTCACTAGACAATATAATAGTTACTAAATAGATTTGAACAAAATAATTAGACAACCACATATTTGGTATACAAATATATACAAGAGATCCCTAGAGATGACTTCTCCAGCTTTTCCTTCGAGAACTCCTCAAGGGGATTTGCTTCAGGAACCCCTTCATTCCCATAACATTTTTGTTGCTGGAATTTTCTCAGAGTTTTTTTTTTCAAAATATAGTTCAGGAATCGCCCCAGTGATTTCTTCAGGAATTCTCCCAGAATGTTTGATTCATGTTATTCCTCAAGAAATCTCTTCAGGAATTCTTCCCATATACATAAGTGACACGGTTTTTTCGTCCCTTTTTCGGAACACATGTTTTGCTCTCTGCAAAAACTTAAACAGTTTTTCAAACTTTTTATCCCTGTATGTTCTGCATCTCAGTTGTAGGTTGATGATAAACATTAATAAATTAATTAAAATAATAAGAGAAAAAAGTTTGTCGCAAAATGGGGCTGAAAAAATCGGCTCAGAGATTCCTACACGAATTTCTCCAGGGATGTCTCTAAGAACTCCTACAGGGATTCCTTAAGTAATTCCTCCAGATTTTGAAATGAATTCTTCCACGACTTCATCCAGGAAACCCTTCAGAAATTCAACTAACAATCACTCCAGGAATTCCTTTAAAGATTTCATCAGAAATTCTTCAATTCATTCAGATATTCTACCAGTAACTCTTTGTTGAGATCCTCCAAGTTCTTCAGAGATTCCTAATAAACTTCTTCCCCAGGATTCTGCATGTACACATTCGGAAATTTCTCTAAAAATTTCTCAACCGATTCTTCTTGGAACTCCTACAGAGATTCCTCTAGAAATTCCTCTAGTAATTTGTCCAAGCATTCCTCTAGGAATTTATGCTTTAATGCTTTTAGGAATTTCTCCAGGGATTCCTTTGAAAATTCTCCATGGTATTTTTCCTAGGATTTCCTCATGAATTTCCCAAAGGATTCTGCGAGTGAATTATAAAACAATTACTCTAGGGATTCCTTCCAAAACACTTCAACGAGTACCGTAATCCGGGGTCAAATTGATCACTTTAACCTTTTGGAGCCGATTTTTTTCGCCGCTGTCGACGCAACCTCGCTGGTGTCGAACACGTTTGTTATGCTCGGTTTCATCGCCGGGGTCATATATGACCCCTCCCAGACATGTCCAAACACTGCACTGCACGAGGAGTCGATGCTCAAACACACCACCGTGGGTGCCAAGCCACCACCTAGCTCTCCGTGTTTCAGAACGAACACGCACCGTGTCTGGCTCAACACCGGTGTCGGTGGCGGTGCTAAGGCACTGGACACGGTGTTTGCCGCTTCGGGTAACACGGAGCCCGAGTGTTTCCGATTATGCAAAACACTCGTGCGAGTTCAAGCGCTCGGTGCCGTTCATTCTCCAGCACCAGTTGCAAATGCTGTTGGTCGACGACGAGAGTGAAGTACTTGGCGGCTCCTTTTGTGTCTTTCTCGTCCCTTTGACTCAGTGGCTCTGATGCAGCCAAGCTACTACGCACTGTGGCCGAGCTCACTGCTTTGGTGTTTCATACAATCGGAAACACTCGGCCTCCGTGCCCAACCAAAACTGAAACACGGAGCCGAAACTGAGGCTCGAGTTATAACACCGACACGAGTGTTTCGCCAGTCGCACTGCGTGTTCATCAGTAGAAGCTGAACGAAGGTGGTGATATGAACACACACGGTGGTGTGTTTACGGGCAAACACGCCACCGGTGCGGCACGGTTTGGTGTTTTGCCCATGTCTGACCCCTCCGGCTCCAAAGGGTTAAAACAACTTTTGCGGATAACATCAGTGCCTGTTCAAATATTGCCAAAAAAAATTTCTGTAAAACCAGTACCCAGTGGATCTCCATGGAACCATGTGACAGAATTTTGTTCAACAAATTTAAACTTTAAGTTAAATAACTCCAAATATCAAAATATTGGAAATGTCACTTTGGGGCGTAATTGATCAGTATATAATTATGCATCGGTTGGAAAGGAAAATTTCCTTCCTTCATCGCTTAATTTTGCTCTTCTAAAACCGAATAACGCGTCTAAAATCTTACAACTAGTGAATTTAATACTTTAAACGCAAAATTAAATTTTGATATTTCCCCTTAAACGCCTAAAGGTAGGCAATTTCAGTTGCAAAAAGTGATTTTTATTACAATAAATGACTATTTCTTCATAAAGTGAACTTTTTATAACAATTTCATATTCTGATTAGCTGCATAACATCCCAACCAAGGCTCCACAAAAATGTTAAAACAGAGAATTCACGGGAAGTCCTATTAGCAATTGATTGTTAAGCAGCAATGATTTCAGCTAAATGAGAAAAACATTGCAAATTCCTTGAAAAAATAAGGCAAAACTACCTTTTTTCTAAAAAATTAAAAGTCTACACTTATCTCTAGACATCTACGAATCAGATGACGTAAAAAGTTAAGGATCATTAGGACGCTTAAGAGTTCCTAGTATGGAATTACAATGTAGTACCCGAGTGATCAACTCCACCCCGCTGATCAATTTAACCCCGGTTTACGGTACTGCTAAAAATTCAATGAGGATATTTAAAAAAATCCCTCCACAGATTTCTTTAGTAATTATTTCAATAGGCGTTTCTTCCAGAGATTCCTCCAGAATTTCCCCTCGTGATTAATTCAGAAATTTCTCTTAAGAATCCTCCGGGAGTTTTTGCTAGGATTCCCTTTAAAAAAATCTTCCCAAAGTCCTCAATGACTTCCTCCAAAAGTTGTCCCAGGTATTTATAAATATTTCGTTGAAATCTTTCAGTACTTCCCGTAGAAATTCTTCTAGGAATCATTAATAAAGGCATGTTGAAAATTCTGCAGCAATTCCTGAAAACTCATATGAAATTATTCAGCACTTTCTTCAAGTAGAACTCCTTAAGTTCCATAAATTTTTTTTTTCAACTAGCATTGCAAGGATAGCATTGGAAACCCTGCGTGTTATTTCCCACTGAATTATTCCTAAAATTTTTCTTAGATATTTCTGTAAGCACAAACACTCCAAGTATTTTCAGAGCAATTTCAAGCATCTTTGTATGAGACTACTTTCTATTAATTAATGACTCTTTATCATGGGGATTTTCTGCCCGAAGCAGGTTCATCCCCGACTACCTTCTTTATCAATGATTATAAAAGACAAGGAACCCTCCAGTTATTCAAAATTTGGAATTCAAGCTTCCTAGCAGGAGCTCTCATAGCAATCCTTGGAAGTTTATAGGGAAGTTTCTTTAACTGTCTGATATGCAATTTAAGAGAAGTGACTGATGCAATTCCTAAAAGAATAATATTTAAAATAAATGTGTAAGTTAATAGAAAATCATTTTTCATCAACTATTCACCCAACAGACACTTGACTTGCTCGAAGGTTTCGTTTTCGAATACCAAAAGCTTCTGGTGATGGAAATTTCGTCAGATACACAGCGCAACATTTTTTTGTCTCAAGAGCAAATTTATGTGTCTCCGAAGGATTTTGGGCCGCTGAATCCGAATCCGGGCTCAGATTTGCTCTAACACGTCACAATTTTGAGCTATACCTCAATTTATAAGACAAAATTTGCGATTTTGGGCTTTTTTGACAGCAAGCCATTAAGCAAGGAAATATTTTTTTTAAGCAATCAAAAGGTTAATTGGTCAATTAACATCTAAATTAACGACTCATGCAAAATATTTCGTTTAACCTAATCAAATTTGATAGATTTTAGCATTTTAAATTAGTATGAAAACTTGCATGCAACTTTGGGTGGGTGACTTGTATGGGAAATATCGTACCTAACATAAATCGCTTGAAACTATCAAATTTGATTAGGTAAAACGAAATATTTTCCATGAGTCGTTAATTTAGATGATAATTGACCAATAAACCTTTTGATTGCTTAAAAAAATATTTCCTTGCTTAATGACTTGCTGTCAAAAAAGCCCAAAATCGCATATTTTGCCCTATAAATTGAGGTATAGCTCAAAATTGTGACGTGTTAGAGCAAATCTGAGCCCGGATTCGGATTCAGCGTCCCAAAATCCTTCGGAGACACATAAGTTTGCTCTTGAGACAGACAAAAAGTAAATTTTTGTTACGCTGTGATATCGGAAGAATATCCGTCTGATTAAAGTTGTGCACGTCATATCAAGCATAATTTTTCAAATCGACGTATCTAACTTTTTTCACTAATCTGAGTAAATTCATGGTCAATGTTGACGACCATTTAACTAAAATAGTTTTTTTTTATAAAAAGACTTTTCATAAGTTTTTTCGTGCTTAACATCACCAGGGATATTGCACGCACTAGGTAAGGAACAAAACCTACTCATTCCATATAATTTTCACAATGAATTTTGACAAAAATACACATACACCGGGTTGGTTCGAGATACGTCATGCCAGATACGTCGCTTTTGTATGGTGCCAGTTTGGTGTATCTGTTACTTTTGATTTTGGCTAGATACGTCGTTTGGTTTTCTCATATATCAAAGCGGTGTATCTATCAGTAAAGTTGTAAACATCAAAATAGTTAGATACGTCGTTTCGAAAAATATGCTTAGTTAAACAAATTAAGCAATAAATCATCAAACAGTGATGTGGATTCTTCAATTTGCTTTATGAATCATGCATGCAGCAGTAAACCCGGATTTGTTTACATTCTCGAGTTACGTCGGATTGAAAAGTTATGCTTGATATGTACTCTGTCAGAGTCGGCGTAGGAGTTCTTGATATTTTTTTTTATTAATTCGTAAAGATCTCAAGGCTGGGGAAAGAAATTCTGGAGAATAGATAATTTTGGGGTAACTGTTTTACGTTTTCAAATAAATGAAACTGTTGCACATTAAAAAAAATACTTAAAAAGAAAATTGGAATGTATAGATGGAATACAATATTTACTTATTTCAGATATAATTCAAGCTGTTCTCCTGTGTCAGAGTAATTTAGAGGACACTTACTGGAATACTTGTATTGGAACTTTTTGAGCAAAATTTGCAGATTTTCTGGTAAAAATTTATAATTTTAAATGAGGGCCTTCGGAAGGAAACTAAAGCGTGGGTCCTGCGATGAACTAGCCTTAGGCTAAAAATCTCGTTGATACAGATAAAAACAAATAAAGGCAGAGTTAAATTAAATGCACAGTGTTGAAGCTCTAGTAATGTACACTAAGTAGGCTAAGCTTTTTGATGGAGCTTCTAAGAATCACTTTCACCTCCGAAAAGTTATTTATAAATCATGAGCAGATATTTTGGAATACATTTTGTGACCAACAAAATTCTAAGAACCTTTCAACCTACTCTCGTTACATAATTCGCTGGTCTGTTCAACACCAGAGACAGCGTGTGTTCGGAGAACTATTTGTGGACTTAAGGAACCCATTACTGCGAACAAAACTCTGTGAAGTGTATGATCTTTTCTACTTCTCCATCTCAGTAGGTATCCAGTTATGAAAGACGAATTAAACATCTGTCTTAACATGCAGAATCTAGGCGAACGTTAACGTAGGAGATAGCGTAGCCAAGGAGATAGCTGCTCAGTGTTTTTCATTATTATGTTATTTTAATGTGTTTTACTATTATTATATAATTGTGTTTTTTATTATTTATTCCTTTCATTTCTTGCCTTTTTCGTACATCAAAGTCTACTGAATGGCTTTACGTTCAGTTAAAAAAAAACGGAATTTTCAATAGAAATTCGAAGGTCAATTCACATATAATCAACTTAGTTCGAAGAATTGAGATGATGTATGTATGTGTGTATGTCTGTTCACAATATAAATACACTATTTGTTGAGGCACTTCCCATTGATTGATTTTAATGATTTTATCATGAGTCGAACCGGAATTTAACTGATTTATTTGCTATTAAAAATAGTCCGGCTGGGTCGAGGCGTTCCGGAGTTATGGCCATTTTAGGGATCCAGACCAGCACCGGTGCAACTGGCCATACATAAAACTGTTGACGAATTCTGAACGATGTGCATACAACCAGGGAGATCAGTAATTCACGATGCCGGTTCAACCCTCAAGATGGCAGACCACAACGCAAGGTACTGTTAATGGAGTGTGAGGCTCCAAAATCATATGACAGTGTGGGAAGATGTTAGTAGTTAAAAATGGCGAACAAAATATCCAAAATAACGGCCCAAAATTAAAGATGACGACTTTAGGAATTTTAGTCTTAAGTGCGATAAAGAATGTACACAGCAAAAAGTAGTCATCAAAAAGGTCCCAATTCAGTCTTAGTTTTATACGCATTACTAAATTGAATACCTGTATATGAATACTAATGGGATTGTTCAATGATAACCATTCAGAAACATAATTTATGCTAAGTACAGCTCAACATATCCCAAACTTCATTCCGTTTTGATGAACATTCTGCTGTATGACAAATCGGTAGCTATCTTTGGCCAAATGACTGGACATCATTTCATACCCATCGAAAACAAAGCCTGTATCCGCAATAATCGGGACATAGGAGTATGGCTGTAACTCTGCAAAGAATCGGTAAAATTGACCAAATAATTGACTGAGAACTCTTTGGTGTATGTTTATTATTTTCGCCAAATTTCATAAAAATCGACGCATTACTTTTAACTCTGGATGAAAAACAAACAGACGTGATTTTAAGCATTTTGTACAATCATGACCAAAATTCATTCGCATAATAGATGGTTCATTTACGTTACAGTTCAAAGTTCTTATAGAGACACTTTCTTGCAAAATTTCATCAACTTTGAACGATTGGTTTGAATGCTACTGTTGTTGACAGGGGTGAGTGTTAGTGAAAATTTTCGGTGTTTTTCATGTGCGATGTTTGCCTATTCATAACTTTTGAACTTCTCTGCCAATTTTCATGAAATTTTCACAGAAGGTAGTTGATTATGTGTATGTTATGCCTGCAAAATTTGATGATTATTGATACAGTTGTTTCAAAGGTAAAATCGAAACAATAAAGGGTGCTGACTAATGGCTGTCTGAGGGGCTAAAATCACGTTTAGTCCCAATACATGTTTCGACTATAAAATTGTTGATAGTGAATCGATTTTTTTTTTTGAAATTTTGCCTATGCAACAAATGTAGATTGAGAGATTTGTGTTCAAAATTTAAGCCATTGTCTTCGCCATATTCAAAAGTTAGCGTTCTGACAAGCAAAACTAGGGGCTGTACAAAATTCCTCCAATATTTCTGACAAAAGGGGCTGACAAAATTCCTCCAATATTTCTGAAAAATTTAGCTAAGGAGCTCACTGCTCCTTTATTTTGGCTTTTTAAAATATCACTCGATACTGCACACTTCCCAAAAGTATGGAAAACCTCTTTTTTAGTGCCTATTTTTAAATCTGGTCGTAAATCAGACGTACGTAATTATCGCGGCATAGCCATTATCTCTTGCATTCCAAAACTATTTGAGGCAATTGTCAACAAAAAGTTATTTCTACAAATCAAAAACAGAATAACTTACATGCAGCACGGCTTTTTTAAAGGCCGATCAACTTCAACAAATTTGCTTCAATTTGTTGACTATGTACTGAATGCAATGGATAATGGAAATCACGTGGAAGCTCTTTATACGGACTTTAGTAAGGCATTTGATCGCATCGACATACCAATGCTACTTTTCAAATTGCAGAAAATTGGAATTGAACCAGGTCACCTGAAATGGCTTGAATCATACCTGACTGACCGCCAACAAATAATTAAATTTGATGGATACAAATCAAAACCAATTCAAGTCACTTCCGGTGTACCACAAGAAGAATGTGGAAAAATGTGAAAGGGTTAGGGATTTAGGAGTAATATTAGACTCTAAACTTACATTCGTTGACCACTACAACACAATCATTCACAGGGCTAATAATATGCTAGGGTTCATTAAGCGCTTCTGCTATAACTTTCATGACCCATATACAATTAAAACACTTTATATTGCCTATGTTAGATCTATTTTAGAATACTGCAGCACTGTATGGTCTCCTTTTTCAACCACGCACGAAGAAAGATTAGAATCAGTGCAAAAACAATTTCTACTGTTTGCTCTTCGTAAATTAGGCTGGACATCATTTCCACTTCCGTCTTACAAAGCACGCTGCATGCTTATTGACATACAAGCAAGAGCGGCGTGAAATCGCAATGATTTCATTCGTAAACGATATCGTTTCGCATCGTATAGACTCGCCTGAAATCTTCTTCTTCTTCTTCTTGGCGTAACGTCCTCATTGGGACAAAGCCTGCTTCTCAGCTTAGTGTTCTATGAGCACTTCCACAGTTATTAACTGAGAGCTTCCTCTGCCAATGACCATTTTGCATGCGTATATCGTGTGGCAGGCACGAAGATACTCTATGCCCAAGGAAGTCAAGGAAATTTCCTTTACGAAAAGATCCTGGACCGACCGGGAATCGAACCCGTCACCCTCAGCATGGTCATGCTGAATACCCGTGCGTTTACCGCCTCGGCTATATGGGCCCTAATCTTATCAAAACTAAATTTTTATATACCTACTCGGCAATTAAGAAGTCGGAATATTTTCGCAAGTAACCACCACCGAACAAACTACGCCAAATTTGGGCCTTTAAATCGCATGATGGTTGCTTATAATAAACATTGCGAAACGATTGACTTTACCATGTCCAGGCAAAATTTGAAAACATATTTTCGTACCATTAGAAATAGGAACACTTAAAAAACAAAACACTACTTAATTCATTTCTTTTAAATATATTTTTCAATGTATTTCATAATTATAATATTAGAAATAAGAAAAAAAATATATGTATAATGTACTAGTCTACGTCGGTTGACGAAATGAAATAAATAAACAAAATTCAATGGCGCACATTCTACTCATTTATTGCTACCACAAAAAGTACTGCACCGATTCACATGAAATTTTGTAGGTGAAATAAACACATCTTAAGATCTTATTAGGCCAAATTAGAGTAATTTTAAAGTATATATTGCAGAGTTACAGCTGTATTTTTGTGTCCAGATTATTGCGGATACAGGCTTTAGCAGCCTGCAAGTATTAAGTACTAAGAGATTCGTATCAAAATGTACTTCATTAAACAAAATTTTGTTTTCCCCACAACATTCAGGGTGGCGATGATTTCTAAACTTTTTACTATTGCAGCCCTTTTCTAAATTTGAAAAAACTGCGTGAAGCATCAATGCTTTTTACAACATATTCTTAATGATAAACTTGGATCTGTTAAGGGAATGCCTGCAAATAAAATAAAGTATATGTAAATACTATTCCATATTATTCCAGTTATGTGTTTTCATCATATGACAGATACGTATTTCGACCACAACTGTAACCTTCACAATCTGCAGTGTTATGTACATGACTCGACCCAAAAGAGGACAGAATTTTGTGTTCTGAACATAGATAGTTATTTGTTCCAGACTAAGGAACCTGTGGCACACCTGAGAATCTTTTGCGGTGCATAATTTGGAAATGCACTGTTATATGCAATAAACTCGTGAACTATCAAGTATCTCTTTCTCTTTTCATTGCTGCTGTAAATAATTAGGAGGAGCCCCTGGTATTTATTTACAAACATAGAGCAAACCATGACTGCCGATGTGTTGAGTGTTGACCCACCCCAAAAGCCATCCATACTTGTAACGTGGTTACAAGATTGCAATAGATTGCTCGTTTTTTACAATTTCGATTGATCATCTTTTTGCCATGAACAGTTCATCTTAAATTTTCAAGTCGCGCGCCTCTTTGATATGCGAACTGCACCGCGCTCGCTCTGTATACGACGACCGAGGTTTTTGAGAGTGTTGCACTTATTGCAACGGCGCGCTTCCTGAAGGTACAATCGTACCCTAAACGAAGTAGACATATTTAATTCATTATACGACAATAGCGCTGTTCGGTGGTGGATATTGTAACCGTTCATCTCTTATTCCAAAGCAACCATGAACTTATCCGATTTCTTCGATTCTGTCCTTCAAACTGATGAGCTATTTTGACGGATTATGCATTGTGTGTAATAATCTGTTATCCAAAGGACAAAAATTCTGGTCAAGAGTTTTTCCGAGTCAATGAAAAACGATGGCTTCACTCACGGGTTTGGGTAACGAGTGGAAAACTCGCATCCGTTTGTGTTGATGCATGATTTCATGACTTAGCAGCATGGTTCCATTACTCAAAGTCATGGTGTTTGATAAATGAAATCAAGACTAGGTGTGCCCTCACGCCTTTAGCAACTGCTCAAAGCAAATTTCGGCTACTCATTATATTCAACATATAGAGTGGACATAAACTTATGACTTGACGGATTCAAACAATAACATAATTTATCAACCTGTTTGTAATTGGCTTATTTACAATTATGTCACGCTCTGTCATCAGAGATGGCATTTCACCGTAGCGATTCACTGCGGTGTCAGTTTATCGACCACACTGGGGATAGGAACATTTTTCACCACACCACTGCCGTAATTCTGCAAAGTGACGTAAGCGACATTGATAGTTTTTGCCCATTTTTTGGTTATTATGCATAAAACTCTTGCTCATTCTCTAAGTTTATTTCGATAGATGATAGATTACGACTAGATCTTACATTTTAATACAGCAGGCATACCACAGTGTTTATTTTACACCAGATATTATATATAATATACCAAAAAATATCGACATTTTGAATGGCGCTTACGTCACTTTGCAGAATTACGGCAGACCAAGAAGCCAGTTTCTCTTGTTTTGGGTGGTAGGTAGACCAAGCGCTAGTGCGTGCTCTTGCTCGTCCGCCTTGGATCGAGTGTGGCTCACTCTTTCGCGCGCATCGCTCTCCGGCGCTCTCCCGTGTTTTCACCCGGCAGTCACCGAATTATCACCATGGTGTCGCCGGGGCGAGAACTCTCCGGCGTTTCACCGCAGCGCGCACTCTGGCGCAAAAACCTCACTGGAGCGCGCACCCGGGTGATTTTTTACACTTTCACCGAAGAGAATTTGAAATCGCTCTCGCCGCACTGTTGTGTGGCCTAGTGCTCAGGGAGCTAAGAGATTTATTTCTACCCACCAAGCTTGCGCGCATCCGAATCGCAGTGGTGGATCCACACATAAAAGAAGGGCTCCTGTTCAGATGCACAGCGTGAGTGGTGTATTTTCTATTTCTCTTTCCCACACTGAGGATATGGACATCTCTGTCTGTCATGACCGAAAAATGAACGAGTATCACTAGACGCTTGTTACGTCTAGAACATTTTGTCAGTTTGTTTTGTATGTTATATTGGGGGTTGTACATCTATCCCTGAGCTTTAATGAGCATTAATAGTGTTCAAGCTATTTCGCGATCGAGTACAAGACAACGTCACCTAGCACGAACATCAAAATGTAGACGGTATTGTGCTTTTGTCCTAATAAAGATACTCCCTTAGAAATACAAACTCCTAGACCAAAAACAAACTAAGAAAGCAACTATCGCTGTGAACTAAAGGCCACCTGCCAGAAGAAAAATATAATTACAGGATTCACTGATGGACCAAGAATAATAATAAAACCTCGTCATCTTGGGATTTCAATTCATTACACAGCGAAACAAAAATTATCTTTAGGTCTGTCTCAAGAGCAAAATTATGTGCCTCTGACAGATTTTGGGCCGCAAAAGCCGAATCCGGGCTCAGATTTGCTCCAGCACGTTACAATTTTGAGAAATACCTCAATTTATAATGCAAAATGTGCGATTTTGGGCTTATCTGGTTGCCAGCCATTAAGCATGGACATATTTATTCAAGCAGTCAAAAGGTAAATTGGTCCGGTAACATCTAAATTAACGACTCATGCTAAATATTTCGTTTTACCAATCTAAATTTCACAGTTTTAAGTATTTTAAATGGGTACTCAAATTGCATGCAAGTTTTGGAGGCTGAATTGTATGGCAAATATTGTACCTACCATAAAATGCTTAAATCTTTGAAATGTGTTGCATGTTGTGCATTTGTAATGTTCCATTTCGTTTTTAGTATCTGAGTTCCGGAACTTGAGGCCAGTTACGGTAAATGAAATAAGCATTTATAAGGTTCCAATATATTCGGAAACATTGGCGTCTAACTAAAAAACACAACGGTAGCAATTCTATGTAGGTTATGTTCTGTGCTCACGAAGTATTAGTTTTATTTCACTTTTCTGTTACTTTCAATCCATTAGTTAAGCTCTATAACTACATATAATTAAGGAATGTCTTGCCATGGCGGTGATTAGTTTAGAGAAAACGTATCAAGAACATAGTCAGAGCCAATTTGCCAGAACTTAGCTGGTACACTTTCGAATTTTCCATGACTCACTGGTCTGCCCATATTCGCATAGTCGATGTAACCACCAGCGTCTGCTCTGATAAGAAAACACCATTTTATAGATTTTTTCCGGATTTATATATGCACCGATTATTTGAATGAAATAATCTGTCAGTTTCGTAGATTACAGCTACAAAAAGTGAGCCGCAAGGATTTCAAGATGTTTCATGTATTTTTTGCATATTAAAAACGTGTACGTCAGTTTATGCGACCATTCAGTCGTTTTGATGAATGATTACACGGATAAGTTGACGTAACAACCAGATTGCTGTGACCGTTATGTTAGCTATTACGGTACCCGTTTTCTGAACACGTGTTAGATTTTTTTCCGGAATGTCCGGTGTTCGTGCGTTAAATTCATTCTTTGTTGATAAGCAGCAGTTCCAACTCGAAAGAAGATGTGCTAACCGTGGTTCCAAAAAATAAAGCTAACACGTCACATTCTGAAAATGTGAACTTTTTGATAGTGCGGTCGAGCGTATCATAAAGTATTTATCGTAGAAAGATCGTAGTAAGATTCACAGTTGGTCGGCTTTAAATCAGACCGGACCAACTGTTTTCAATGATTATGGGAAAATGTCCTCCAAGAAATTGGGATATCAAATCATGTGCATTATTTCTTGAAATATTATGATTCCTTGGCTTATCTCTACCTGTCCTAAAATCGCCTAGTCCAATTTGACTTTACGCAGACCAGTTTTCTTACTTCGTTGAATGTGTGCAAAATACCGGAATTGACAATAATCCCCAGGCTCTGTGATGGATCCTAACGGCTTCTTCCAATGCACTTTGCAATTAAGGCAATCTATGTTGAAAAGGTTATTTTATGCCTTGTCCAAAATATGGTGTTGTACGTAACTATTTATTAAGAAATTACTAAGGTATATTTACATTTTTTTTTAGATTTACTTGATAAACTGAAACATTAAGTGTTACCCGCGGGCCTCATTTATTTTTTCTCAAATTCAACAAATTACGAAATGTTACGAGACTAATTTCATTTTAAGAACCTTGTACTATTCCTCTGAACTAAGTTTTTACAATTAAATTAGTAAACATCACAAGCTCATACACCCAACGCCTAATCAGATAGATATGAATTTAATTTATCTAAGTTTTAGAGGATGTTTACGACTGGGTAGAAATGTTGAACTGTTGTGGCTTTCTCAGTCTAACAGAATTAAAACGGCTATGCCAAACTCACCGTTTCACTTCTGTTAGACTGAAAAGCCACAGCAGTTCAGTAGTATTGTTTCAATGATGGTTTTGAAACAAAATAAACAAAACGTAAAACTTATAATAGTTTTTCTGTGGAATGATTTTACTCGTGGCTAATCATGAGTTTACTATTTCATTAATCAATCAGGTGCCACAAAAACTCACGTTTCGGGTTTCAATGAGTTTGCTTCAAGCACTTAGCAATAAGTAGCTGAAAGGGGGTTTGAGGAGTTGACGTCGTAATTCAGAGGAAGCGATAGAGATCTACCACAATCACCCATACAAAAAATAGAACTGTTCATACAAGAAGTGTTTGGATTCTATTCTTAGGAAATTTGACAAACACCCATTTTAGAGTAATTTAAAGTAAGCACATTACCTGCGAACAATACTCGCCGCATACCATGATCATGGCATATGGCGGCGTTGCATGAACTACGAATTGTACCAAGTATATAAATAAATCGATACAGTATGGACCCAATTTTGTCAGCCCCACAAACTTTTTGCTCTCATTAACTTACAGTCAAACGTTAACTAATTCAATCATGTTCATGACAAAACTACTGCTTGAAAAACTATTTAGATTTTCAAGGAGAACAAAAACTGTGTCCCCGAAACAGGCTGACAAAAACGGGTAAATAATGTATAATGAAGCGGATAAAACACGGAAGGCTGTGGTGGGCTGTATACGTAGCTCGTATGCCGGAGAAACGACAAACTAATACCATATTAGCAGAGAATCAGGAAGGAGCCCTTGGCTTCGTGGTAGGACACGCACGTTGACCTTTTAGGACTTCCTCAACTGCATTTTGCGGCCCTCAGGGGACTCCAAAATCTCAGGGCGACATAAAGCTATTGGCCCAGGACCAAGACCAGTGGAGGCGATTGCTTCAATCAGCGTAGACTCAGCACTACGAGTTGTAGGCTGTCAAGTATCAATTTGTTTAATTATGTGCATGTTGTTGTCAAAGCATCATAAATGTTTCAGTATCTACATTGTATCCATAATAAGTATTAACCCGTAGGCTACGAGGCTTACAACAAAATTTCAAACCGCTGCCAAAGACGCAAACATCAATATTTTTCAATGAAATTTTGAGGTTCACTTCACTATTAGCTGTAGTTTCAGTTATGCTGGGAGCCATAAAAAATGAAGCCACGAGGACAGTTTTATTCCGGTGGACGTCTGGGTCAGGAAGGGTAAAAATTGCATAACCTTCCTTTTAGCAAGGCCCCATTAGTTGGAAATCAAATAAATTCATCTGAAAAGTTGTTAGGAAGTAGATTTTTCTTTCCTAAGGCAGGTCTTAATCATATTGAATTTAACTATAAGAAAATCTTGATGGTAACACACTGTTTTTGTTGGAAAAATCATGTTTTCCACGAAAGTAAGACGATTTTACAAGAAATTGCATACTTTTGGGCGATAACTGCGGTACCTTTTGTGAAACATTAACCGCTTAAAAGTAGGCAATTTCTTGTAAAATCGTATTACTTTTGTGAAAAACATGATTTTTCCTACGAAAACAGTATGTTAACATCAAGTTTTACTTACAGTTTAATTCAATATGCTTAAAACCATGCTTAGGACAGAAAAATCTACTTATTGCGTGCCTCAAAATCTTTTACAAGCGCATAGGAATTAGACTCAAAATTGAAAATATTTTGGCAGCCTGGAAAAAGTTGTACACCACCTATATACTTCTTAACCCCCAGGCCTGACGTAGTATACAATAATACATAGAACTAACAACTTTTCAGATGAATTTATTTGAATTCCAACTAATGGGGCCTTGCTAAAAGGAAGGTTATGCAATTTTTACCCCTCCTGACCCAGACGTCCACCGGGATAAAACTGTCCTCATGGCCTCAGTTTTTGTGGCTCCCAGCATAACTGAAACTACACCTAATAGTGAAGTGAACCTCAAAATTTCATTGAAAAATATTGATGTTTGCGTCCTTGGCAGCGGTTTGAAATTTTGTTGCAAGCCCCGTAGCCTTCGGGTTAAACATAGTTAATAATATTCACTATAAAAGCTGTTGATATTGAAAATGACTTTCAGGCAAATCAAATACACTGAAACCTTCATTTAAGTCGATGCATGGCTGATCGAAAATAATTTTTACCGTGCAGGTAATGACTATACTATACAGTTTAATATTTTTTGACAAACCTCCTTTCTCATGCGAAGTGTTAAAAAATATAAAAGTCTTTAGTTTTATTATTGCTTGAACGGTAAAAATTATTTTCGATCAGCCATGCATCGACTTAAATGGAGGTTTCAGTGTTATTAGATATCACAAATATAAATTATCCTCTTGTTGGCGTAACGTCCTCACTGGGACAAAGCCTGCTTCTCAGCTTAGTGTTCAATGAGCACTTCCACAGTTTTTAACTGAGAGCTTCCTCTGCCAATGACCATTTTGCATGTGTATATCGTGTGGCAGGCACGAAGATACTCTATGCCCAAGGAAGTCAAGGAAATTTCCTTTTCGAAAAGATCCTGGACCGACCGGGAATCGAACCCGTCACCCTCAGCATGGTCATGCTGAATACCCGTGCGTTTACCGCCTCGGCTATATGGGCCCTTAAAAAAACATATAAATTATGTTTATGTCAATAAATTATCGCAATAAATTATGTTCAATCACGTTTTATAGGGAGATTTTAGTGTTTTTGCACACAGACGTCAATTTTGCGACTACATGGTGGTTACGTCAAAACGTTCTTTTCAATATACTCACATGTTTTAGAACAAACACATTTTTTTAATAATTGGAGCATATGCTATACACGGTGTAGGATATGTTAAGTTAAAAAAGTGGATTTTGACCTATGTGGCGTTTACGTCACCTATGCGAATATGGGCAGTGATAGTTTTGTGTAGTTAATGTGTGGTGGATTTGTGTTATTGTGTGACATATTTAGAGATTAAGTAGTGCTTGTAGAGCTCGACTCTAGAGTTTATCTGACAGGATCCGACTTTGATCGACTTCTTGAAGGAAAAAAAAATCCAGGGCTGAAAGTCCATTGCTCATGAAAAACTGCCGTAATGGTGATGTTGTGTTACGTTTACAGGGGATACTCAAAATAACTGGGACAGGAAAAATTTTCATTTTTCAAAAAATGTTCAACTTACTGTAACTTTTCGAAAAGAGTATCGTATATTCTTAAATTTTCACTGTAAGCTCTAGTAACTGTAAAAAGTGGTGTATCAGTGGTCCTAATTTGGAAAAGATCGGGCTCTTCTACACGAAGTTAGAAAGGTTCTCGAAAAAGTTATAATTATCCGATAGCCTACTTTGGGCTGTTATATCTCCGGATTCAACAAACCAAATGCAATGAAGTTTTGCTCATTTTTGACACATATAATGAGCTATTAAAAACTTTCGACAAAACTTAAAATTCTCTACACGAAAGAAAATTATAACGATTAGCTTATTTTTCTAATATAACACCAATTTTTGCAAAACTTCGTCATCGTTTCAAAACTTGAGATAGTAATTGTAGTTCATTTAAACTTCCTCTAATTGACTTGAATATATTCATGTTTCGAAGGAAAGCTGCCAAACGGCATTAAGTTGAAAAAGTAATGGGTGCATCCATGAAAAATAGATAAATTTGCTTTGATAACATAGAATAAATTAAATCGCCATAACTTTTTTTCTTATTATTAATTTCAAATTAAGTCAAATGTTTTTCAATGTGCATTATATGAGTCATTATTGATCAAAATTTCATTGCATTCGGTTTATTGAATCAAGAGATATAACATCTCAAAGTTGGCTATCGGATAGTTGTACCCTCTTCTAGAATCTTCCTAACTTCTTGTAGAATAGCCCGATCTTTTCCAAATTTGGACCACTGATACACAACTAGTTGATGAACTTACAGTAAAAATTTCAGAATATTCGATGCCCTATTCGAAAAGTTACAGCTAGTTGAACATTTTTTGAAAAGTGAAAATTTTACCTGTCTCAGTTATTTTGAGTATTCCCTGTACAAAATAGTTTGAAGAATGTTCTATGGATCGCACTATTTGATTAATAAGACAATTCTTCGCATGTGCTACATTTCTAAATAGTCGTGAACGTTTCGTTATTTTGTATTATATGTTATGATTGGTTTGTAAATATATTTCCGATTAACAAATAAGCATTTGTAGTGTTCTGACTATTTCGGGCAATAGTTAAGTACAAGATACGAAAACCGTCCCCTAACACGGACATCATCATGTGGACAGTCTTGTAATGCAACCCGAAGCAGGATGCCCCCTTAGGATTAGAAACTCCTTGACCAAACTTAAGTTATATAAGCAACTTTTGCTGCGAACAAAAGCCAATATGCCAAAAATAATACGATCACTGGTCACAGGATTGACTGATGGACCAAGAACAATAATGAAACCTCGTCATCCTCGGATAGGACGTCGTTATCCATTTTCGGGCATAGTTAATGTTAAGTGTTGCTTGCATGTTGATAGTTGAGATGTGTTTTGTGCATTTGTAGAGCTCTGCTAACAGTTGTTCGTATTATGTTGCCCAACGTGGGGCACGATGCATTTGTAGTGTTTCGCAAAACTTTATCCGTTATACTCTCTCTGCCATCCCGCATCACGACATATTAAAACCTATCGGACTCAATTTGTGTGAGTATGGTGCAGGACAAATGTATATATAAAATGAAAATTGACCTATTAGTTCTCAATTTAGACCAAAACTTGTAACATCTATGTGATCGCAGCGCCACCACAGGTGAAGCGGTGGGTAGCGAGACTATTCCTGTAAAAACAAATCAGTAACAAATTTTGAAAACGACGTATAATCAATGGTGTAGCATTGATTATACGTCGTTTTCAAAATTTGTTACTGAAATACAGCCTAAATTGAGAATTCCCGTAGATTGGGTTCTGGTCGGACTATTTTTTATGGTCAGAGTCTTTGCTAAGTAAAAAATTGCAAATTTGAGAAATGTAGAGCAACATCTTATGATTTTTAATTATCCAATCAGAGCAGGACACGTTAGGAAATGCTTCGGTTCTGGTCAAACGAACTGGGAAATATTGGTCCCAAATATCACCTGATGTGGGCAAGATTTCATTACTGAAAGATCTGTGCATGAGTGACCAAGAAGCTTCGGTATCATATTCAACGGATCGTGAACATCGTGAACAAAGGTCAGACAAAACTAGTTTGTAGAAAAAGTGCACGTTTAGGGAATCAGGGCGAATCTAGCAGAATAAATCCTATCCAACAAGTTAGACTGCTTTATGTCTAGAAAATCATTACCTAATATTTTCGATTGCCCTAAAAGACTGCAATGCTAATGTGCTAAGGGGTGATACACAAATTATGTCACGCAAAAATCAACCTTTTTCAACCCCCCTCCCCCCTATGTCACATTTTTGCATGGGACCTCAATATTTTTGTAAGGGTAGTCACGTTGAAATATTGCGGGGCCACACACCCCCCTCCCTCCTAAGGGCGTGACGTAATTTGTGTACGACCCCTAAAACGCTGATCAAAAAACACCAAAGAAATCAGAAAAATCTGCTGCTTTTGCTAATGTTTATCAACATTTTTCACTGACACTGTGGAAGATTACAAGTGGTAGTCGAAATACGCGTATCTGTCAAAGGATAAACAAAATAGGGCGGAATTAAAAGGTACGAAACTGATTACACTCATTCAAAGAGGGTATTCGGCTTAGAGGGTTCGAAAAGTCGGTACAAGAAACAAAACATGTTAACAAATGTACAGGTGGTTCGGGATTGTGGGATGGAGCCGTGACAGGCATGCAGACCCTCTTTGTCCTAGGAAGTTGAGGGAATTTCCTTTGTAAATAGTTCCTTGATTTCCCATAAATCAATCCCAGATACCTTGAGTAGGATCTTGTTGAATACTCACACATTCACCGCTTTGGCTTCTTTGGGCCCCTAAGACTTCCATATCAGTGAGAGAAAAACATAATTCCACTTTTCCTCAATTTTGAGCCACTCTAATGCCAATCCTATCTAACGTCTGAAAATCTCTGAAAATCGGCTACGGATAGTTGCTGTTTGCGGTTTTCTTGCGGTGCCCGCGCACGGTGGTGGTCTCGTTTGAATAGCGTTGCGGGTAGGTAATTTTCGCCGCGTCCAACTGAAATGTTGTTGGTTTGCATTGTTAGCCGCGCGCTTGTTTATGATAACAATGGGCGGTCTGTCGGCGGATGGATGCAGTGCAGCATTGAATTGCAACGCAGCAGCAAACCAGTCTGATTTTTCTCTCGCGCATCACTTGTGGTGCGGTGGGTGATTATTGGCGGGAATTAAGGATAATTAGACACCACCCCGCTCGCCCGTCCACTGACTGGCTGATAGGGAGTTCGGTACAATTGAAATGGAGTTTGCAACACGTTTGGATGTTCGATTTGATTGTGCGGCGGCGGCATCATAGCCGATGATGGGTGGAAATGTTAGATGGATGAATATTCAAATTTATTCAAATTGGGAACAATTTGATGGTGGAAAATTGGATTTGCAATCCAATCAGGCGTTTGAACCTAAAACGTGTGACGAAATAGGTGTAACATGCTTTTCACCATCATCATGATTGTTTCATGATTCATGCTTTGTTTTTTTTTTCTTTGCGTAACATTCCAGCTGGAACAGAGTCTGCTTCTCTGAATAGTATTCTATGAAAATATTAACAGTTGTTAACTGTGTGCTTTCCTTGCATATAACTAATTTTACATTCGCATATTGTGTACTAGGTATGAAGATACTTTCCATTACAAAAATATCTTAGCCTCTTCAAAAGTACGCTAGTTCCGATAGAAACTCCGTGAACAAATGTTTTTCCAAACGTGTAATTAGTACGAAACCATTAGTGGAAGCATTACAATAGCTCTTAACCGTTCCCTAGCCCAACCGCCTAACGTACTTGGACTAAATGACGTCACGCTCGACCTCGTTTTAATCCCATCTTCGAAAGATGATCCGACAAATAGGTACGCAGTACAATGCCCAATTGCAAACGCCGCGCTAGTAAGAAATCCATCTGTGATCCCTCTCACCGCACCTCCCGCCGCAAGGCGCACACGCATCGACCAGCAACGATTTGAAAGTCATTAAAATGTTATAATTGACTGCTTTGAATAAGTAGTCGTGAAAGTTTTTCAATTAAAATTAATATTTCTCCCCCGTCGTCGTCGCGTCGTCGACGATTGCCGACGATGACGACTCAGACGCCGAAGACGACTCAGTTGCCCGTATCTTATTTCCCAGCCCTTCACTTAAGTTGGAGTCCGCGTTTGAAGAGGATGGATCGATGAACCGTCAAACCAAGTGAAGGAGAGCTTCCAATAAGCTTTCGCGTTGTTTTGTTGCCACTCACTCATCATTGGCGCGCGGCGGGCTGCTAATCGGAACAGTAACAATTCAGGTGGACCAGCTCTATCTCCGTAACTAAGTCTACCGTAACTGCGCGTACCTAGGACCGGAAACTGAGCTGAGGCGTTGAGAGCGGGGTGGTCTAAGTGATAGAAACAATTAAGGTGGGCATTAGTGTGGCCCAAAACAGGAAAAATTGTGGAATACCAAAAGGAATGTTTTGGGGATCATTTTTACCCCTTATCTGCAGCAGTCTCTTCAGAGGTTTCTCCAGTGATTTTTTCAGTGCTTTCATCGAAGATCCCTTTGGGAATTCCTCCAGGAATTCCTCCGGGGATTCCTCCAGGAATTCCTCCGGGGATTCCTCCAGGAATTCTTCCGGGGATTGCTCCAGGAATTCCTCCGGGGATTCCTCAAGGAATTCCTCCGGGGATTCCTCCAGGAATTCCTCCGGGGATTCCTCCAGGAATTCCTCCGGGGATTCCTCCAGGAATTCCTCCGGGGCTTCCTCCAGGAATTCCTCCGGGGCTTCTTTTAGGAATTCCTCCGGGGATTCCTCCAGGAATTCCTCCGGGGATTCTTCCAGGAATTCCTCCGGGGATTCCTCCAGGAATTCCTCCGGGGATTCCTCCAGGAATTCCTCCGGGGATTCCTCCAGGAATTCCTCCGGGGATTCCTCCAGGAATTCCTCCGGGGATTCCTCCAGGAATTCCTCCGGGGATTCCTCCAGGAATTCCTCCGGGGATTCCTCCAGGAATTCCTCCGGGGATTCCTCCAGAAATTCCTCCGGGGATTCCTCCAGGAACTCCTCCGGGGATTCCTCCAGGAATTCCTCCGGGGATTCCTCCAGAAATTCCTCCAGGAATTCCTCCGGGGATTCCTCCAGGAATTCCTCCGGGGATTCCTCCAGGAATTCCTCCGGGGATTCCTCCAGGAATTCCTCCGGGGATTCCTCCAGGAATTCCTCCAGGAATTCCTCCGGGGATTCCTCCAGGAATTCCTCCGGGGATTCCTCCAGGAATTCCTCCGGGGATTCCTCCAGGAATTCCTCCGGGGATTCCTCCAGGAATTCCTCCGGGGATTCCTCCAGGAATTCCTCCGGGGATTCCTCCAGGAATTCCTCCGGGGATTCCTCCAGGAATTCCTCCGGGGATTCCTCCAGGAATTCCTCCGGGGATTCTTCCAGGAATTCCTCCGGGGATTCCTCCAGGAATTCCTCCGGGGATTCCTCCAGGAATTCCTCCGGGGATTCCTCCAGGAATTCCTCCGGGGATTCCTCCAGGAATTCCTCCGGGGATTCCTCCAGGAATTCCTCCGGGGATTCCTCCAGGAATTCCTCCGGGGATTCCTCCAGGAATTCCTCCGGGGATTCCTCCAGGAATTCCTCCGGGGATTCCTCCAGGAATTCCTCCGGGGATTCCTCCAGGAATTCCTCCGGGGATTCCTCCAGGAATTCCTCCGGGGATTCCTCCAGGAATTCCTCCGGGGATTCCTCCAGGAATTCCTCCGGGGATTCCTCCAGGAATTCCTCCGGGGATTCCTCCAGGAATTCCTCCGGGGATTCCTCCAGGAATTCCTCCGGGGATTCCTCCAGGAATTCCTCCGGGGATTCCTCCAGGAATTCCTCCGGGGATTCCTCCAGGAATTCCTCCGGGGATTCCTCCAGGAATTCCTCCGGGGATTCCTCCAGGAATTCCTCCGGGGATTCCTCCAGGAATTCCTCCGGGGATTCCTCCAGGAATTCCTCCGGGGATTCCTCCAGGAATTCCTCCGGGGATTCTTCCAGGAATTCCTCCGGGGATTCCTCCAGGAATTCCTCCGGGGATTCCTCCAGGAATTCCTCCGGGGATTCCTCCAGGAATTCCTCCGGGGATTCCTCCAGGAATTCCTCCGGGGATTCCTCCAGGAATTCCTCCGGGGATTCCTCCAGGAATTCCTCCGGGGATTCCTCCAGGAATTCCTCCGGGGATTCCTCCAGGAATTCCTCCGGGGATTCCTCCAGGAATTCCTCCGGGGATTCCTCCAGGAATTCCTCCGGGGATTCCTCCAGGAATTCCTCCGGGGATTCCTCCAGGAATTCCTCCGGGGATTCCTCCAGGAATTCCTCCGGGGATTCTTCCAGGAATTCCTCCGGGGATTCCTCCAGGAATTCCTCCGGGGATTCCTCCAGGAATTCCTCCGGGGATTCCTCCAGGAATTCCTCCGGGGATTCCTCCAGGAATTCCTCCGGGGATTCCTCCAGGAATTCCTCCGGGGATTCCTCCAGGAATTCCTCCGGGGATTCCTCCAGGAATTCCTCCGGGGATTCCTCCAGGAATTCCTCCGGGGATTCCTCCAGGAATTCCTCCGGGGATTCCTCCAGGAATTCCTCCGGGGATTCCTCCAGGAATTCCTCCGGGGATTCCTCCAGGAATTCCTCCGGGGATTCCTCCAGGAATTCCTCCGGGGATTCCTCCAGGAATTCCTCCGGGGATTCCTCCAGGAATTCCTCCGGGGATTCCTCCAGGAATTCCTCCGGGGATTCCTCCAGGAATTCCTCCGGGGATTCCTCCAGGAATTCCTCCGGGGATTCCTCCAGGAATTCCTCCGGGGATTCCTCCAGGAATTCCTCCGGGGATTCCTCCAGGAATTCCTCCGGGGATTCCTCCAGGAATTCCTCCGGGGATTCCTCCAGGAATTCCTCCGGGGATTCCTCCAGGAATTCCTCCGGGGATTCCTCCAGGAATTCCTCCGGGGATTCCTCCAGGAATCCCTCCGGGGATTCCTCCAGGAATTCCTCCGGGGATTCCTCCAGGAATCCCTCCGGGGATTCCTCCAGGAATTCCTCCGGGGATTCCTCCAGGAATTCCTCCGGGGATTCCTCCAGGAATTCCTCCGGGGATTCCTCCAGGAATTCCTCCGGGGATTCCTCCAGGAATTCCTCCGGGGATTCCTCCAGGAATTCCTCCGGGGATTCCTCCAGGAATTCCTCCGGGGATTCCTCCAGGAATTCCTCCGGGGATTCCTCCAGGAATTCCTCCGGGGATTCCTCCAGGAATTCCTCCGGGGATTCCTCCAGGAATTCCTCCGGGGATTCCTCCAGGAATTCCTCCGGGGATTCCTCCAGGAATTCCTCCGGGGATTCCTCCAGGAATTCCTCCGGGGATTCCTCCAGGAATTCCTCCGGGGATTCCTCCAGGAATTCCTCCGGGGATTCCTCCAGGAATTCCTCCGGGGATTCCTCCAGGAATTCCTCCGGGGATTCCTCCAGGAATTCCTCCGGGGATTCCTCCAGGAATTCCTCCGGGGATTCCTCCAGGAATTCCTCCGGGGATTCCTCCAGGAATTCCTCCGGGGATTCCTCCAGGAATTCCTCCGGGGATTCCTCCAGGAATTCCTCCGGGGATTCCTCCAGGAATTGCTCCGGGGTTTCCTCCAGGAATTCCTCCGGGGATTCCTCCAGGAATTCCTCCGGGGATTCCTCCAGGAATTGCTCCGGGGTTTCCTCCAGGAATTCCTCCGGGGATTCCTCCAGGAATTCCTCCGGGGATTCCTCCAGCAATTCCTCCGGGGATTCCTCCAGGAATTCCTCCGGGGATTCCTCCAGGAATTCCTCCGGGGATTCCTCCAGGAATTCCTCCGGGGATTCCTCCAGGAATTCCTCCGGGGATTCCTCCAGGAATTCCTCCGGGGATTCCTCCAGGAATTCCTCCGGGGATTCCTCCAGGAATTCCTCCGGGGATTCCTCCAGGAGTTCACCCAGGAATTCCTCTAGGAATTTATCCAGGAATCCTTCCAGAGATTTCTCCAGGAATTCCTCCAGGAACTTCTCCAGGGAATTCTCCAGGGATTCCTACAGGGATTCCTACAGGGATTTTTCCAGGGATTCCATCAGGATTTCCTCCAGGGATTCAATCAGGAATTCCTCCAGGGATTCCATAAGGAATTCCTCCAAAGATTCCATAAGGAATTCCGCAAGGGATTGCATAAGGCATTCCGCAAGGAATTCCATAAGGAATTCCATAAGGAATTCCTTCAGGGATATCATAAGGAATTCCTTCAGGGATTCCATCAAGAATTCCTCCAGGGATTCCATTAGGAATTCCTCCAGGGAATCCTCCAGGTATTTCTCCAGAGACTCCTCCTAGAATTGCTCTAGTTATTGCTTCAAGGATTTCCCAGGATTTCCTCCAGGAATTCCCCCAGGAATTCCTCCAGCAATTCCTCCAGGAATTCCTCCAGGGATTCCATCACGAATTCCTATTGGAATTCCTACAGAAACTCCTCCAGGAACTCCTCCAGGAATTCCATAAGGAATTCCGCATGGGATTCCTGCAGCATTTCCGCCAGGGATTCCTCTAGGAATTTCCCCAGGGAATCCTCTAGGAATTTCTCCAGGGATTTCTCTAGGAATTTCTTCGGGATTTCCCCAAAAATCCTCCAGGGATTTCTCCAGGAATTTCATCAGGGAATTCGTCCAGGAATTTGTCTGGGAACTCCTCCAAGAATTTCTCTAGGAATTCCTCCAGGGATTTCTCTAGGAATACCATCAGATATTTCACCAGCAATTCCTCCAGAGATTCCCCCAGCAATTCCTCCAGAGATTCCCCCCGCAATTCCTCCAGGAATAACTCCAGAGATTCCTTTTGGCATTCCTCCAGGGATTCCTCTAGGAATTCCTCCAGGGATTTCTCTAGGAATTCTTCCAAGGATTCCTCCAGCGATTCCTCTAGGAATTCCGCCAGGGATCCCTCTAGAAATTCCTCCACTGATTCCTCTAGTTATTGCTTCAAGGATTTCTCTGGAAATTCCTCCAGGGATTTTTCCAGGAATCCTTCCAGGAACTTCTCAGAAAATTCCTCCAGGAATACCTTCAATGATTCCTCCTGGAATATCTCCAGGGATTCCTGCAGGAGTTCCTCCAGGGATTCCTCCAGGAGTTCCTCCAGGGATTCCTCCAGGAGTTCCTCCAGGGATTCCTCCAGGAGTTCCTCCAGGAGTTCCTCCAGGGATTCCTCCAGGAGTTCCTCCAGGAATTCCTCCAGGGATCCCATCAGGAATTCCTCCAGGAATTCATCCAGGAATTCCTCCAGGAGTTCATACAAGAATTCATCCAGGAATTCATCCAGGAATTCATCCAGGAATTCATCCAGGAATCCTTCCAGAGATTCCTTCAGGAATTCCTCCAGGATCTTCTCCAGGGGTTTCTCCAGGGATTCCCCCTGGAATGCCTCCAGAAATTCCTCCAGAAACTCTTCCAGGAATTCCTCCAAATACTCTTCCCAGGAATTCTTCCAGGAATTTCTTCAAAAGTTCCTCCAGAGATTCCTCCAGGGATTCCTCCAGGAATTCCTACTGGGATTCTTCCAAGAGTTCATCCAGGAGTTGCTGCAGGAATTCCTCCAGGATTCCTCTTGGAATTCCTCCAGAAACTCTGCATGGGATTCATCCAGGAATTCCTCCAGAAATTGCTACAGGGATTCCATTAGGAATTCCTTCAGGAATTCTTCCGGGAATGCTTCCAAGAATTTCTCCAGGAATTTTTCAAGGGATTCCTCTTGGAATTCTTCAAGGGATTCCTCTTGAAATTTCTCCAGGAATTCCTCTTAGTACTTCGCCAGGAATTTTTCTGAAAATTCTATCAGAAATTCCTCCAGGTATTCGTTCGGAAATTCCTCCAGTGATTCTTCCAAAAAATCCCCCCGAAATTTTCCCAGGAATGGAGATTCTTGATACAAATAACATGAAGTCAATAAGGTATCCAACTCAGATCTATCAAGTGCTGAGCTTGATTACTCTTGAAGGGTTTTCAAGAACTCTCTAGTGAAACCGAATCTATAAACGCAACATGGCTTATTTTTATGGAAGCTCTTCCAAAGCAGAATGAAACGTCTTGGAATGCCTTTTAAATCCCTCCAAATTGCCCCGGTAGCTTACCTGAAAACCTGCGAAGCCTTCCAAAGCCCCAATCGTCCCCTGAAGCCTCCTGAAAATCCCTTGGAACGGTTTAAAACCGCTCTGAAACGCTCTGGGTCTCTCCAGAAACTTTTCTGAAAGTCTCTGAATAACTAGAAATCTATGGATACGCTCTGAGTCGTCTGGAATCTCTCATGTAACCCCATGAAACACCCTTGAAACTCACATGGGAGCCAGTGAAGATCGCTCCAAGGAGTCTTCCCTAAGGCATCCCTTAGGCATCTGAAGATCCCTTTGAAGCTTCTATGCAATCTCCTTAAGCCAGTCGAATCTCTCGAAAACCCCCGCTGAAACGCCTTGAAACCACTTAAAAATCCTTCCGAAACCCCTTTAAGGCTCAAATAACCATCATTCAGTCATCAGCAATCATCAATTATTCAAAAGCAGTTTTCTTGCTAGAAATCCAAAAACCGCCAATGAAAATTATTTCACTGCTATCCAGATGATGAGTAGAGTGCAGTGATAAATTTTCATTACAATTGGATGTGATTTCAGTGAGAAAACTGCTTTTGATTTTCTGGTAAAAGATGATGGTTTGTTTCCTCTTAAGCTCTCTTGAAACTCCTGTGAAGCCTTCGATAACCTCTCTGAGATTTCCCGAAAGCCCTCTGAAACGCATTTGATCTCCCCGTTAACCCACGCATAGTCGAGCAGTTGTATTTTATACAACACATTGGAAACAGCTCGCTTGTTGTACACATCCACGGCGTGGTGCTGGCGCTGGTGGTCGAAAGCGCGACAAGCAGAATTCTTAATGCTCTTGAAGGTCCCTTGAAACCTCGCAAGCCTTAACCTATCTTCAAGCCATTCACCCTCCTCAAACTTCTTTGCAACTTTAAATTCTATTAAGGTAATAAAGTGATTCAGTTTAGGTAAAAAATCTATTTAAGCACTCCTGATTCATTACCTACATGGAGGTTTCAGTGTAGAGCAAATCCAACCATAATGTAATAAGACACCCTAGGAATTGTACGAACAGTTTTAAAATAGGGTCTTGGACCATTTGGGCACTTGCTGCTATAACTCAGTCAATTTCCAACCGATTGCCTTAAATTTTTGCACATAGCTTGATACTGTGCTTGTCTGATCGTGTGATTAAGTCAACCGGTTCAAAATTGACTGAGTTAAAGCAGCAAGTGCCCAGAATAGGTGCTCCTGCCCAAATGGTCCCAGATCCTACTTTCGGAATATTCCAGATCAACAAACCTTCTTCGAAGAGCAGATATTCAGATCTACACTTGTGACAAATGCTTTAACAGCAGCACTACCTCAGTAACATTTTGTAGTCAAATTATGTATAAGAGGTTCTTAGAACCATCATAAAACACAAAATAAAAGGCATCAGGTTTTATGACGGTTCTCAAAACCTTTACAGGACTGATTAGCCATGGTTAGCAATGTTAATTGGGTAGTTCTTTATGCATTATCAATCACATCACTTCACTCAATCTTTTTAGTGAACAATATATTTATCATATTCTGTGTCATCTAAATTGTTATGGAGCTTTAGTTCTTTTGATCTATCGCCATAACCTCAAATTCACCAATTCAACAAGTGTGAACTCTTGAATTTTCAGAGAAAACCAGCTTGTGGTTAGTATAACACGTGAAGAATAGTTGTTCCCACCTGTTACCAATTTGATCTTGAATGCCTAATCATGAGAAGAGTAAACAACATTATTTGACCATAGTTGTTTATTCGAAGAGTCGGTCAAATTTATCGTAAATGAAATCAAATAATGTGTTCGAAGGACTTTTTAGCGGAAAGCTGTTCAATTGAGATGGATGTAGCTTTAGAACAACATACAGGGGATGGCCAAAATGTTTGGGATAGGCAACTTTTTTTCTCTCGCAAAAAAGTTCAGCATGCTATAACTTTTTATAGAGCGCATCAAAAAATCTCAAATTTTGACTGTTTGCCAACCTATTATATGTGCATCATTGGTACAAATTTGGGCTCGATTGATAAATCTTTCGCAAAGTTAGAACCGTTCGGGTAAAACACTATTTTTCAGACAACTCATTTTTGAGCTGTCATATCTCGGAAACCAGTGAACCGAATTGAATGAAATTTTGAACGTACACTAACAATATGTAAATGCTTCACAAACTATTAAAACATTGGTACTTTTTAAACATTGAAAAAAGTTATCAAGGATTGACACTTTTTGGATTTTTCTCGAAAAAATGTATTTTTTTCACATCAATGTCAATAAATTTTAGTGTTGATATCCAAAGATTTTCCACTTCTGTTCTCAAATTATCTCTAATCAGATATATTAGAGCCTATTTAGATTGAAGGAAGAACACATTTAATAATTTTTGTGTGGTATTGTAAATTTGACTTATTTTCCTCTATATGGGTAAAAATTTCAACCCGGTATAACTTAATTCGCCGTGAGAAAATATAACATTTTGTAACGTCGTATTAAGTATCAATATATTGTTGATAAACGTTATAAAATTCATTCAATTAGGTTCACTGGTTTCCGAGATATGACAGTTCAAAAATGAGTTGTCTTAAAAATAGTGTTTTACCCGAACGGTTCTGACTTCGCGAAATATTAATCAATCGAGCCCAAATTTGTACCAATGATGCACATATATCAGGTTGACAAACAGTCAAAATTTGAGATTTTTTGATGCACTCTATGAAAAGCTACTGCATGTTGATTTTTTTTGTGGGACAAAAAAAATTGCCTATCCCTAACATTTTGGCCATCCCCTGTATTTCAAATAATATATTGGCCAACCAGATTATTGTATACCATCACAGTGCAACAAAGGAATCTTTCTCTGTGGTTTTTAAATACGATATTTCGTATGCCGAAAATCCCCGCACACATTTGATTACATCGTGCTTAGACGAAGATAACTTGTTCTTCACATTTTACCGACGGGAAAACAATGATTTATTTACACATTTGAACAGCTTTTGCTGCACTCTGCAGCAGTGAATTCAAACTTTGAAGTGCCGCAGTACTTTTTTGGGGTGTGAATTGAAGGTCGGTTCAACAAGTGAATCTGGCGAAGTGAAAATTGAACGGTGATGAAGAACAATTTGGCTAGCTGCTGTTTTGATGCGGTTTTCCTTCGTCGTACCGAATCATCTCGTTGTAGAAATGTGAAATTTTGCGTAATTCTTCGATTTGCAGTGCTATAGGAGCTGGTTTTTGATAGTATACATCTTTTTGCTTCCATCTGACGAGCCATTGGCAAAGGTAAGTTGGAAAATCTGAAATTATGGCTTTTTTTGTCTGATAAGACGGGAATTAGCACATATGACCTAGTAGATTTCTACCTATTTGTGAGTTTTTTGGGTTATCTAAAAATTTCCTGGAGTTCCTATTGTAAAGGGCCATAACTGTTGCTTTTAAGCTTAGGATGTTTTTAATTTTACTTTTTATTACGTATATGCCGTAACAGTTCCCGTGCTTTAAATGAGCTCAAATTGGCAAATATCTTATTAGCCACTAACTTTGAGCCACTCTAGTGTGCATCTAGCAGTTGGCTTGTTAAACAACATACGCACTATGCATACAAAGCACCATCACCGCATCCATCTACTTATTTAGCAGGTAGTGCGGATTGGTGCGAAACAAATTTGTATATCTGAACAGATGAGATTTTCCATCGATGCGATGCGATGGATGGTAGCGGTAGCGGCAGTTTCCATTGTCTTGCGAAAAGGGAAAATGCGTTTTAATCGTCTTGGCTGCTGCGCCGCAATGGACGGTGTTGATGATGATGCTGGTTGGTGGAATAACTGCGAGTACAATGAATCGGCAGACAGACAAGAGGATTTGATGCAGATTAGAGGAAACGCACTTGGAGATTTAATTTTTTACACTCACTTGGTTACCACAACAATGATGGAGTCGAGGATTACATCAATCTTCTAGGATTTATGGGGAGTTTAAATTATTCATGTGAGATAGGAGGAAATAATCCTCAGTGAAGTTATAGTTGATGTTGGGAGAAGTTGGAGGGCACATTACCCGTTTCTTACACCCCTCTGCAGCTGCTCAGTTTCCCATATCTTGACTATCAGCTGGTGGAGACAGATGGCCAACTTTCTCGAAACCATCTCTTCACGAGTTTAACTGCGATCCCAAGTAACAAATAGGTTGAAGAAGGTTCCTGAAACCATAATTTGATTAACGGATACTAGAACCTTCTTCTTCTTCTTCTTTTGCATAACGTCTCAACTAGGATGAAGCCTGCCTGTCAGCTGTGCAAGACACTTGATTCTTCTTCTTCATCTTCTTCTTTATGGCTCTACGTCCCCACTGGGACTTGGCCTGCCTCACTTCAACTTAGTGTCCACTGTTATTAACTTAGCATTTCCACTGTTATTAATTGAAGGGCTTTCTTTGCCTGCCATTGCATGAATTTGTATATTGTGAGGCAAGTACAATGATACACTATGCCCAGGGAGTCGAGAAAACTTTCCCGACTGGAACGGGAATCGAACCCGCCGTCTCCGGATTGGCGATCCATAGCCTTAACCACTAGGCTAACTGCAAGATACTTACACAGTTATTAACTTAGAGCTTCCTCTGTCAATGACTTTTTTCATGTGTATATCATGTGGCATGCAAGAAGTTACTCTATGTCCAAGAAAGTCAAGGAAATTTCCATTACGGAAAGTTCCTGGATCGACCGGGTATCAAACCCGTCACCCTGAACATGGCCATGATGAATACCTACGTAGCTGTGGTCTTGTATAGAAGTTCTTATTACTAGAACTTATCCAAAACTAATTATTAGATTTCAAGTTGCTGCTAGGGATATGAGCCTTGCGATTTTAGATCTCGTTCACTGTGGTGAACTGTAGGTGTAACCAGAGGAATATGTCAAGCCGTAATTATATATTCTTAAACTAGGGCACTAGCTGCAGCGATTCAGCTTAGATGGATTACACTTTGTCAAGTGGCCCTATCCACTAATTACTGTCATTGCAAGTGATCAATAACTCATCACCCATTCACCGACTTCCTTCCTCGTTCAAACTATATAGATGTCCTTAAGGTTCATCCAAGTCGCATTAAAACACATGCTTCGAGCACCCCGTCGATCGTGACTCT
The DNA here is from genome assembly GCF_035046485.1 of Aedes albopictus. Taxonomy (NCBI): domain Eukaryota; kingdom Metazoa; phylum Arthropoda; class Insecta; order Diptera; family Culicidae; genus Aedes; species Aedes albopictus. The sequence goes on along the minus strand of NC_085136.1, from coordinate 239,208,313 downwards.
TATTACCAAGACGAAGGCAATATGAACGGTATATCAAAACACGGTCGCTTAGGTGAGCGGTACTTTTTAATTACCGCAGGCTACCGCTAGGTCCAATGAATTATGCCTCTGTTCTGACGAGATTGCGCGCCGCGCCGTACCGCCTTTAGTTTTATAATCGTCGCAACGCACCGTTGATCATCGCGAAACGACGACGACCACGGTGGATGATGGTCACTGACTGTAACTGGCAGTCGTCTCGGTGACGTCGTGATGGGGTGCCACTTGCAGTAGTGGAGCAATCCCCGCAGGAGTCAATTGATTGTGGCTTACATGAAGCTGCTGTCCAACTCGCGCTTTCCGTGGGTGACTCGTCTCTGTCTGTAATAAAAGTATTGCGCCAATCGGAAAATTTAACGTGTTCAATCCAAGAGTGTAGCCAGTTGTTTTTTTTTGACGTTGAAGATTGTAATTCGCTCTCAAATAAATATATGCACACAGCAAGGTGCTTCAAGATCGCACTAGCGTAGATATATTTTTACTTAAGGTACACCGGGGCAAGATGAAACGCAAAGTTTTGAAACAGATTTCAGTAACATTTTGAAATTTATTCTTCGCTAAAAGATTGTTTGAATCAAAAACTATGTGTTATGGAAATCGAATTGTTTATCATTATTAGAAAACAACATGTTAACCCGCTGTTTCATCTTACCCCACTCGTTTCAACTTGCCCCGGTGTACCTAATTTCATATTTCCCCATGCAAGTGTCAATGATGGTCATTTAAAAATCCCAATATCAAAATGCATGGAACAAACACCCAAGATGGAGTGTTTTGAATCAATTATTAGGTCAAATATAGGTCCCAAAACACGGTTCTAGCAAATCACATTCACTTCTCATGATAACTCCTTTTGAACATAGCGTGCGCGGTCACTGCAACTACATACATACTTCCAAAATATTATTTAATCATTTTTTCTCCTACACAGATGCACTTCATGATAATTTACGCAGTCACTTTAATTGCAATCGATTATTCATACATAACACTGCTCGACAACGTTTTACAAAATTTGGTGCTATAGGATGAGAAAACAATGAAAGGGGTTTGGGATCCTAGAAGTGTCATAGCGAAAGAATTTTTGGAAAATATTGGTCAGGGCCTTCACAGTTTATGACCGAATTTTGTATTAACACAATAAAGAAACAAACCTAAATAATGAAAACGGTTAAATATATGCACGCAACACGCCACGTTGTAATGCGCATATCAAATGAACACTGCAAGTTCTCCATACAAACTTCAGTCATAAACTGTGAAAAGGTTCAGTCTAATATTTTTCAAAATTTCTTTCACTATGACACTTCTAGGGTCCCAAACCCCTGTTCTTTTTTTTCTCTTCCCATGGCAAAATTTAGTGTTGAACGGTGCAATAATCCTGGGAACCTTTGATGCCTGCACGGCCACGCTGGTGGTAACAATCAATTATTCCTAAATTTCCTTCTTTCATCTTGACATAGTTTGCTTTATTCCTTCTTTTTCGATTCATTTTATTTCCTCTTTCTTTTCTTCTCGCTTCTTTATTTTCACTTTCTCAATTTATCCCTCTTCATTTTCCAGTTCTTTTGGCTTCCTCTGCTCTGCATTGTTGTATGGCTCCATCAAATTGTTATATTCGAATTTGAGCTACTGTCTAATGACAGTGAGTAATACCAACCTTAACAATTAGAAATGCCAAAATGTGCATAGCATAAAAGAGGAAGAAACTGAGGACTCGTCCTCTTTCGTGTTTGGAACGTCGACGCAGAAACATCTATTCTTATTCTACCAACCTCGTCACATACCCCCGGAGTTATATAGTGAGACTTCATCTTCAGACGTAATACAAATAAGAACTTCGGTTCTGGTTCAGATTTCCTTTTAACTAGTTCACTGTTTTTATGTTCTATTGGAAATGCTTTGCATTACATTGTTTTAATTATTGAAGCATGAACCGATTGGGACATCAGACGTCATCCTCCCTAGAGCCACCCTCGAGTCGTATTGTGCATAGGTATCAGCGACATGTTTACCAATAAGGACGTAGTGACGAACGTGATTATTAGGACCACACATACATGTTGGGATCCCAGGTGAACAACCCCAGTAATTCATCTCTTTCGATTATAGCACAAGAAAACACGCCAATTACATTCCGAATATACTTCGGTGACCAGATCACAACTGCTGATCTGCAGCACCGCTCAACGCAAACTGTTTTTATTTCATAATTACAATAGATACAATAATTCAATTTAATAGAGGTTTCCCGTAAAGTTCAATAATCAAATTTAAAATACAACATACATACATACATTTATTTGTTCAACATCACATTTAAGACAAGACATAATCAACAATAGTATGCTACAATACCCGGTTTGTGGCTGCCGCTCTCCATCCTCGGTCGCGCCCAATGCTTGCCAGGTCACGCTCCACCTGGTCCGCCCATCGTGCTCTCTGCGCGCCACGCCTTCTTGTGCCAACCGAATCAGTTCAAACACCAGCTTTGCAGGGTTGTCCGACATACTTGCAACATACCCTGCTCACCGTATCCTTCCAGCTTTGGTCACCTTCTGGATGCTGGGGTCGCCGTAAAGTGCAGCGAGCTCATGGTTCATCCTTCTCCGCTACACACCGTTCTCCTGCACACCGCCAAAGATCGTCGCTCGAAAACTCCGAGTGCTTGCAGGTCCTCTTCGAGCATGGTCCATGTTTCGTGCCCGTAGAGGACCACCGGTCTTATCAGTGTTTTGTACATGGTACATTTGGTGCGTGGGTGAATCTTTTTCGACCGCAGTTTCTTCTGGAGCCCGTAGTAGGCCCGACTTCCGCTGATGATGCGCCTCCGAATTTCTCGGCTCACGTTGTTGTCAGCCGTCAGTAAGGATCCGAGGTAGACGAATTCCTCCACCACCTCGAAAGTATCCCCGTCTATCGTAACATTACTACCCAGACGGATCCGGTCGTTTTCGGTTCCGCCTACCAGCATGTACTTTGTTTTTGAGGCATTCACCACCAGTCCGACCTTTGCTGCTTCGCGTTTCAGGCGGGTGTACTGCTCTGCCACCGTTCCAAATGTTCTGGCAATAATGTCCACGTCGTGCGCAAAGCACATAAATTGACCGGATTTTGTAAAAATCGTTCCCCGGCTGTCGAGCCCGGCTCGTCGCATCATATCTTCCAGAGCGATGTTGAAGAGTAGGCATGAGAGTCCACCACCTTGTCTCAGTCCCCGGCGAGATTCGAATGAACTGGATTGTTCACCGGAAACCCTTACGCAGTTTTGCACACCGTCCATCGTTGCTTCAATCAGTCTAGTCAGCTTCCCAGGAAAGCCGTTTTCGTCCATGATTCTCCATAGCTCTGCGCGGTCGATACTGTCGTATGCCGCCTTGAAGTCGATGAACAGGTGATGCGTTGAGACCTGGTATTCACGGCATTTCTGGAGGATTTGCCGTACGGTGAAGATCTAGTCCGTTGTCGACCGGCCGTCGATGAAGCCGGCTTGATAACTTCCCACGAACTTATTCGTTTTAGGTGACAAACGACGGAAGATGATCTGGGATAACACTTTGTAGGCAGCATTCAAAATAGTGATCGCCCTGAAGTTCTCACATTCCAAATGGTCGCCTTTCTTGTGAATGGGGCAGATTATCCCTTCCTTCCACTCCTCCGGTAGCTATTCGGTTTCCCAGATCCTGACTATCAACCGGTGCAGAAGGGTGGCCAACTTTTCTGGGCCCATCTTGATGAGTTCAGCTGCGATACCATCCTTACCAGCTGCTTTGTTGGTTTTGAGCTGGTGAATGGCATCCTTAACTTCCGTCAGCGTGGGAGTTGGTTCATTTCCGTCCTCCGCTGCACTGGCGTCGTCGTTTCCTCCGCTGCCGTGGGCTCCCGTGCCTACGTTCTCCACGCCGTTCAGGTGCTGATCGAAGTGCTGCATCCACCTTTCGATCACCTCACGTCCGTCCGTCAAGAGGCCTCCGCGTCTTTATCCCTTTATGTTTCGACTCGCGGCACGAAGCCGTTGCGGGATGCTTCTGATAGAACTTTCGTGTTTCTTGGGAACGGCACAGCAGTTTCATTTATTCACATTCCGCTTCTTCCAGGCAGTGCTTTTTTTCCCGAAAGAGGCGGGTCTGCTGTTTCCGCTTCTGTTTATAACGTTCCACGTTCTATCGAGTCCCTTGCTGCAGCATTACCGCCCTTGCTGCGTTCTTCTCGTCCAAAACCGTTCTGCACTCTTCGTCGAACCATTCGTTCCGTCGATTCCGTTCCACGTACCCGATGGTGCTCTCCAGCAGTCCTCTAGAGGGGCCTCATCAAGCTCGCCCTCGTCTGGCAACGCGGCTTCGGGATTCTGCGCGTATGCTGAGGCGACATCCGGTTGTTTCAGTCGCTCTAGGTTGTACAGTGGCGGTCGCCGGTACCGTACATTGTTGATGACGGAGAGTTTTGGGCGCAGTTTGACCATCACCAGATAGTGGTCGGAGTCGATGTTGGCGCCACGATAGGTCCTGACGTCGATAAAGTGCCGTCCGTCAATCAGAACGTGGTCGATTTGAGATTCCGTCTGCTGTGGTGATCTCCAGGTGTAACGATAAGGGAGGCTGTGTTGGAAAAAGGTGCTACGTATGGCCATATTTTTGGAGGTGGCGAAATCAATGAGTCGTAGGCCGTTTTCGTTCGTTTGCTGGTGGGCGCTGAACTTACCAATCGTCGGTCTGAATTCCTCCTCCTGGCCTACCTGAGCGTTTAAATCTCCTATGATGATCTTGACGTCGTGGCTTGGGAAGCGATCGTACTCGCGTTCGAGCTGCGCGTAAAATGCGTCCGAGTCATCATCAATCAGTACTTCCGGAGTGTGGGCTGTGCACGTTTATTATGCTGAAGTTGAAGAATCGGCCCTTGATCCTCAACCTGCACATTCTTTTGTCGATCGCTCACCAACCGATCACGCGCCTCTGCATATCACCCATCACGATGAAAGCTGTCTCCAGTTAGCCTAGTGGTTAAGGCTATGGATCGCCAATCCGGAGACGGCGGGTTCGATTCCCGTTCCGGTCGAGGAAATTTTCTCGACTCCTTGGGCATAGTGTATCATTGTTCTTGCCTCACAATGTACAAATTCATGCAATGGCAGGCAAAGAAAGCCCTTCAATTAATAACTGTGGAAGTGCTCAAAGATCACTAAGTTGAAGAGAGGCCGGCCAAGTTCCAGTGGGAACGTAGAGCCATAAAGAAGAAGAAGAAGATGAAAGCTGTTCCCAGCTCGCGTGTGTTGCCGCAGCTCTGGTAGATGGTATGATTACCTCTAAACGTTCGCACCATAGATCCTGTCCAACACACCTCCTGCAGCGGTACGATGCCGAACCCGCGGTCCTTCAGTAGATCGGCGAGTATGCGGGTGCTCGCAATGAAGTTGAGAGATCGGCAGTTCCACGTACCGAGTTTTCAATCGCAAGTCCATTTTGTTCGCTGGGTTCGTTGCCGTTGGTCTCGGTTCGTATTATTCTGTTGCTGATTTTCCGTTACAATGTTTTTTTACGGCTGGCTCGTAGGGTCTGACACCAACCCCCTACAATCCGGAGGACCATAGTGCACAGTTCAGCTTAGAGTCCTTCCCTGGAACTCGGACGTAGATCAGCCGCCCCTAACATGGGGATCAGATACTGTTGTGAGCCACTCCTCCTGGAGAACAGACGCTCAGGTTTGCGAAGCAAACCCTCCTCTTCCCTGTCAGCCTACGACCAAAGTTCCCACCGGGGTTGGTTACCCGATCTTCCCTAAGGTTGCTCATAGTTTCCGGTCGGTACCGCGGTGGCTAGTGGATCACAATGGGATCTGAATTGTGCAAGATACCCAGCCTTTACCCAGCCTTTAGGTCCCGGATGACCTGTTAGTTGAAGTTGTGGCAACGTGCTTTGTACCGATTGATAGACCCTCGTCCCGGGTTTTATTTTCGGCCAGACAGTGGACCTCGCATGCTCTCATTCTCGAAGAACGCTAGAAGCAAAAGTTGGTCTGGTTAAAGTCGCAAATGATGAGTCTTGTCCAAGGCTAGGCCAAGATAATCAGCCACGTTCGATCATCTTACCGTTAAACCACTGACTGTGATTTTGTAATCCTCAGCCAGAACAATAGCTTTCAGAGGAAGAAGGATCCTTCCCAGGCTTCCAGATTACTTTGGCTGACTTTCACGACGAGGGGAAGTAGCTAAGTTGGAGACACTGGCTAAAAACCAGTCCCAGATGTTGGGGAAACAGGGGGCTCAAGTTCTTCAGGTCCAATCGAAACCAGAGGCTTTCATATTTTGGGACGCGCTGATGTAGGCCGTTAGTTCATCAGCTGTTATTTCCAACTCTCCGAGCAGTTATTGGGGATCGGATGGAAGATTGGAAGCATACTCGTGAACTCTTCAGCGCGCACGCCGTTGTAAAAACTACAACACTACTAAAAAACCTCGCTCGTCGTATACAGTGCGAGCGCGGTGCAGTTTAACCTGCTTGATGGCACGCGTCCTGAAAGGTTAACGGAACCTTCAAAGGTTAAGTGATTAAAAAAATGATGTGCCGGCCTATCTCAGCAGCCTTCTATTCTTCTCCTTCTTCCTTTTCTTCTTCTTCGTCTTTGTGGCTCTACGTCCCCACTGGGACTTGGCCTGACTCGCTTCAACGCAATGTTCTTTGAGCACTTCCACAGTTATTATTAATTATTAATCTTTGCCTACCATTGCATGAATTTGTATATTGTGAGGCAAGTACTCTGATACACTATGCCCAGAGAATCAAGAAAATTTTCCCGACCGGAACCGGGAATTGAACCCGCCGTCTCTAGATTGGCGATCCATAGCCTTTACCACTCGGATAACTGGAGACTCCTGAGCAGCCTTCTCAACAGGAGTTATTCAACGATCCACAGAGTCTGTGCTGTTATGTGAACACAACGGTGAAATGGATCGTAGTCGACGTTGTCATTGACACACCGAAGGAATCGCCCCAGTTGACTGGATGGTAGGTCATCTAGGTGATCGTATGCCGATTGACCAGGGATCCAACTTTGGTCACCCCAGAAAAGTGGTCCGAGCTGAGATCTCAGTGGACGACCGGCTCGGAGATGTTGCTTTCCATGTATGTTCTTGAAGAACACGTCGAGGATGAGCGTCTGGAGGATGGCATATTCGGTAGCAGGTCGCAGTTGCATTTCAGTTCAGGATCTTTATTGTGTTCAAGGCCCATACTTGTTGATGAAGTCCTGAACAGTTTCGTAGACGACTTTGATCTGATCTCGCTTGGAACGGCAGGAGAGTAGCTGTATTAAGCGATTCTAAGGAAAACCAGCTTGGGTCGGCGCGGCCCAGCAGTTACTATGCTTGATGGTTGCATGGTTGAAGCAGTGGGAGGTTCGGCACCTGCGTTCCCGAAGCTGTGGCGTCGGAAATCGTTCACGCTGATTTTATAAATTCTGGCCGCTTGAGACACCAGCGGTTGAAGGTTTAGGGCTTCTCAATTTAGTGGACGCAATTTGATTCAGCGTCGTCATCCATCGTGGTGCAGGTTGTGCATGCCCAAAGACAAGACATTTGCCACACTGAGAGGTATCACATTTCTTGATGTGGTACTTCTTCCACACGACCATCACCTGGAAGAGATCCTTTACCTTACGTAGATAGAGCCCCTCTCCAAGTGGATCGAATAGATCCGGTATCGATGGACTGCTTCCACACGTGGGTGGGGAATACGTTGAAGGGCTTCAGGTTGGCTGCCTGCAGTTCACCAACAATGACTTCTGGGGTGATTCCCGGTAAACCATGAAGCAGTAACTTCAGTGAGCTAGCATGGGTGTAGAACTGCTCCCGTTGTTCCTGAAGATGATTGCCAACCTTTTGGTAGTCACTTGTGGAGCAGATAATTTTCGTTCCGACCGACTCTGTAGAACTTGAAGAGCGGAAAATATGCTTGACGGTGAGCTCATTCTTGAGCATCGCCACTTCCTTCGAGGCTATGATAATTCGGAAGATGTGTTCACGCTTCGTCCACCGGGAGAGCGGAAAATATAGTTTTATCCCGCAGCCTTATATTTGCTTAAAAACAGCTTTGGATGTTGCTTGCTTTGACGAGGCGTCGGGAGTAGCGTTCTGGGCTCGTTTATGACCCATTATTGTAGCGCATCATACGGGTCGTTGTAGCGACTTCATTTAGTTAAGCGCTGGGTAGACGTCTCTAGGTCTTAAAAACACTAGGTACGACACTTTAGTTCATGAGTTCGTCACTCGCGTGCGAACAGGATGACAGTTGGAAACAGACAGTTGGAGGAGACTGGCAATACAAATAGACCCAACTCATCCCCTTCTGACTACGTCCATGGTGAAACACAGCAACGCATATCTTCGTAGCTATCCAGTTGCTAGCGAACGGTTTACCGATTGCCGGTGTGCTGTAACAACGAAGAATGATAATTACGGTATTTGTGCGAAAAAGTGACATAGGTAGGCTCCGAGGGGTGGTCCCCAAGGGTGCTCTGATTCAATTGCTTGCTCGCGAAAACAACCTCCACCGCGCCGCTTACGCGGTAGCTTGTCATAATTTAATGATTTAATAACCATCGTTCGGAGCTGCAGGCGAAGAGACGCACCAAAAACCGTATACCGCCCCAAAGCGAAGCAGCAACCGAAAGAGGGTCTGAAAGTGAGCTTCCAAACTTCTGTGGATGGGTTCGCGTTCGCGCTCAAGTGCCGGAGAGGACCGGATTCATCCGGAAGTTGGCAATCGATGCTGCTACTTCTGCGGATGCAAATGCAAAAGTTGAAGCTGCAACGACGACGACGGTGCTTAAAAACCTCTTCATTGAAAGGCTTCTCTGGAAAAAAAAAAACAAATGCAACTCCCAACTTTGGGGGGTTCTTTTTGCCGTTTTTCGGGAGCGAGTTTCGAACCTACCCGAAATTGGAGCCTCCCGTTCGTGAGTTGCTTTGGATGGCGTGCAGATAAGTGGCGCTCGAGTTCGACCCTCGCTCGGCTGGTTTCTCCGTCCGTCCGTTGAGTCGGTCTTCGACGAATTGCATGAGGAACATTTTGGCATGGAATACGATTGGTGATGCCGATGAACTTCATTTCGGTAACGGGCAAAAACAAAAGAAGTAGTGGCAGCAGTTGAGGAAGTCGTTTTGAAATTTTCGGCGCTCTCCGGTGGGTTTTAGAGCGGCAAGTCCTTCAGCGTCAATAGCTCGTTCATCACGGAAAGTTCGTTGCATCATCCGGAATCATGATGAGAGCAGTTACTGGTAGCTATAGATTTCGATATGGTATTGGAGTGCTGGGTTACAAAAAATGGTAGATTTTTTTGCTCTCACAAATTTCAGAAAAAATACTTCTCATATTTTTAATATTGAAAATTAATCTTTGCCATAATTTTATGTATACCTGAGGCATTCTTAAAAATCCTGTGCTTTCCTAATTTTAAGAAAATTAACCTTTTGGCATGTTTTTATTCCACCCTACTGAATGTAATACAATCACCTATATAATTTTTCTAATCTTTCTGAGCTCTCACAAACTTGTGGATATTAATTTTTTTGTGCCTCCAAACCTATTGTAAATTTATTTTCCCAATTTAAGAAAATTGCCTAAATTTTGTTTGTTTGTTGAGACGTTATGCGAAATATTTCAGCGCTTCTTTCAGAAATATGTCTCGGGTATTTTTCGAGAATTGTTCAAGGATCACCCCTAAAATTCCTTCTGAAATTACTCTACGAGATCTTTAAAAAAGTCTTTGAAAGATTTATAAGGAAATTCTCTCAAAGAATTTCTTCAGATTCTTGCAGGGATTATTTCAGATATTTCACTTAATATTCTCCCAAAATTTCTAAATACATTATTTTAAACATTATAATTTTTAGAAAATTTATCATTTCATAAAAATTGTTCAGAAATTCATCGTCAGATTCAAATAGAAAACGATCCATGAATATCTTGAAACAATCTTTCAGGTATTTATTCAAAAATTCCTCCAAGAATGCCTTTAGAAAATCTTCCAAGATTTCTTTGAGAACTCCTTTAGGAATTATTCGAAGATTTTTTTAAGAAAATTCATATTTTCCATTAGATTTTTTTCACATTTTTCTAGAGATAATACAATTTAAAATTGAATTAAAAATTCTGTTTTCAAACCTTCTTTGATTTTTTTTTCTTCCGAAACTGCTCCTTGAATTCCTTTACAAAATCCCTCAGAAAAAGTCTTCCCTGAATTCCTTTCGAAAGTTATTTGAGAAAATCTTCCATTTATTGTTTCAGACATCATATATATAAAACTCCAGCGTTGTCTGTCTGTCTGTCCGTAACGCTTTGAAATGTTTCGTTGAAATGTTTCACCATAGTTGTATCAAATTTCTAAAAGGTACGAGAACATTCTGGATGTTTTTTGACTTTCCAGAAATAATAAGAAGAACCTTCTGGAATGTTCTGGAACATCAATATTCTAAAAATTCTAAGAACTTTCTGGAAGTTCCAGAAAATAAATAACGTTCTGGAATGCTCTAAAACATGGAACTTCTGAGAATCCCCTTGAAGTTTCTGGACGCTTCAGAAAAAAGAAGAAGATGAAGAACCTTCTGCAGCATTATGGAACATTTTATTTTTTTGGCGTAACGTCCCAACTGGGACAAACCCTGCTTCTCAGCTTAGTGTCTATGAGCTCAGTTATTAACTGAGAACTTCGGCTTCTAATAAGCACTTCTAAGTTGTTAAACGTTTTAGAAAAGAACCTTCTAGAATGTTCTAGAGAGCATGAAACTTTATTATATTGGGAAAAGGTTATGCACGTTAGGGAACGAGCAAGGAACCAAAAAAGAATCTTCTAGAATGTTCTGGAACATAAAAATCCATAAAATTTCTAGAAACCTCCTGAAAGATACTGAACGTTACAAAAGTAAAACAATCATCTGAGATATTCTGGATATCACACTTCCTCAAATATCGAAAACTTTCTGTGCGTTACTGAACGTTTCAATCAAAGAAAGGAGAAGAACCTTCTGAAATGTTCTGTACACTTTTCATTCTTAATTTCAAGAACTTTCTGGAAGTTGATGAAAGTTCAAGAAAGAAGTAAAGGGCCTTCTAAAATGTTCTAGAACACCGATATTCATTAAATTTCAAGACCTTTCTAGATATTACTGTATGTTTCAGAAAGAAGAATAATAATCTACGAAAATGTTCTAGATAATCAAAATTCTGAGAACTTTTGAGAAGTTACTAGGCAAAAACAAGACAAAGACCTTCTGCAAACTTTTTTAAATTTACTAAAAGAGTCTGAGAGTTTGTGAATGTTCCAGGAAGAATTAAAAATAACCTTTAAGAAGGTTCTGGAACAACCAAATTCATAAGTGTTTGAGAAATTTCTGGAAGCTACTGAACATTCCAAATGAAAACAGAAAAAAATCTCTAGAATATTCTGAAGCATTAAACTTCCCAGGTACTTACCAGAAGTTACTGAATGTTTCAGAAAGAATAATAAAACTAACCTGGAATTTTCTGGAACAAATTTTTTAATGCCGATTATGTTCGGGGAGTTTGTCAACGTTCAAGAAAAATAAAATGTCAAATGGACCTTCTGAAAAGTTCTGGAAAATCAGAATTCATTAAATTTTGAGAACTTTCTGGAGATTACTAAACGTTCAAGAGAGAAGCCTTCTGGAGAGAGATTCTGGAATGTTCTCGAAAACAGTTTCATTGGAGAAGTATAACTGGAATTTTAAAAACAATCTTTTTCTAGCTAACGTGGCTAGCCACGTCGGGTCAGCTAGTTCTTTGAGAATTTCCTTAAAATTTATTCCAAGAGCTCTTTTAAAAAATATTCCATGAGTTTTCTCAGAAATAACTCCACAGATTCTCTCAGAAATACGTAGCAGAATTAACGGAAATCGCCCACGAGTTTCTTCAGATATCAATAGCTTAGGATTCCACCAGAAATTTCTTCAAGAATTTCTTTGACAACTGTTCCACTGACTCCTTCTGAATATATTTCAGAGTTTCTTTCAGAAAAAAAAATCTTCCGGGGATTTCTAAGGAATCTTCTGCAGATATTGCTTCAGCTATTCCCTCAAGAATTTCTCCAAAAAATCCTCCAAGAATTTTCAGAAAGATTTGTTTGGATTCTTTTTGGAACTTCGCCAGGAATTACTTCAGAAATTCTACTAGGAATTCGTGTAGAAAATCCTTTGCGAGCATCTCCTGGGATTCCTTTAGAATTTTCAACAAGGATTCTCTCAGAAAGTCTTTCAAAGCATCTTCCAGAAATTATTTCCTTGGTTTCTTCAGCAAGTTTTCCAGAGATTAATTAAGAAATTCGTGAAATCCACCAGAGATTTGTTCTGGAATTGCTCTAGGTATTCCATTGAAAATTTACGCAGCAGTTTTTTCAGGGATTTGCAGAGACTCATGCCGAGTATCATGACAAGAATTCATCCAGAGATTCTTGCTTTATCACTTTCAGTGGTTCAGGCAGGAACTTTTCAAGATATTCCCTTCAAGAATTCAAACAGAGATTTCTTAAAAAATTCCTACAATTTTTTTTGACAGTTTCTCTAAGGGCATTTCTTAGAATTTCTCCATGAATTTTTTTAAGGAATTTATTCAGAATATTTCCTAGGAATTTCTACAGGAATTCTTTTTTAAATATTTCTGGAAATTCTTCTAGAAATATCTTTTTCTACGGATCTTGACAGAAGCTTATCCAGGTGTTCTCAATGTATTTCTTCCAGAAGTTCCCACGAAAATACTTCCAAAGATTGTTCTAGGACTACATACAGAAAATCCCCCAAGAGTTTTATTGAAATGTTTCTCCAGGAATTCTTCTGAGATTCTTTAGGGATACCTTACGAAGTATTTCAAAAGTCTTCTTCAGAATTTCAATCCCGTAGGAATTCCCGGAGGAACTGCCGGAGACATTCCCGGGGATATTCCCAGTAGAGCTCCTAGAAAAAATATCGAAGAAATTCCTGGAGAAATTCTTGGAAGAATTCCTCTAGAAATTCCCAGGGGAATTTCTTAAGAAATTCCCGAAGGAATTCCTGAAGAAATTCTCGGGGGAATTCCCGGAGACATTCTCGTTGAAGTTCCTAGCAAAACCCACGGAGAAATGCATGGAGAAATTCCCGGAGGAATTCCATGAGAAATTCTCGGCGGTCCCAGATGATTTTCGAAAAAAAAACCGGTAGTTTTACTGAAGAAATTTCTGGGTGAAATCCTGGAGGAATTTCCAGAGGAATTCCCGAGAGAATTCCTGGAGGATTTCTTGAAAAAAATCCTGGAGGATTTCCAAAAGAAATTTCCGATGCAGTTCCTGACGGATTTCTTGGAGAAAGTCCCGGAGAAATTCCCGGAGACATTCCCGGGGGAATTTTCGGAAACACTCCCAGAGGCATTGCCGGAGGATCTCCTGGAAAAGTTCCCGGGGAAATTCCTGGAGAAATTCTTGGATGAATTTCTCTAGAAATTTTTGAAAAAATTCCTAGAGAAATTCCCGGAGGAATTCCTGGAGAAATTGCCGGAGGAGTTCCTGGATAAATTCTGGGAGGAATTTCAGGATAAATTCCCGGTGGAATTTCTGGAGGAATCCATGGAGGAGTTTTTGGAGGAATTTCTGGAGGATGTTCCAGAGGAATTCTCGGAGGAAGAAATCCTTGCAGGAAGTCTTTGAGAAATTCCCAGAGGAGTTCCAGGAGCAGTCCCTGTGAAAAAACAGGAAGAGTTTCTGGAAAAAATCTTGAAGAAATTTCCGAAGCAATTCCTTGCGGATTTCCTGGAGAAAATCCCGGAGGAATTCCCAGAGTAATACCTGTTGAAATTCCAGGAGGGAAACCGAGCAAAAGTGTGCAATATTGTGGTGTGACAAAATTAGTTTGCTGGGGGTCAAAGACGGTGTGAAAGTATTGCCTCTTGCACCACCGTACTCGAACGGCTACTATCCTGTCAAATAGCTCTGAGCTTGCTGAACAACTATGCTGTAAACGTAATACTTCTTGATCATTAGGGTGCTCATCCAAGTATTTTTTGTACTAGACGGATCCTATCGAATAATATCAGAACCAAGGACACCAGATACGTCTTACTTTCTCTTAACTTTCGAATCAATTTGCTTCACGTTTACAGATTTTTGAGATAAAATTGTTTGGACGTTTTGGTTGCTTGTGTCACATAGCGTCACCTTTGCCGGATATATCTTAACCTGCCGAGCATTTTCGCAGAAAACGCCATGCTTCTAGCTTATTAGAGTACCGAGATATACTTGTTGAAATATTTTTACACAAGGTGTCACCTAGCGAATAAATCACGAATCAAAGACGCAACTGTCAGACAGTTTTTAAGTTTAAATTTTTTTTAGCCTGCTGCCACCTAGCGGACAATCCTCGAACCAAAGACACCGTTGCCAGATAGTTCTTAGCCTGCTGAACAACTTTGCTAAAAACGACATGCTTGTAGCTCATTAGAATATCAAAATACAGGTGTTCAAATTGTTTAGACACAAGGCACCACCTATCGGATAAATGCCAAACCACAGACTTAAGTATCAGATAGTTCTAAGTTTGCTGAAGATCTTTGCGGAAGACAGCATCATTCTATATTATCAGGATTCGGAGGTATGAGGGTTTAAACATTTTTGACACTGGCGCCGCCTAGCGGCCGAACCGAGAACCAAAGTCGCCGTTGCCAGTTAGTTCTTAACCTGCTGAACAAATTTGCCGAATACATTTATCTTCTACCTCATCAGAATCGTGTGGTATATGTTGTGCAAAGTATGTGGCCATTTACGGTACCATAAACCGGGGTCAAATCGATCAGACGTTTCTCCGTGAGATAAAGTCTACTTTAAATAATTTCCTTAAGAATATAGTTTAGTTTGTAATTCCAGCAACACGATACTTGAAAGTATTATAAAACTAAAGTATTCCTAATCTAACTGAAAAACGTCTGATCAATTTTGATCCAGAGATCATTTTGACCCCGGTTTACGGTACCTGAAGACAATCCAGAATAACTCCAGAACCATGAGGACCAGGCACCCATGTCTCGGAATCCTAAAATAGAGGAGTTTTTTGGGAAGTTGTGAAAATTTCATTAAAATCCATCGAAAAACAAAAATAGTGACCATTTGTGTGCTTTTATGAAGGTGAAAAATGTACGTTGGCTGGATGAAGGTTAAAAAAAACTTCTCAACGATTCAGATATTTTTCCAGAGATTTTTTCAGAAGTTCTTTCTCTAATTGCTCAAAATTTAAATGTCATAATTCTTGAAAGCAATCTTGAATGAATTTCTAAAGAAATCCTTGAAGAAAAAAATCTTGATTTTTTTTGGAGGGATCCCAATTCAAAAATTCCTCAAGCGATTTATGAAGTTATCTCTGAATGAATTCCTGGATGAATGCTTTGGAGAATACCTGAGGTCACTCTCTGAAATACCTCCTTAATTCTTTAAAAAAACATAAGAAACTTCTGAAGGAACTTAAGAGAATTTCAAATGCATTTTCTAAAGAAATTTTTATATAAAATCCCTGAAATACTACTAGGTCAATTCTGCAGAACCAAACAAAAAAAACTGAAGGAATTTCGGTAAAACAAAGTCTTTAATGAATTTTTGAAAAAATAATACCTGCAAAAAATGAGCAAACTTTGAAAATATGCATTGAAAAAATTCTTAAAATATGCCAAAAAAAATATATTCTTGAGCCGAGAGAGGAACCAGCCAAGGGCTGAAAGTAAAGACAAAAATCAATCAATCAATATTCTGGAGTAATTTCTGTAGAAATTGTTGAGAGAATCTTTGGAGAAATTCCTGAAGCATCTCCGGAAAAAAAATCTGAAAGTAAAGTTTTTTTATTTCGTTTTATTCGTGAATTTCAACATATGCTTCATTTTTCATACGTGGATAAAGGTCTGAATAAAACTTAAGCAATTACTGGATAAATATTTGGAGCAACTTGTGTAACTTCAGAAGATTCTTTTGATAATTTTCAAGAGGTATTTATAAACAAATGCCTGAGAGAATCCTTGAATGTATGGAGCAATACCTGAAGGAACCCCTTCAAAAATTATACTCAAAAATAGTTCTTGGAAACATTTCCGAACTTCTAAATGAAAAGCCAAGAGGAATTTATAAAAGAAAATCCTAATGTCCATGAAAAACAAATTTCCTGAAGTTCCGATTCAATATGAATCTTTTGGAATTTTTTTTTTTTTTTGAGAAACTTCTAAAAATAAAACTGAAGGAAAATTTTCTGGATGAATTCATGTAAGATTATCTGAGGAAATGTTCAAATGAATACTTGGCCAAAAATGGATTTACGAGGCACACCCGGCGAAATGCTTGCTGAAATTATTCTATAGAATGTTGCAATTTTTTTTTTCTATAAAAATGCTGGATAAAAATTATAAATCCTGTCGCTAGTATGGGAGTATGGGACAAAACAGTATCTGTAATATCTCATCAAATATTGCGAATATGGAATCAAAAATTTGATGGTGTTATCCTCGTATTTGCCAGCAGTTCCTGTCAAAAAAATTGGTTTCTAGAGCAATTAGTTAGTTTTTGATAAATCATCGAAAAAAGCTTGTAAATAAGGCTTGATTAAAAATGCCTCTTTAAGGCTCGATGATACATCACACTTTTAGGTGGATTGAAACTTCCTAATATTCCTATATATTTTCTTAGGATAATTTGTGCTGGAGGCCTTGGGGGAATTTCTGTTGGACCTCCTGAGGATATTTCTGCAGGAATTCTTTGGGGACTAATTTGATCACAAGGCTATCTGAAGGAAAACTTTGAGACATCCCTGAACGAATCTTTGAGAGGGCTTAAAAAATCGCCTAAGGAATCTTTGGGAGGACTTTAAAGTAAACCGTTTGCGGCATTGCTAAAGGAATTTTAGAAGAAATTTAAAAAAAACCTAGAAGGAATTCCTAAAGGATTCGTCTGAAAAATTGCTCAAGTGATTATGTAGGGTAGCCCCAAAGGAAACGTTTGTGGAAATCTTGAAGAAACTTTTTATGGAATTATTGAGAACACATATCACTAAAGAAATTCCTTCAGAAACGATTGCAGGAGTTCCTGAAGTAATCGCAATAGCAACTTTCGAAGGAAATCGTGGATAAATTTGTAAAGAAGTCCTTGAAGTAATTACCGCTAAAGAAATAATAAAAGGTATCAATAGAAAAGTTCCTAGTGGAAACCTTGGAAGAATACCTAAAGGATTCATTAAAAGAATTCCAGTAGAATTTCTTGGAGGAATTTCTGTGAGTATCCTCGAAAAAAATTTATATTTTTTTTATGAGAATTTCTGAAGGAATTTCAGTGGAAATTTCTTTTGATTCAGCAATAGCTTTGCAAACTTCTTCAGAATTTTATTTCAACGGATTTTTTTTTTAATTCGTAGGCAACTTTTTGCTGTTTTTGTTGCACCAATTTGTTTGCAAAATCCTCTGGTTATTACTTTGGGAATAACTTCAATACTCATCTGGAAACTTCTTTGCTAATTCATACGGAAATTGATTGGTTAATTAATTTGCCATTTGCTTTGGAAATCCATTCAACGAATTTCCTGTAAGTAACCTGACAAAATCTTTCGAATTACCTTCTGCGGAGTTTTTTCGGCAATTTTTGAGAAATCATTTTAGCAATTTGTGTTGGATTTTATCCGAAAATTCCTATAAGATTATCTTTTGGGATTTTCTTGGAAATTTTTTGAAATCTATTTTGGCAATTTCCCAGCAATAATATTCGAAATCGAATGTTTCGCCGCAGCCCTTTGCTAATATACCTGGCAATTACTTTTGCAATTCTTCCAACAGTTCCTCTAAAAACTCATTCGACAGGTACTTTGAAAATTCCTCAGTCAATTCGTTTGTAAATTTATGTGGCAATTTTTTGAAAACTTCCTCTGGTAATTCCTTACGGAATTCCGTGTATAAATAGTTTTGAAGTTCTATCAGATAAATTCTTGCGAATCAAAAAAAATCTATAGAATTTCTTGGAAGAATTTATGTGAGAATTCTTGAAATAATCTTGTATTTTTTTATTTGACTTACTAAAGGAGGAGTTCCTGAATCCTTGTATGGCCTATTGAAGGAATTTCTAAAGCATTTCTAGCACCAACTTTCAATGCATTATCAAAAGGAATTCCTATGGAATTAATTGGAAGAATTTGTGTAAGAATCTTCAAAAAAAAATCTTGCAAGAGTAATTATATTATTATAAGAAAAAATCTTTGCATAACACAATTCCCGAAAGATTTCTTGTACAAAATTATTTGTAAAATACTAGGGAAAATCAGTTTAAGTTTGAATAAATTGAATCAATTCAGGAAATTCTTGGAGAATACTTGAAAAAAATCTGAACGAATCTTTGAAGAAATCGCAAGGGAATTTAATGGATGAACTACTAAAGAAGCCTGTGGACGAATTCCTGAAGAAAATTAGGGAGGAATTTCTAAAGGCCTCTTCGAATGAATTCGTTTAGAATTTTGAAGCTTGGAAGAGTTATTAAATCGATCACAGGAGAAATCCTAGAAGTGATCTTCGGTAGAATCCTTCGAGAAATCCTTTAATAAATTAAACATGCAAAGCTTTATCCTATTGATGAAATCTCTGCAAAAGTTTCTAGCAAGATCGTTGAAGAAACAATCTTTTAACACTTTTTTTAAGAAATATTTAAGAGATACTTAGAAAAATTGCCGTCGGAATTCTTGAAGCGATTCCTGAAGAATTCTCAATAGATATCTTCTATGAAATCTTCGCCTTGCATTAATTTTCTTGAAAAAAGTGACAAAACAGTCTTAGGGGGAATCCTAAGATTACTTAGGGCATGTTGTTAACCATACAGGAATTCTCAGAGATTTTTTCAAACGACTTTTTGGAGGAATTTCTAAAGGAATCATGAAAAAATTCTGGTAAAATTATTGACTGATATGATTGATGGAAACTTAGAATGATTTTTCAAATGGATTCTTAACAGAATTTTTAAGGAGTCTTATAAAAAACCGCAATAGAAATTTTTAGAATAGTTCCCAGAAGAATGCTAGCAAAAATTCCTGAAAGTATCTTTGGAAAAGCTCCTAGTATTGATGGATATTAAAGAATTTGTTGGAGGAATTCCAGACGGATTTTTTGAAACAATCCCTGCAGAACTCCTACAGAAGTTCCTCTGAGAAATTTAAGTTTTTTTTGCATTATTATCTAATGGATTCTTTGTAAATTTTCTGGAATTCTAGAATCAATCAAGATTCCTTTAGGAATTCCTTCAAGCATTCCTCCAGGAATTCATCCAAGAATTTCTCCAGGAATTCCTTCAAGGATTTCTCCAGGAATTCATTCAAGGATTCCTCCAGGAATTCTTTCAAAGATCCCTCCAGGAATTCATTCAAGGATTCCTCCAGAAAATTCCTCCAAGGATTCCTTCAGGGATTCCTCCAGGGATTCCTCGTCGGATTCTTTCAGGAATTCCTTCCAGGATTCCTCTAGAAATTCCTTCGAGGATTTCTCCAGGAATTCCTTCAGTGATTCTTCCAGGAACTCCTTCAAGGATTCCTCCAGGGATTCCTTCAGAAATTCCTCGAAGAATGTCTTATATGTAATATTTTAGAGTTCTACAGCTGTTTCTCCAGAGATTCGTCCAGAAATTGCTCCATTGATTGATTGATTTGTCTTTATTAAAGAGACTTTCAGCCCTTGGCTGGTTCGTCTCTATCTTTGCTCCATGAATTCCTCTAGAGGTTCGCCCAGAAATTCCTTCGAGATTTCCTGAAGAAATTGCTGGAGGAATCCTTGAAGGAATTACTGTAGGAATTTCTGGATGAAACTCTGGAGAAATTTCTGCAGGTATCCCTGGAGAAATCCCTAAAGGAATTTCTGGAGGATTTCTTAAAGAATTTCCTGAAAGAATCCTTAATAGAATACTGGATGAATCCCTGGAGGATTTCTTGGAGGAATCTCTGGAGGAATTCTTGAAGGAATTCTTGGAGGACTTCCTGTAGGAATTCTTGGAGGAAATCGCGAAGGAATACCTAAAGAATTCTTTGGAGATATTCCTCGGGGAGTTCCTGGAGAAATTCCTGAAGGAATCCCGAAGGAATTCCTGGAGGAATCCTTGGAGGAACATCTGAAAGAATTTTTGGGAAATCCCTGAAGAAATTCCTGGACGAATCCCTGAACGAATTCCTGAAGGAATCCTTGGAAAAATGTCTGTAAGAATTCCTGGAGGAATCCGTTGAGGAATTTTTGAAGGAATCTCAGGAGGAATTCCCGAAGGAAATCCTGGAGAATTTCTTGGAAGAATATCTAGAGGAACTCCTAGAGGATTTCTTGGAGGAATTCCTGAAGGAATTCCTGAAAGAATTCCTGAAGGAATCCTTGGAGAAATTTCTGAAAGAATCCCTGGAGGAATCCTAGGAGGTATATCTGGTTGAATCTCTGGAGGATTTCCTGGAGGAATTCTTGGTGTAATTCCTGAAGGAATTCCTGAAGGAATCTCTGAAGGGATCTCTGGAGGATTTTTTGGAGGAATTCTTGGAGGAATTAGTGAAGGAATTCCTCAAGAATTCCTTTGAGAAATACCTAGAAGAATCCCAGGAGGAACCCCGAAGGAATTCTTGGAGAAATCCTTGGAGGAACGTCTGAAATAATTTCTGGAGGAATCCCTGAAAGAACTCCTGAATGAATCCCTGGAGGGCTGCTTGGAGGAATCCCTCGAGGAAGTCGTGGAGGAATCCCTGGAGGAATTGCTGGAGGAATCCCTGAAGGATTGTCTGTGAAAATTCCTAGAGGTATCTTTGGAGCAATTCCGATAGGAACACCTGCAAGAAATCCTGGAGGTATCCCTGAAAGAATTCTTGGACGAATTCCTTAGAAATCCTTAGATGAATTCCTGAGTAAATTTCTGGAGGAATCCCTGGCAGAATGTTTGTGAAAATTTCTGGAAGTATTTTTGGAAGAATACCTGGAAGAACCCTGGAAAAATTCCTGTAAGTATCTCTGGAGGAATCCATGGAGGAATTCCTGGAGAAATCCTGGAGTAATTCGTGCAGGAATTTCTGGATAAATTCCTGGAGGAATCCCTGGAAGAATGTTTGTGAGATCTCCTGGAAGTACCTTTGGAGGAATTCCTTGAGTAAACTCTAGAAGAACTCCTTGAGGTATGCCTGGCGGAATTCTTGGAGAAATTCCTGGACGAATTCCTGGAGGAATCCTTGAAAGAATCCTTAGATGAATTCCTCAGTAGATTCCTGGAGGGATTCCTGGAGTAATCTCTGGAGGAATTTTTGGAGAAATTCCAGGAGAAAGTCCTGGAGAATTCCTGGGAGAATTCCTGCAGGAATCACAGGAGGAATTCTTTTATGAAGTCCTGAAATAATCCCTGGATGAATTTCTGGAGAAACCTCTCAAGACAATTTTAACAAATTCCTGGAGACGTCATTGGAGGAATTCCTGCAGGAATCACACGACACGACGCGGAAACAGGACATAACACTTTTTGTTCTTACAAATAACGAAAAAAGGATATAAATTTACCTTTTTTTAACGACCGGTTTCGGGTTTGTTGTCACCCATCATCAGGACGATGTCCAACTGATTACTAAGTAAAACTAATACAGCTTCATACTTGGAACAGTATACGTCAAACACGTTGGTGGTGGGTCATTTGATTTTTCGTTTCGTCAAGTGGAATAGTGTAGATGTTATTGGAGCTTCGTCTTCATTCATCAACGGCTGCTCCGCAGTCGCAATGTACATCGACTCCCATGCGTTGAGGTGTGAGACTTTCCTCACACACTTTTTCAGTTTAGCGTGATCCCAGTTTACTGAATGGTTTAGTTCTGTTGTGTGTGCTGCTACGCTCGAATCATGGGCCCTCTGATTTTCAACCGCGTTTCTGTGTTCCCTCAGACGTGTTTTGAATTTTCGTCGAGTTTGCCCAATGTAAACAGCTGGGCAGCTTTTACATGGAATTTCGTAGATTCCGGACAGATCTTCCTTGGGAACTTTATCCTTCAGGGAGCAAAGACGGTCCTTCAGAGTATTACTACTTTTATAAACTGTTTTAAATCCATGGTGTTTTAGAGTTTTCTGGATTGTGTTAGTCACCTTCGGGTAGAAGGGTAAGCTAACCCTTTGAAGCTCTTCGCGATCTGGTTGTAATGTAGTGGCGTGTTGTCTATGTCTCTGTCTCTGAAAATCAGAGGGCCCATGATTCGAGCGTAGCAGCACACACAACAGAACTAAACCATTCAGTAAACTGGGATCACGCTAAACTGAAAAAGTGTGTGAGGAAAGTCTCACACCTCAACGCATGGGAGTCGATGTACATTGCGACTGCGGAGCAGCCGTTGATGAATGAAGACGAAGCTCCAATAACATCTACACTATTCCACTTGACGAAACGAAAAATCAAATGACCCACCACCAACGTGTTTGACGTATACTGTTCCAAGTATGAAGCTGTATTAGTTTTACTTAGTAATCAGTTGGACATCGTCCTGATGATGGGTGACAACAAACCCGAAACCGGTCGTTAAAAAAAGGTAAATTTATATCCTTTTTTCGTTATTTGTAAGAACAAAAAGTGTTATGTCCTGTTTCCGCGTCGTGTCGTGTGATTGTGATATAGTTCTTACGTTGCACTAATCTCAAAAATATGAGTCCTGCAGGAATCTCTGGAGGAAATCCTGCAGGAATCCCTTGTGAAAATCCTGCATGAATACCTGGAGGAAATTCTAAAGGAACCTCTGGAGGATTTGTTGGAGGAATCTCTGGAGGATTTCTGAGACGTACTCTTGCGAAATTCCTGGAAGAAAACTTGGAGGAATTCCTGGAAAAATTTGGAGGAATCCCTGGAGGAATTTTCGGAGAAATCTCTTCAGGAATCTCGGAAAGAATCCCTGGATGAATTCTTGGAGGAATTTGTGAAGAAATTTCTGAAGGAATCCTAGGAGAAATTCCTGCATGAATCTCTGGAAGAATCTCTGTGAAAACGTCTTGAAGAATTCCTGGAGGAATCCCTAGGGCTATCTTTGGAAGACTTCCTGGAGGAATCCCTGGAAGAATTCCCGGAGGCATCCCTGGAGGAATTCCTGGAGGTATCCGTGGAAGAATCCCTGGAAAAATTATTGGAGCAATATCTGGAAAAATTCCTGAGAGAATCCCTGGGGGATTCCTGGAGAAATTCTTGGAGGAATCCTTGAAGGAATCCCTGGAGAAATTCTTGAAAGTTTCTTGAAGTTTTTCTGGGAGGTACTCTGGAGAAATTCCTGGAAGAATTCGTGGAGGAATTCCTGAAGGCATCCTTGGAATAATTCCTGGAGGAGTTTTTGGAGGAATCTCTGCAGAATGCTCCGAAAGAATTCTTGGAGAAATTCGTGAAGGAATTCCTGAAGGAATCCTTGGAGAAATTGCTGGAGGAATCTCTGGAAGAACTTCTGGAAGAATTCCTAGAGAAATCCCTGGCGGAATTCCTGGAGGACTACATGGAGGAACTCTTGGAGGAATCCTTGGGAGAATTCTGGAGGAATTCCTGGAAGCATGTCTGTGAAAATTCCTGTTGTATATTTGGAGGAACTCCTGGAGGAATCCCTGGAGGAATTCCTGGAGGTATCTTTGGAGGAATTCCTTTGGGATTCCTTGAAAGAATTCCAGAAGGAATCCCTGGAGGAATTTTAGGAGGAATCGCTGGAGGAATTCCTGGAGAATTTCTTGGAGGAATCCCCGGAGGAATGCCTGAAGGAATCCTTGGAGGAATTCCTGGAGGACTCCCTGGAGGATTTTTTGGAGGAATCTCTGAAGGAATGCTTGGAGGAATTAGTGAAGGATTTCTTGGAGTAATTCCTGAAGGAATCTATGGAGGAACGTCTGGAAGAATTTGTGGAGAAATCCCTAGAGGAATTCCTGGAGGAATCCCTGGAGAATTTTTTGGAGAAATCTCTGCAGGAATCTCTGAAGAAATCCCTGAAGCAATTCTTGGAGGAATTCGTGAAGGAATACTTGGAAAAATTACAGGAGGAATTCTTGGAGGAATCTCTGGAGGAACGTCTGGAAGAATTTGTAGAGGAATCCCTTGAGGAATTCCTGGAGGAACCCTTGGATAAATCTCTGGAGGAATTCCTGAAGGAATCCCTGGAGGAATCCCTGAAAGAATGTCTGTGAGAATTCCTGGGGGTATCTTTGGAGGAATTCCTGGAGGAATTCCTGAAGAAATCTCTGGAGGAATCCCTGGAGGAATTTTAGCAGGAATCTTTGGGAGATTTTTGAAGCAATCCCTGGAAGATTTCTTGAAGGAAACCTTTGAGGAATTCCTGAAAGAATCCTTGGAGGAAGTTCTGGTGGAATCCCATCTCTGTCCCATCATACATCCCCTATCTCCAGACATGTTTCTTCATGTCACGTTCCAGTGGCCGCAGGTGGGATTAGCACCGTAATTTGTATGAAAAACCATAGAGATAGAGCCGTCACATGACTAGTTTAGTAATGTGATCACAATTTCCTCGATACTGAAGAAAAGTGAGCTCAAAACGGCCTCTCCAGCCTCTCCGGTTCTCACCGGAACCGGTTCCGGAATATCTGGATATGGTCAATGTGCTCATGCCCTAACTGTCGCGCTGCCTTTCAGGTTCTAGATGAAAAAAATACGGCATCTGAATCGTCGAAACGAGCCTCTGCACTAAAATCTGTATATGTCCCCTGTGGGCACCTTTCGGAACCGGTTACAGGGGTCCATGTCCCGGAATGGCCACGAATTAGCCACGATGTGCTTTTTGGAACTCATATCTTTCATTTAAGCCTAAGTCAATGGAAATCGGATCGAAAATGTACTTTTGGGAGCGTGTCAAAGTTATTGGCCATTTTTGACCCCTTAATGCCAAATGTGTTACTTTTTTTGTTGCTCGCTTCCTAGATGTCGCTGAAAGCGGATTATTGCTCGAAAATACTCGTTTTCAAAAGTTAGGAAAAGTCAGAAAATTTCAGGTCTCTAACTTATTTGACTACGACATGACAGTCAAATTTATGTGCCGATTGGCCAAAAATGACCCAAATGCCAAAGGAAGGTTAAAAGAACCTTAAAATACTTTTTGAAACTTCTTTTTTCGAAAAAAAAGCGTTGCTGTAATATTTAAAGGAATACTTGGAGGGACTTCTGAGAAACCCTTAGGAACCCCTAGGAAATCCTTAAAGATTACTTGGTGCAATTGTAAAAAAATTGACATACCTAATTCTTGAAAAAATCTTACGCTCATTGATGGAACTCCGGGATGTATCCTTGCAGAAATCTCCAAAGAAATTTATTAAAGAATACAGAGATATTTTTTAACCTTCCGTCAGTCAGCTGACCACCACTGCCAGCATCACGCTTATGCTTTCGAAAAATTACGAAAAGTTGCGGAGCCGACCAGGATTTGAACTCGTCACCCTCAGCTGTAGCTAAAACGGCTCTTTCCTTTAAATTTCTAGTCGATTATTTATACAAACACTAACAGCGTCCTCATCCAATCTAACTTAATTCCAGTATCAAAAATAGCACTTCGCAATCTGGATTAATTTGTTTCTAATTCTAAAATCTAATTAATTTGTCAATCAAATCATCTCCTTCCTCCAAATCTTTCTACCAGCAAATCACGTGCCACCGCCAGCAGCAGCACCAACGTCAGCTTGCCGCCCTGGACGACACAATATTAGTTCTTATTTGTTCAATAAATAAATCTGCTTAAATCAAGAGAGCCACCAACCGCCTCCTTGGCAGGCAGTCTCTTCAACTGAATAATAATGACTTCAGCCGACGACGACGACAACGTCGTCGTTGTTGTCGTCATCATCCACCGCCTCTCGTAAATAAATAACATTTTGATCAATGGCCTAATGTTCCCATTCCCCCTTGCTGCCGTTGCTGTGATAAACTGAGACTTTTTTCCTTCCTTCGGATTAAGAAGGGAATGCGATGAACGTGTGGTATAAGCAAAGAGGCAACCAGCAGGATTCCCCGCATCTCAACCAGCATCAACCAGAAGTCAGCTGTGTAGTGCTATGATGATCATAAAGTATGATATGCTTGCTGCTGATGCTCACTCTGAGGAATCACCGAATCAAATCCAATTCGTGTTTCTTGTGCTCTGTCTTCTGCGGAATCATTCACCAAATAGGTATGCGACGGAAGAAAAAATCTCCTGCTCTATAAGAAGGCAAAGTTTCAGTCACAGCTTTGCGGGCTAGCAGCTCTAACCCTCTCAAGCAGGTTGGTTTTTCTGCTCTGACTTCGATCTGCCACAGGGAAACCCCCGTAAGAAAAATTGTTTCCTTCCTTCGGAAGGTCCTCAGGAAGAGAAAACATATGCCGACCGATAAATCATGGCCTTTCTGGTTGGATTGACCCAGTTTTTTGGCACCAGCTCCGGAGCAGAACCTTTTCTGGTTTTGTAAGTTTTTTTTCCTCTTTTGGTTCTATCGGAATCCTAATTTTAACAAATGCTACAGCAATTTGTTAGACCGCTTGCTTCCTTTTCGACGCCGGATAATGGAGTCAATGGCAACATCGTGTTCCGGTGGAATCCTGTTGTCATCGGCCGGCTGGCGGGGATCCAATTTAGGCAAATTATCCTAATTGGAATTTGCTACACAGCGAGAGAGATGTTCTGTTCGGTGATCTACTAATGCGATTAATTAAATTTAAGGGACTGGGAGATAACTCGGATGAAATGGGGCTGAGTTGACTGCAACGATGCAAGATATGAAAAAATTTGGCTATATTTCAAAGATATTTTGAAGTTTTTTTGGATAATTCAACAAAGTAGGGTTATATTAGGTTAAGCAATATAAGATATATCTAAGGTTGTTACGCAATTCCCTATTCGCCAGCAGCAACACGTATTTTCTTGTCACAGGAAACGTCATTGCACGTCAGGTCAGACCACCCAATCACTCCTTCGAGTACAATATTCAGCAGTAAATTTTAAAGAGAAACATGCTGCTCCAATCCATCCAAGGTAGGGCCGTGCACAGACAAGACGTAAAGGGAGGGGTTGTTGGCATCCAATGTTGCACATTAAGCCTAAGTATACTCTACTATAGTTTCGCCAGAAAATCATATTGAAACATTGTCTGTCAAATCTCGTTTCTTTTTACTGAATCGTACGTTGCGTACGTTCAATGATGAAGTTGTATTCCCAAAAACTTTCTGGGATCATCCGCAGGTTAAACATCTAATCCCTCGCTGATCGCCCCTCACGAAAACTAGCCTGGTATTCACCAACGAAGGGCTCCTGAAGAGATCTCAGTATGTTGAATAGGACTAACCTACTTGTAAAGGTGTTAGAAGGTCCGGGACTTCTAGAAGAACTTCAAAAAGGTCAAGTTCAAGTTCAAGAAGTTCAAGAATACATATTCTACCGTAGCAGCAGTGGCGTTCCAAACAACCCTGACTTAAAAGTTGCAGGAGTTTAAAAAAATGTATACGAAACTTTGAAGATTTTTTTATAAAAAAATATGGATAATTTTCTGAAGAAATTTAGAAAATAGTTCCACCCATGTAAGATTTTCTGTAAAAGCTCCTCTAGAGATTGTTCTGAAATAGTCGCTTCTAGAAGGAACCCTCAAGAAAATTTGAAAGAGAGTTCTTAAGGTGAATATAGAACGAAGCCACACCTTGAATTTTCAAAAGCACAAATCTGAAGAACCAAATATGCTATCGAGCTGAAAAGTTGATCGTTTGGTCACCTGCTAATGGTGACCAATCGATCAAGTTTTCAGGGCGATCCGTCATATGGTTGCTCAGATTTGTGCTTTTGGAAATTCTAGGTGTGGCTTCGCTCTATATTCACCTTAAGTAATCCAAGGAAGATTCTAAAGTAATTTCCATTGAGCCCAAGCATGTTTTTTGTCCTAATTCCTGGAGAAATGACTAGAGGAATTTCTAGACTATCTTTTGAAGAAGCCCAATGTGAAACTTTCTAAAAGAATCATTCGAGAAGCTTCTGTAGGGATTTCTGAAAGAAATCATGGAGAAATGTGAAGAAAAAACGAAAGATGAAAAAAATCTAGTAAAATTTATGGATGTTTCTTAAACATAATCTGTTACATTTAAAAATGATTCGCAGTGGAATATATGAAGTTATTGATTCCCTGGAGGAAGATCCTAATCAATCCCATAAATATTTTTTTGATTTTGGATTTTTTTAATAACCCGTGAAGGAGTTCCTGGGGAAAGTTCTTGGGGAATCATTTTCTAAATTTCTAAAAGAGATTTTGGAAGTGTTTTTGAAAAAATATGGACGAATTTAAGTATGATTCATTGGATTATATCTTAAGGTAAATAAGAATTAATTTTTGAAGGTATTCCTGGAATGTTAGTTTTCTTTGAAGGGTTTTCTGAGTGAATCATGGAAGTCTTACTCAGAGATATTTTGCTTTCATGGGGGAGCAAACAAAATGGAAAACTAATTTTTGTCCCTAATGCTACACCTATCGCACCAATTAGTCATCTACACTATTCGGGCAAAACCCTCAACTGGCAAAATGAGTCCCAGTGGGACGTTACGCCAAGAAGAAGAAGAAAAAGAATAAGAAGAAAATACACCATGAAAAAGGTCATGATAACATGACTCATTTTGTCGTAACGTTAACTTAGAAGAAGGAGAGGAGGAAGAAGAAGATGATGAAGAAGAAAATACACCATAGAAAAGGTCGCGATATCATGACTTATTTGGCCGTAACGTCACCTTAGTGTTAGCGGCTTCAGATAATTTTTGAGAAAGAAATGGAAAATGAGGTCATGTAATCATGAAGCATGCACTCTGGAACCAGACGCTTAGTTCATATGAACATATTATTCTGGACATTATTCTGCTATTTGAGGGGCCCAGCTGCAAAAGGGGGTGTAATTGACCATTTTGTCGAAATTAAGTTGTGAATATCAAGAAAATCTTCAAACTACAAGCCTTTCAGAACTTTTGAAGGATTTTTTTAAGACTTTAGATTAGAAACATAACAACCAAACGGAAATGATTGGGTCGCTTTTGAAGCTCCATACATTTTGTATGTGCTGAAAAATTAGCAAAAAACTTCGAGCCTCATTTTCTCGAAAGTTGATTAATGTCACTCACACCCCTTTGCTTCTAACTTCCTCATTTGTAATTTATGACTCATATTTTAATAACGCAATATAGCGTAAAATCTGCACAGACAAACAGACGTAACATTGGTAAAACTTCCATCGAGCACGCATCATTTAAAATCTCCATAGTTAAGGCCTTCACAACCAAAAGCATGCGCATCGTTTTTCTTGGCGTTTGCCGTTTCACACTAGCGCCTTCTGTTGACGATGTTGCATTACTCAGTGTTTCGTGCAACACGTCCACTAGGTCTACCATTACTGGATGATGGATTTTCACGAACATTGTTTTAGGTGTTACATCTGTTTGTCTGTGTACTCCGTTTTCATGAACATGATTCATGAAAACATAAGCATGATTCATGATTCAAGAGGTTTCTAAAGTGAATAATTAACACATCATTAGAACTTTACTTGACCCGGTTGTTTCTGCCAGCAATCAGCTAAGCAGCATCACATCCAATGCAAGTTCAAGAGCTTTACGATCGTCAAGTGGCGTATGGCGATAGCAGGTAGGACCGAACCAACTAACGTAATACTAGATGTTCCTAAGGTGTTACTAATTTCCTAACCTCAAACAATGCTGATACGCCGGATCCAAAAAATATCCTGAATATTTGACGGAAAACTCAATCAAAACTGTCATCAAACTGTCATGTAATTTCAACAGAAAAACGTTGTTTAAAATTAAAAAAAAACTTCCAATGCTGCTGCTACATTTTATTTTAAATGGCCCTAAAATAATAAAATGGGCATTTTGGCGCTATTGTTCAAAACGCCATTAAATTTAAAACAAGCAATTTTGTTTTTTTTTGCAGTTTCTTACTAATTTGCAGCATTATGCTCGGAATATATAAAAATTAACAACATGTTTATCTCCTACCGAAAACCACCGCTGGTCGCACTGGACGCCTTGATTGAGATGGAAATACAGTCAGGTTTTTTTACGCGGGGGATACGTACAAAATTCAAAAAAACCGCGTAAAAAAAGTCTCACCATTTCTCGACGAATCATGCAAAAATAAGACGATGATTTTTTTTTTTTGTATGGAGTTTTCATTTACGCGGCCGCGTAAATGAAAACCGCGTAAAAAACCCGACTGTATGTCTGGCTGGCTTACATTGCGTAACGTTCAGCGCCGCTAACATTCGTTGTTTGATTCACATTTTCATGACTCTGGAGCTTTGTTTAGAAGAATTGGAGTTTCAAGACTCGAGTCATATTTACAGTAAACAATGTCATGTTTTTAATTACAGATAACATAGTCATGATTTCATGACCAAACATCATGATATTCTCTTTCTGAAAACGTGAATAGCTTCGCATAACGCTTCTCTAGCTCTTAGCTTTGCATAAGGGGTCTCCAGTTAGCCTAGTGGTTAAGGCTATGGATCGCCAATCCAGAGAAGGCGGGTTCGATTCCCGTTCCGGTCGGGAAAGTTTTTTCGACTCCCTGGGCATAGAGTATCTTTGTACTTGCCTCACAATATACAAATTCATGCAATGGCAAGCAAAGAAAGTCCTTCAATAAATAACTGTGGAAGTGCTCTAAGAACACTAAGTTGAAGAGAGGCAGGAAAAGTCCCAGTGCGGACGTAGAACCATAAAGAAGAAGAAGAAGAACGCTTCTCGCAATTAAGACTTCTGGTCATGAAATAGGTTATAGATTAGGGTGGCCCACACTTATATGAAAAGCAAAAATTTCGAAAAATGTCAAGTCTTACCTCCTAAATCAGTTGTTTTGGACTCCCAGAAGCTACGTTCAAAATTTGAGCAAGTTTATCCTCAGTTTACCTAGCGTATAACTTTTTTCACAGACATTGGATCACTTTGCGGTCTTTGACAAAGTTGTTTGGCATATAGTCACCTACAATAATACCAAAGTTTATTAAACGCTTACAGCGCCACCTAGCGGCAAAATTCGAAAACTTTAAATTTCTGCATACATTTGGCCAAGTTTTCCCATACAAACTTTAAGCGTTTTGAGCGCCCCCTTAGGCTCAACCGATTTTGCTCAAATTTTGAACGTAGCTTCTGGGAGTCCAAAACAACTGATTGAGGAGGTAAGACTTGACATTTTTTTCGAAATTTTTGTTTTTCATATAAGTGTGGGCCACCTTATTATAGATGTTCATGATTACCACCGTTTAGGTCATGATATCATGTAATGTATTCATGATATCATATAGCGGTAAGATTTATGGTTACTTAACTTTTTTTCATGAATCCCTCAGTGATTATTTTTCCCGTGTGAAATTCACCCTTTACCTCTTTTCGGCGACAGCCGAGTGTACTTCAGGCGGAAAGTGAGTGAACTAATCTCCCTGGGCAGCTATGTAGGATCGTGTTATGAAGAAAACCGCGTAAAAAAGAACGCGTCACAGTGGATGTGGAATGGGTTCCAGGATGTTTCAGAGCGGCTTTCGAGAGCGTTTCAGGAATGTTTCAAGGGGTTACGAGGCGTTTCAATGAGATTTCACAAAATGTTTCAGAGAGGGTTCAGAGGCGTTTAACAAGGTTTCAGGGGCTTCTAAGAGTTCTATGGTATTTCAGGTGGGCTTTCAGGGGCCTTTCAATGCGTTCCATCCCGTCGGGCCCCCTGTTACCTACCTGAAACTCTCCAAAACCTCAGAAAACGCCTCTGTATCTGAAACCCGCCAAAAACCGTCTGAAACTTCCTGAAATACCACAGAATTCCCCCTAATACCTCCTCGGACCCTGTCTAATGCACCAAAGAACCTCCGAAACCTCTCAAAGCTCCAATGTTATGCCTCTGCAACGTCTCTGTAACCCACCAAAATCCCCTGAAACGCGTCTGAAACCTCCCTGGAACGTTCTGTATCTCCTTCAAATGCCCTGAAGCATCTTGGAACCCCTTGAAACCCACTGAAGCGCACCTGAAACCTCTCTAAAACGTTCTATGACCTCTTTAAACGCCCTGTAACGCATTGAAACGCTCCTAAAAGCCCACCTGAAACATCCTGAAATCCCCTGAAACCTCCTAAACTCTTCTGAAACATCCCTGAAACGTCCGGTAACTGCTTAAAACGCCGTAAATCGCCACAAAAAGCCTCCTGACACATCATAGAACCCCCAAGCCCCTCAGACCTCCTTAAGCACCTCCTAAACCTCCCCGAAATGCCCTGTAACCTCTTGAAACACCCCTATATCCCCCCAAAAAAGCTCTTCTGAAGCATCCTGGAGCCCCCGGAAACCTCAAGTCTTTTTTCATATCTACCGTTATTTTACTTTTTAACGCGTTTTTTTAATAACGTGTTTTTCACGATGTTTTTTTAATAACGTATGAACGCGTTAAAAAACTTCATAACTTCCATAAATCAAAAAAAAAAAATGTTTTGTGACTCTTTTTCCAACAATTCTCTTTACTGGTCGATCGTCATCAGACGAATTCACAGTATAATCGAATGGGCGGTGCTAACCGCTCTGGAACCCATCGTGAGCACACAACAATTAACTGTGATGCTCTATTGTTGATTCAACTGTACTATGATACTACCCTTCCTAAAGTTTGGAACAACTCGCTGATGTAGTGTGCGGTTGGGGTCAAAAAATGATCGTAGTGCACAAGGAATGTTAAACATTTATATTTTTTTTTTGATTACACCTATAGATTGACTTATGTGTTTTCTAATCTTAATTTTATTTTCTTTACAGGTAATTATTTCTCATGTGCAAGGTATGTAAATGTGCTCGGGCCCCCGGAGGTTGGACAACAGTTTGGAAAATGTTTTTGACAATATATTTGTTTAGAACAGTTTTGTTTCGGGTTATGGCGCTGGAAATTATTTAACTTTCAGTCATACTGAAGTCAAAAGATAAATTGCTTCCTGACTAATAATAATTGAGCTTTTAAGATTTATGCTCAATCGGACTTTAATTATCCTGGCCGTGGTTTACATCTCTAGACGTAATGTGAGATCCCGAGAGTTTCTCCGCAATCGAGCTTACACTATGGTATTTTTTTACGCTTATTTCGACTACCACCTATACTGCCGTGTGCAGCATAGCTGCCCTTGTAGCTGTCCCATTTCCATAGAACATGGGACAACTATGCTGCACAAGGCAGTATAGTCTACTCAGTGTTAGCTATTCATAACTACAGTTTTCGAATTTCACTCAATTGAAGAAGGTATTCGACATAGCGGGCTCGAAAAACAGAAATAAGATTCAACTGAAACATGTTTCTTGAGTTTCCAATGTGAAGTATGCACATAATCGTTTACACTGTTTTTTTTTCGACGAAAAATCGATTTCTAAATTTATAATGCCAACCATCAGTTCCATTATTCCTGGCAAATCCACGCGAAACGACATCATAACCTTCCCACGCAAAGCCGTGCAAAGCAATTCGCTTTTCACTTAGCAAACCAACTTCCCCCGAACAGACGTTTCCATCCTATTTCTTTCCTAACATTTTGGCGGAAAAACAACCTGTTTCCGAAACCAACACCAATGGACCATAAAGAAAGCCAACAACAGCCTTTGCACCGCACCGTGGTGGTGGTTCACCCCTCGCAAATTTTCCAGTTCATTTTATCCTCCCTTTCGGAGGCATTTTCCTCGAAATGCCTAAACCTATGTAACTCCGAACGACCAGCAGCAAGCAGCTGACGTGGGTGGGCCCTTATTTGTGTTTTTCCTCCCGTTTTAATTCTATCAGATCCAGAAATCTCCCGGACCACACGGTTCGGCTCGGCTCGACTCGAGCCACCAAATTGGCAAACAAATTTTCATTTACAACGGATTTTCACTCGGAGCTAGTGGATGGGTCCGTGTGCCGTGGCACGCGGGATGAGAAGTGGAATGTGCGTGGCAGAAAAATGTTTCTTCGTTACGTAGAATGTTTTTCGTTAGGCCGCTGCCGGCCGGGACCAACCAGTCAGCCCGAAGCGGAATTCTTGGCGTAATTAGACTACATACACTCCCTATCAAAAGTTTGGGGTCACCCCCTCAAAAAACATGTCATTTTTTTAGGCCCATATCTCCGCCAATTTGCGTCCGATTTAAAAACCTTAGGTCTCATTCAAAAGTTAATAAGTCAAAGAAACTTTTAACATGATTTAAAAGAAACTTTTTCAAAAAAATTGCATGTAAACTTAATCCAAAGTTGTATAATTTTCTAAAAAAGAATATAAACTTACGGCAGTGTCGCTGGAAATTGGGTCGACCAAATTTTAAGATGGGACTGGTAATATAACCTATTTTTATCAGCTTTCAACTGCTTTTTACCGAACTTGGCTAAAAAATCTGGGAAAAAAGTTATTAGGTAAATTAATTCTTCATGTCATCGACCAAAAGTTTGGGGTCACTTCCGTAAAACATGGAAAAGTGATTTGTTGATATCTTCGTCATCAAAAGTTTAATTTTAATTCTTTTCGGCTGATTTCAAAG
Source organism: Aedes albopictus (assembly GCF_035046485.1). Lineage (NCBI taxonomy): Eukaryota > Metazoa > Arthropoda > Insecta > Diptera > Culicidae > Aedes > Aedes albopictus. The sequence continues at coordinate 239,173,740 of NC_085136.1, read as the reverse complement.
ATAATTAACTAAATTTACGTTTGAAGACTTTAACTTAACGTATTTAACGATTTTTGTTTATAAAAATGTTATGTAAAGTTAACACATTTCAAGACATTTCAAAAAAATGAGGCGATTTTACGGTAAGTTTTAGTATGTAAATTTCAACAAATATGTGTGGTTCAATGTCTTTGCAGTAAGTACCATTCATTATGTTTCAAATAAGCCAAGAAGAGTTAAAATTTAATGAAAGATGGCAAAGACATCAACAAATCACTTTTCCATGTTTTACGAAAGTGACCCCAAACTTTAGGCCAATAACATCAAGGGTTAATTTACTTAATAACTTTGTCTCTAGATTTTTTTTGCTAAGTTCGTTATAAAGCAGTTGAGAGCTGATAGAAAATAGGTTATAGTACAGGTCTCATCATAAAATTTGGTAGACCCAATTTCTAGCGACACCACCATAAGTTTGTATTAATTTTTTTAGAAAATTTGGCAAATTTAGATTAAGTTTACATACAATTTTTTTTTAAAGTTTCTTTCAAAGTATGTTCAAAGTTTCTTTGACTTATTATCTTTTGAATGAGACCTAGGGTTTTGAAATCGGATGCAAATTGGCGGAGATATTGGCCTAAAAAATGATGTTTTTGAGGGGGTGACCCCAAAGTTTTGATCGGGAGTGTACGGGGAGTCTACGGAAAAGTGTGCCGTCTGTTTTGTTCGGGGTTTGGACAGGCTATGCATCGAAATTCGGGATAAATGAGGGTTTTGTGGAAATAATGCTCCTCCGAAATGGTTAACATGTTTCGGGTCGGGATATGTCGGTTGAAGATGAAAAGGGTAGGACTTTGTTTGAGGATGAAGAAGACTGCTGAGCTGATCCGTGTTTGAACAATGTATGTTTCATGTTTGCAGTCGAAATTGTGGAAATTTACTATGTGGACATAACAAATTCAAGAGGCATATAGCCGCATCACGCCGTGAATTAGGGGTCACCTCTTACCACCGGGACTGAAGGTCCGTTCTGTTATTCTCAAAACAAGGAAAAAAACCTGAAATTAAGCAATTGATGGCGAACATGAACCTCTCACCATCGGTCTAATGATCAAAGGTCACATCATAAAAACATATCAATGGATGCTTCCAGAAATAGAACCACCATCAATCATATCGCTGCTGTAATTTCCCCCATAACTAATTCCCACATTAGTGCGAAATTTGCCATTTATGACTACCGCACATCACACGGGTACGGAGCCGCACCTTTGATCCGTTATGGCACCTTCACCACGTTCACGAATATTAATTATGTGCGACAAATTAACACGTAGGTATCGCGCAGCGACGACGCCGACTCCACTTCTCCAGTAGAGACGCGCTTATGCTAATCTCGATGTCGGCCATTTCCTTCTCTTACCTCTTACCACTTAGTTATAAAACCTATAGCCCCGGGTGACGAAAAACAAGAGTGCCATTTGGCCGTCATCACCTGCGCTGCTGCTACTGCAGCAGCAGCAGCACCAGTGACGATATCTTCTTACAGTAAGATGTGTGACTAACGCTGAGCCGCAGGCAACTTTAAGGCACTTCCTCTGAGCTTCGCACACATAATTACGCTCTCCTGTTGAAAGTGAGCTTGAAGCTTTTCACGTGGCTTCGAGGTGATTTAAATCATAATTATAAAAAATCCTTGTTTTTTGTTAATTTACTTTTTAGGGTGGTAGAGCACGCTGACGTTTCCCCCCAAATGAGTTTTAAATCTTACATAGCGATTGGTGGATAGAAGTACTGTTTACGGTTTCCTGAATTCCTGAGGATGAGTTGAAAATAAACTATTTACTGACTTTCAGTCCTGAGCACCCATGGTGGCGCAGAGGGCCGAATTGAAAGATCTCTATCCTGAGCGATTGCCAGCCATAGCCTTGACCTGTGGTCTGCTCATTCTTCTGTCGACTTGCTTTATTTCCTATAGTTGAGGCTGCACCGCCATAAGCCTCTGGGTCTGCCTCTGCTGCGATGTCTTGCTGGGTTCCAATCTAACGCTTGGTTGCAGATTTCGTTCCCGCCTCTGCGTAGAGTGTCGCCGACCCACTTCCACTTTCGCTCCCGAATTTCTGTTGCCGTTATTTGAGTTCTTAAACTATCATTTTCGGGTTTTGTAACAATTTTCGGGTCTCGAGAACGGTAAGTTGTTGGCCTAAGGGTGTCTATTCATCGTGGTAGGGCTGCCACCTTAGCTGTTGTTTCCGGTGGAGAATCCAGCCAACACACGATCGCATATGCTGTTGAATACAATGCTAAAGCGGATAAGATACACGCGATTGAATGGAAGTATGTTCGTATATGACCTGCACTTAAGCGTGCTATTCTGCATCATATACGATTTCGTGTTGGATAGGGAGGCTTTCATATTCAGCCACTACTGGATGCCAGAGCAGACGCTGTTTAAGGCGCACCTCTTTGATGAGCAGACGCTCAGGACTTACCTACCTCCTCAATCTAGCTGAGGTCAGAAGCATTATCAGCTAAATATACATAACTCTTAGCTTGCAATATCTGCCATAGATTGACCCTTGGTAGCACGAGTTAGGAACTTGTGAGGGCCAGAGCTATATAGGACGCTCCTTGCCGACTCACCATTTAGCAGCCCTAACATGGGACTATTCGTATGTAGTGTCGAATTACTCAGCGTGTTGTTTTATGGGCGTATCAAGGGCGCAGTATCATAACGTCCGAGGCCATAATGTCCCAGAACTTGATGGCGCATTTTTCCGGGGCATAACGTCCGAACATGCAGATACGCCACAGAGTCCATGGAAGAAGGCACATAGGATGTTGTGACGCACCCAAATGTTCGGACGTTATTTCGCAAAAAAAACGTGACTTAACGACCGGGACAGTATGACCTTGGACGTTGTGATCCGGCCCCCGTATCTAGGGTGTTGTGGCAGTGTACTGGCTACCTGTGTCAGTTGATTAATCATCCTGGAGTGTGGGTTTGATTTCTGCTCCAATCAGACGACACCTTTTGACAAATATTAAATGTCTTATGAGCACTGGACCAAAACCGTGTAAATGACCAACTCCTTGGATTGAAATGTCGACCTTCTTCGTAGAGATCTTTATCAACCTACTCAAACTTTCCGAAATGAAATTACATTCCGAGCCGGAGTCTATTAGAGCACGAGCAGGATAGCGTGATCCTTGGTCGCATTCAACAAGAACAATCACCGTTTCTAGGAGAACTTGAGAGGACGACACCTTAGCCATGTTAGAAGACATTGTTCACGATGACGTCTGTGGATCTGAAGCTGTTGGACCTTGCATAGCGCCTTCCGTCAAGTTTCTAGCCTCACTTAAACTGTGGTTAGAACTACGTTCCTCGGATTTAAAGTACATAACGGTACGATGCCTGGGCCTGCACTTTCGACAACTGTATTTCGAAAACCAATCTCTCGCGATGTGAGCTCGCTTCAAGCAGTTTCGACATAGATAATGACTACTCAGAAAAGATTCCCTGTTGGACATCGGTATCCTCAGGCAATTGAAGCAGATGTGCAATCCGTGGACTTCTGAACAGGACGGACATTTCCCACTGTAGAACTGTATCGCATTATGACTCGATTTTTTTTTTCAAGAATGGTTTCCGTTTCTCCTGTGACGTAGAGTCCCGTCTCATCTCTGGTTTGGCTGGCAAGGATTTCAAAATCCGGATATGCCGTTGGAGAAAGTCGCGTAATTCCTTGACGGTGCCCTTGTCTGCAACTTTGCCGAGTTGTAGGATTCATACGAGAGCTGAGGAGTTCTACTTACAACAAATTCTTGTATTTAGCAGCCTCAATTACCTGATCATGGTTTTGAACAGCCCTATCCAAACCTTCCTCCAGTTGTTGTAGTTCCCCGACTGATTCCTTAGCAAGAGATGTCAGTTTTAGCAACGCCTGCACTTGCCTTTTCCTCATAGTTTTGCTGTTTTTGAAACGTTTGAGCAACGTATCTCACACAATTTGGTAGTTGGTTGCAGTGATATTCAGAAGGTCAAGAACCGAGGCAGCCCTTGAGATTGTGGAACTTCTTAACAGGAGGTAGATCTGCATTATGGTAAATAAGGGAAGTGTGAATGTTCCTGAAGCTGAGGCACTCATCAATATGGTCTTCGAAACACTGTAGCCTCATTTGCGGCAGACGAACATGATCCACCACACCATGGAACGAACCACCATCTACTCGAACGGTTTGATTTTGAGGATTGACACCGCTCAGCTTGTTCAACTTGTCAAACAAGAATGATCTGAAAATTTGTATTCGAAGTCCGCTTGCTGCTTCAAGAAAACTTCACTTTTCTCAAAATATTCCTACGCTTGAACCTCCCAATAAGTTTCGTTGATTGATTGCCACTACTCTTCAAGACGCGCAAACCAAACATTGATTTGATTTGTTGTTACATCTGGCTTGAAATGACTTACGAATCGACGGATGTTACTAAAGGTTGCACGAAATCCTGCCACGAAGCCTTGCCTTCAATGTTTTCAAGTCCTTGGATGCCATGATGGAGTCTCACGTTTGTTGAATTGCAGGAAGCAAAAGGTAATGCAGTAGTACAGACTCCAAGGCGATCCAGTAAACAACCAAAAGGCAGACAGGGGACGGATGTAGTATTCAAAAACGTCAACTTCGGCTGTACATATACTGTAAAGCTCACCTATGGAACTACAGACTACGGCATCAGCCACTTTCGAATCACACGTTCCAATTCGTCTCGAACTCAATAATTCACTTGAATCACCAGCTAAAATTAAAAAAAAAACACTTCACTAAAAGTTTCAAACATTAATCTCATACGGTCGATAAACTATATGAATATCTATGTATGTATAACTTTATCTGGGAGACAGGATTGTGCAGCACTGCCCATGCTCGAATGGTGTCGTCGATGTCTCATAGATCATCGGATTCGTTTGGTTAGACCTCGGCCATGAATGCCACTGCTAGCTCGCTCACAACGGTTGGAAACACCAATCGGTACACCGATTATTAGCGGTCGATATTACAACGTAGAAAATCGAAACAGATTAAAGTGCGAGTGTAAGAATACTGAAAGACGGCTTCGGCCAGAAACATACTTGTTCTAACCTATATGACCGGTGGTAGAACAGCACTAAAGTCGTCTACGTAGTCCTCCAGTCCTCAAATCGTCCGAAATCATCCGAAAATCGATGTAAATTGCTTCTATGTCGATTTGCTTCAGCCCCAATTGCCTATCGGTGTTCCTTGTTCCTGATGAATTGCCTTTCTGAAGCTTGTAGTGGCGCAGCTGACCAACTTTCAATGCCTTGTAGTGTAATCAGCCAGTCGGAATGGTGGCCAAGTCATTCAGCCTTTCCTGCGATGGCGTAGATGCTTTTCAAATCGTCTTATGATGGCGCGAATCCTTTCAGCCTTGTTCGACGGCGCGAATCGTTTTAGCGGCACAAAGGCAACTTCAGTGTCAGCGCGATGGCGGAGTAAGCCTCCAGGTCCCAACCAACGAATTGCCAGTTGCTAGAATCCGGCTCGAATTAAAGGTTTATGTAGGAATACCTTCAGAATGAGCGCTGTGCATTTGTCAATTGTCATCCTTCAGGTGACCTTCGTCCAGTGAAATTACTTAAAGGAGTCGCAGGGAATTCGTGGACCCTGAATTAACACAGTATTCTCACGATATATTGCAGGTTTGCCTCCGATGGCCGGTCACGAGCAGTGGTAGTGGACAACGAACTCTCTCGATCTCTTCGCAGCATTTCCTAATCATCATCAGCCAACTGGTCATCCAAGTTGGTGAGATCGTTCCGTTGAGTGACCAATCGACTCGGACTCGCCTGGTCCGACAGATAATCGTACATGGATGAGTAATCTGTAGGGTAACTATCCTGTTCGTCAACATAGTTTAATGAATTTGTGGTCTCTGAAGAAATTCTGCAACAATAACGTTGCAACGTTTGAGGTAGTTGCTTTTAATTATACAAGAAATATTACGTAATACGTCAGCTAATAGAACGCTTTAACTTATTCTGGCAAAATTTTATACAGGATTGTCTTTGCTTTAAGCTCCAAAAACACTGATTAACTTGAAATTTATAAAACATATTTATATGAAAATATATTCATAATAATTTCCAGAATTAGGCCAATGAAAATTCCAGAAAAGGCTGAAGCATCTAATATCACCAGACATAGGCCATTTATTGATTATATCTTTTGACGAAATCCTACTGACAAATACCATTATTTTTGTTGACATTCAGTCTAAGAATTTGCTAACCGCACGTCAGAGCTATCGGTTATCAAACTTAGCTTACTTAGAATGACATTTTTACATGGATTTCCAAAACATGCGATTGCGTGTGCGAAGATTCGGTGTGCGTCGGACAGACACATATTTTTTTTTTTTTTCAAAGAGTTCATCCATTAGTTCTATGGCCTTAGTGTAGAATTAGCATTTAAGTTAAAATACACATTAATAAAAACTGAGTGTAGAATTAGCAACTAGTTAAAATACACAAAAATAAAAACAAAAAAAAACTAATAGACACATTCTACCGTGACGTTACAACGTTTTGACGCATTCGTAGTCAGATTTTCCTCTATAACTCATGAAAACGAGCGTAAACCGCGAAATATTTTTTCATATTCGGATTCCTTGTAAAATTTCTGATATATTTGACCTATTCAACATTTAGTTTTCATTAGAAAAACGTGTTTAAAATGCGTATTTGTAGCGTGACGTTACAACGCGCTAGAATCCGACCCTCTCTAACGCGCTACCAACATCTTAAAAAATCTGCTCGGATTTTTATGTTATTCTGAATTTTTTTTCCACCATTGAAATTTATTGGTTTGTTCTTCAATTCAATGGAATAAAACATTTAAATTTCGGATTTGTTTTTGAATGATCGACTTTTACATTTCGTGACGTTACAACGCCCGTTCAGTTCCAAACAGGGTTCTGCTCGCGTTGTAACGTCACGAAAATGCACATCATGTTAGAATCAGAAAAATCAGCCAAATTTACCCGAATTTGTGAATATATCATTGCATTATCTTCACTGCTTCAAGGGGAACTTTATTCTATTGAAAATCCGTTTTGTGATAAATGGCTCGGAGGGCCAAGTTATTGCTATCGATAGTATGAATACTCCTTCATGAAGGTTAATGACACCGGCACCCATCTTTGGTTTAGTATCACCCATATTCTTCTAGTTTTGTTCCAAAGACTAGCGCGCTGAGATCCGTTATATTTCACCGCCAGATATTTAAATTTTTCAGCATATAACTCATCACGCCGTCGAGATAAGGCACATTCTACCGTGACGTTACAACGTTTCTACGCATCCGTAGTCAGATTTTGTACTTTAATTCATAAAAACGACTGTAAACCTCAAAATATTTTATCATATTTAGATTCCTAGTAAAATTTCCGATATGTTTGACCTGTTTAACATTTAGTTCTCATTAGAAAAAATTGTTTAAAATGCGTATTAGTAGCGTGACGTTACAACGCGCTAGAATTCGACCCCCTCTACCGCGCAACCAACATTTTGAAAAATTTTCTCGGATTTGTATTTTAAACTGAAAATTTCTGCCACCATTGAAATTTATTGGTTTGTTCTTCAATGCAGTGAAATAAAACATTTACATTTCGGATTCGTTTTTTGGATAATCGACTTTTACATTTCAAACAGGGTTCTGCTCGCGTTGTAACGTCACGAAAATGCACATCATTTTTTAATCAGAATAATCAGACAAAATTGCCCGAATTTGTGAATATATTATTGCATTATTTTTATTGCTCCAAGAGCAACTTTATTCTATTAAAAATCCGTTTTGTGATAAATGGCTCGGAGGGCTAAGTTATTGCTATCAGCAGTATGAAAACTCCATCATGAAGGTTAATGGTACCCATCTTCGGCCTAGTACCACCCATATTCATCTAATATTGTCCCAAAGACTATACCGTTGATATCCAATACTTCGCACCGCCAGACAGGCTTGTCCGCACTGAGCGCATGAAAATTCTGCTCTTTTGATTTACACAACCAAAACCATCGTATTTATACAATCTCCCTATCTTACCTGATAGAAGGATGTTTGAATATCCTAAATGTCATTTCGAACTGTCAAAAAATCGCACCGCAGTGCCGCACTGAGCGTGCAAAGAGAAATTCACTGGGGTGAATTCACCCGGGTGAAATTCTCTTTGCTCGCACAGTGCGGCACTGCGGTGCGGTTTTTTGACAGTTCGAAATGACATTTAGGATATTTCAACATCCTTCTATCAGATAAGATAGGAAGATTGAGTAAATACGATGGTTTAGGGGACGTAAATCAAAAGAGCAGAATTTTCATGCGCTGAGTGCGGACAAGCCTGCCGCCAGTATTTAGATTTTGCAGCATAAAACTAATCACGCCGTCGAATTAAACATTTTTTCAATAATTTATGCAATGTCATTGATTCAATTAAAAACGCTTTAAGATGTGCGAGCAGTTATTGAACCAAAGACATACCTGAGGATCTGAATACCACTTAGGGGCATCAATTTATGTGATTCCAGAGACAAATAGACCTAATTCTGACAAAAAAAAATCCATCATATATATGTCAGAGTCATAATTACTCAGAGAGTTAGTGTCATCGGTAAAATTGTTTAATAAGTCAAAAATTTACAGCTGATTTACTATTGGATGTGAGATTCAGACACACTGGGAGACGCTTATTAAAAGTTTACAATTATTTAGAATTTCTCAAAAAGTTTTCAACAAATTTTGATTACACTCAAACCTCCATTTATGTAGGATCCATTTAGGTAAAATCTATTTAGGTCCCTCCATTTAGGTAACGTTACCTAAATGGAATTTGATTGTGTTTTATGACGTTAAACCCGACATCAACCTATCATTCACCTGTTTTTATTTTGGCCACCAAACCCAACATAGACCCAACAGATGTTCGATGTTGGTCCAACAATGGCCCAACATACGATAAAAATTGACCCGACTTTGACCCGACATTCAATATTTTTTCAGTCTGGCGGAATTTTGCAGGGTTTCTCGTGTTTCGTGCACAGCTAGTCATTTGAGTGACAATTCTGATCTAAGGCCCTCCAAAACCCCCGAAAACGCCCCTGAAGCCACTCCTCTCCTGAAACCCATCCCCTCCTGAAACTTCTAGAGAGCCATCTGAAACTCCCTCAACATGACCTCCTTTAAATCTCCTAGTAATTCACCTTCTTAAACTTCTTTGCAACCTTGTACTCCATTTAGGTAATGAACTGAATCCATTTAGGTAATGAATCCATTTAGGTAAAAATTCTATTTAGGCAGTCCCGACTCGTTACCTAAATAGAGGTTTTGGTGTAGTTGAGAAACTATTTTTTGGCAAAATCTTTGGGCACTTTATAAGAAGTTACAACATGTTCAATATTTTTTGAATAAATATAAAGTGCACTATTTTTCAAAATTTTAACTACCACTAGTCAGTTAGAAACGTGAACCAAACGGCTTTTAAACTGAAAATTCTGGACAAGATAAACAACTTTTCCAAAGACATCAACATTCTAAAAGTCTAAAGGCTAAGTAATTAGAGTCCCGAGATACATATGAGTTTCAATTTCGTAGGTGTTACGTCTGTTTGTCGTTGATTCTTGTTATATCAAAAATAGATGTAACACTGACGTAATATCCATCCCATATATTTCAAGATCCTAAAATTTAGACAGTTGGTGTCCTCGACAAAATTGTTTGGCTGGTCAATAACTTTCAATTGATTGGCCGTATGATTTCAAATCCTTCCACTAGGAGGCGCTAGAGGGCATACGCATTTTTAGTTTTACTTATCTCAGAATCGTGATTAATTGGAAAGATGGTTGCTTCATTAAAGTTGTTTGCTAGATCACTAGACTTTCAGTTTAATAGCCGTATGTTATTAATTTCTGCCACACAGTGGTGGTTTCAGTTTTCAAAAGCATGCCAATTTTATAAATTACCCAAAACACATTCAACAAGCCGAAACTTTTTATAAAATATATCAAAAATTCTCAAATTTTGACTGATAGTTCCTCATCTTGTTATCTGTAATATCTACAATTTTGGACTTGATTGGTTAGCTCTACACAAAGATGGAGCGCTTTAAGTACAATAATATTTTTGACTGTGTCTTATATCTAAGGAATAAGTGAATCAAATCAAATAAAATTTTAAAAGTTAAGAATTATATATTGATCTTTGATTACAATTTGATTTGAATACAATATGTCCTAAGTGAAAAAAGTTCCAGCTTGTAGAATACTTTTCAAGAAATTCTAATCCCTTGCCTGCTTTTGCAAAATGAAAACTAACGTCTTCTAGTGGCAAAATCTCGCATCTATCGGTAAATCAACTGCAAGTCCATTACTTACCAAACAACTTTGCCGAAGAAATCGTATTTCTGAGATGTATGAAATTTAAAATTTGTAAGTTCTCTCTCAAACTATCCATTAACTGTAAGTCTTTGACCAACTTAATAACTTTGTAATTTCGTCAGTGTTTCGTCTGTTGGCCACTCATATCACAGAAATTTTCGGTTTGAGTGGTACTAGATTACGATTAAAAAAAATTACAATATCGCAGTACAATTACATAGTAGATTTTGGCCAAACACCATCTCCCCGTCCTTCAAAAGTCTACGTAGTTTATTAACCGGCAATGGTACGCAATTTATAAACGGTATCTCGAAAAAGAGCTCATACACAACGAGAACGAAACTGTTTTGAATATAGAACTACGTTTGTCCAATTCAGAAGCCGTCCAAGCCAGAAAGATTTGGTCTTTTCCACAGAACTTTTTTTCGTGACGTTACAACGCAAACTTCAACCAGGTGAAACTCAGGCTTCCGTGAACCGATTTTCTTTTTTTTAATCTCATTTGAAAGGTCTTTTCGAGTACAAAGAGCATACAAAATCTCATATTTGTAACGTTTTCCGTATTTGAATAAAATTTAAAAATGTTGATTTTTTGTGACGTTACAACGCAATAAAAACCCATACTATGATCAGCCATATTTCAGAGTTGTAAAGTCTTCCGATTAAAAATCTTTTTATGCTAAAAAATCTACATACATTTATCTACAAATGATGGAAGACTTTTGAAAAATCAGTGTGTTGGTGTTTAAAATACGATAGTTTGGATGAAAAGTGTGCCTAAAAGACTTAAAATCACGATTTTAATGTTAATCTTAATCGTCATTCAATTTATATTTATCGTAACACTAATATCATGTCGAATACATTTTTGGATGACAAAATTAATGTAGAATGTGATAAAAATGTCAAATATGCCATAACTCAACTTTGAAAAATTGGTATTGATGATACGGGGCCCGTAGAATGTGTCAATAATAAAAACAAAAAAAAAAAGTTCTATGGGAAGAAACACATCGAATGACTTCGTTCTGATTAACGGACGGCACTTCTCCGACATTACCGATGTCAGGACCTATCGTGGCGTCAACATCGACTCTGACCACTAGGTAGTGATGGTCAAACTGCGCCCAAAACTCTCCGTCATCAACAATGTACGGTACCCGGGTAGACGTGAATATCATAATCATATCTTAAAACGATCAACTTTTGATGTCATATTTTAATATGATATTGATGAGATATTCAAAAAGTTGCCAGATATCTGCTCAATATCTCATCGTGATATGATTTCAAAATTAGTACTTAATTTGATCTTTGGAAAGCCTAGTGCAACCCGCTGTATGAATGTCGAAATTTCCCAACATTGCGCATAAAAACTATTTTAAGTTTTCAACTTTCATTATGTGCCGTCCCCAAATAACGTAACGCTTCAGGAGATAGGGGTAGGGAATACAGCCTAGCGTTACGACCCATACAAAAAAGTTGGAGTTTCATACAAAGGCACATTATGGATTCCGCCAGATCTTAATGAACCAACCACCGAGTTCAAAAATATCGAATTTAGCGTTACATAATAAATAGATGTTCCCTTATGTACACCACAAATTTTACAAACGAGCACTGGGACAAAAAGGAAGTAGAAGTGGCCTTCATTTTCAATAAGCGGTTTTATAGATGCGGCAATTGAACAAAAAAAACGGAGTAATCGGCACAAAAAAATTCATATAATCGATATTTGCTTTTCTTTAAAAAAGGCATAAAATTATATACTGATTTTATCTGATAGATTTCTTAAACCCAGTTTATAATTATTTTATTTCACTGTGAGTAAGTCAGCAGAGGCTTTCCAATTGAGCCCGATGACAACATGAGCTTGACCTCGATGTCGAGCTTGCATTTGTGGTACGAATCCAATAAATGAATCACCGGACAATTTGGAAACTTTATCGGCCCGCTAAGCAAAATACGTCCATTTCGAAAAACTGACCGTTTGATTCTAGATTCAGCAAAACATTCCGCTGCAGATGACAAGCTTTTTGAGTTTCAACCAACAAATTGCGTAGCGATTCTGCATGGGGTATACGAACAATGTTCCTAAAGCTTTTCTGGGCGACAGTTCACAATAGAGCACGTTCAGTGAAGTACATACTAGATTTTTAGCTGTTTTTTATTCGTTTATTCGTTTCTGCAACGAAATTATGCAGGAGGCATGGGTATTATGATTCCTTGCCTTATTTGGTGCTGTTGGAATAAAACTTTGGAAAACTTTGTTGCAAGAAATGGAGAAAACAATAACACAGTTACATACCTAAAGGTTTGCTCAAACACCATTAGATTAGGCAAGGAATCAGGCAGGAGCCAGGCTTTTTGCGTTATTTCGTTGCAGAAATTGAGAATTTACCTTCTCACTATACAAAAATTCAGCTCATTACTACAATCTAGTACTTCACTGATTACGTCCTATTGGTGGAAATTCGTCCTGTTTTAGGCGCAAAATAAACCAAACATGTTTCTACGCATATCGTTTTTAAAGTTTGGATCACTAGCTTTGTTAACAATTCAGAGAAAGAGCATAAAATGTGAAATCATCTAGAATAAAGTGCTCTCTTAGTTTTGGAAAATATGCAATTCCTTATTGAGCCCTAATTCATTTTTATTTTCCATACCACCACGTCAGTTTGAAAATTTTGGGTGTATACTTTATTAATATTCTGCAATAGAACATTTATCATTGAGAAATCTTTAAAATACTGCTCAAGATCAAAATTAGCTCTTCACATTTCCATCTGCAACATCCAGAAATCGAAAGATCTGAAAATTACTGCTCAAGATCAAAACCAGTTCTTTGACACATTTATCTATAACATCCGAAAATTGTAAGATCTAAAAACTACTATTCAAGATCATAATTAGTTCTTTCACACACTCATCTACAACATGGCGCGACCAAACCAACACAACTACCATTAACCGCAAACACCTTGGAAAACATAGAACTTGATGCTCTTGTTACCTCCTATTTTCAGATATGAGTTTCAGTGCAGTGGTAATGTCACTGCTCATAAAGCACAAGGCCATAAGTTCGATTCTGGTCGCGGCCATTTTTCTTTTTTTTTACTCTAATCCATCTGTCAGATCATTTTATGATATTGGTTAGATGTGCTACAGCCCAGATCTCCCCAGATATTGGTCTGATCTTATAACATCAAAATGAGATATTATTATGTTCTTCCCCATACTAATTTTTGATCTTATTTTTGATCTTTTATCTCTTATGTCAAACAAACCAACAGCTAATTATGATCTTGAGTACTTCACTGAGGAATATCAAATAATGATATTGTTCTGATTTTTACTTCTACTCGGGTACCAGCGACCGCCACGGTACAACCTAGAGCGACTAAAACAACCGGATGTCGCCTCAGCACACGCGCAGAATTTTGAAACCGCGTTGCCAGACGAGGGCGAGCTCGATGAGGCCCCTCTAAAGGACTGCTGGAGTACAGCGAAAGCAGCCATCAACGACGCAGCCGAGAGCACCATCGGGTACGTGGAACGGAATCGTAATGCTGCAGCAAGGGACTCGACAGAATGCGGAAAGTTACAAGCAGAAGCGAAAACTGCAGACCCGCCTCTTCCGGGAGAAAAGCGCCGTCTGGAACAGGCGGAGTTCGATGAAATGGAACTGCTGTGTCATGCACAAGAAACACGGAAGTTCTGACAGAAGATCGACGCAACCCGCAACGGCTTCGTGCCGCGAACCGGAATATGCAGGGATATGGACGGCGGCCTCTTGACGGATGGACGTGAGGTGATTGAAAGGTGGAAGCAGAAATTGGATCAGCATCTGAATGGCGTCGAGAACGTAGGCACGGGAGCCCACGTCAACGGAAGAAATGACGACGCCAGTTGCAGCGGAGAACGGAAATAAACTAAATCCCACGCTGAGGGAAGTTAAGGATGCCATTCACCAGCTCAAAACCAACATAGCAGCTGGCAAGGATGGTATCGCAGCTGAACTCAATGAGTTCGTGGGAAGTTATCAAGCCGGCTTCATCGACGGCCGGTCGATCTTCTCCGTACGGCAAATCTTCTAGAAATGACTTTCACAAAATCCGACCAATTTGTGTGCGTTGCGGACGACATGGACATTATCGCCAGAACATTTGAAACGGTGTCAGAGCTGTACACCAGCCTGTTGCGTGAAGCAGCAAAGCTAGGGCTGGTGGTGAAAGCCTAAAAAACAAAGTACATGCTGGTATGCGGAACCGAACACGATTGAATCCGTCTGGGTAGTTATGTTACGATAGACGGGAATACCTTCGAGGTGGTGGAAAAAATCATCTGCCTTGGATCCTTACTGACGGCTGACAACAAGCGAAGGCGCATCATCAGCGGAAGTCGGGCCTGCAAAGTTGGTGTTTGCGGCTCATTCGGTTGACACAAGAAGGCGTGGAGCGCAGAGAGCACGATGGTCGGACCAGATGGAGCGTGACTTGGCGAACATTGGGCATGACCGAGGATGGAGAGTGGTAGCCACGAATCGTGTATTATGAAGAAATATTATTGATTCAGTTGTATCTTGAATTTGATGTACTACTAAACAAATGAATAAATGAATAGACACCATTACCGCCAAATTTTATACACTTTTATACATTTAATACCAAAAAACGTTCCTATTTTGAACATCCTTCCTAGTCGGATTCTTACAACCTCGCCCACAGCCCATGAAGGAAGACCAGCTCTAACCACATGTTTCTATTCCAGTTACAATTTCCCTTTATTCCCTGGAACCAACAACAAGGGAAACAATTCCAGAAATGCGCGCAATTCACATATTTTTCTCCCGGGATGGGGTGGGCCGTTGTGTAGCTCGCACTGGACCTTTGAAAAGCTACCCCCAGTCAGTCGGTCAGTCTTCTCTGCTAACGGTAATGTTGGCAGGTTCGGTAGCCCGAGGGAGGATATGTCGGATGGTTACATCGGAACAGTCTGCCGGAGTGAGTGGGAGACGGAAACACAACAAACATAATTGCAAAATTACGAGCGGTCGGTTCAACTTTGTTGCTGCCCGCTGGAAAAATTCAACACAGGATGGTGTCTGGAAGGGGGGAAGTGGGTTTGGAGAGTGCGAGTGGATTCAACAGTAACATACCGTTTCATCCCCCCACACAGTCAGTGCAGTGTATAGTCAAAGTTAACGATGTTAATTGGGTGGGTGGTTTGTCTGGATTTCGGCACTTGAACAAGAAAAACAGAGTTTTTTTCAGTTTCACGTTAAGGTGTGCGACAGCAAATAACATTAATTAAACTCGGTTGAAAGTGTTTTTTGGTAAGTAATGATGTAAGTTTATGAAGTAAAATGCTGAGTCAACTTGGTTGTAGTAGTTCTTTAGGACTATCATAACCAGAAACGGAAATAAGGTCTCAAGACGTTTCTCTGAAGCATCCCTAAACAATTTGGGCTTCAAAATATTGCTTAAACTGTAACTTGATTGATTTATGCCCGGTGATCGTAGACAGTAGCAGTCATATCACCGTTCTTCCAAAAATTTCGTCATAAAAAAATACGTTCCAGTCACCCGCTGTGCATGTCCAATTTAAACGCCTAATCTTGTGCAATCGATCGCACAGTCAGCAGCCATCGATGATGCCCCCAATCAACCAGTTAGTTGGCGCCTCAAAGACAATCAACCTTAGGACCCCGTATGGACCCCATGTCGCTACGATGCCAACCATCGAAAGTCTCCTACACGTCTATGGCTAGGCCCTTCTCGATTGTCTCGCGACGGGTTGACGCGCGCGAAGTTCAGTGGCACCGTCGGAGTGTTTTTGGCCCCGACTGTGGGGCTATCAGGTGGGAGGTCTTCGACTTCAAAGTCATTCCCTGCACTAGACTGGGTAGCTCTATCCAATATTTTAGTTCGTCTTGAAATTACCGTACCTATTTCAGCTGCTAGTATGGAAGCAGTTCGAATCCATGGGGAGAGAGGAACATACGCGTGGCGGCGGGGCCGAGATATCAATCATCTAATGAGAATCGCTTTTTCAAATTGAAGGAAAGCAATTTTTCGGTTCTCTCAGCGTGCTCAAAAGACCAATGGTTCTGAATGGTTTTACCGACGCGTAAGGGGAAGATGTGAATAGAACCTGTAAGCAAAATGAATTTGTTCTTCATTATTATTGATTCTTCTGCCATGATTGAGTTTCTTTTTTTGTAATAGATGAATACTGAACCAGTGATTTCGAGATTAAAGGATACAACATGAACATCTTCTGTTATTAAGCACTTAGCGTCGTCAATTTCAACGTCATCAGCAAATCCTACAAACAGACCTCATTGAAAATCTTTACCCTACTCTACATGTTATTGTAGTGTTTAGCATTTTGTAATGAGATTTGCGAAACCTTCAAAAAATCACCCGAACGGAAAATCACACACATTTGATTTATATGCCATAATCAGCCAACCGAAGGCTTCAATCAGCTTAAATCCCCCGTAACCGCATTGACTTATCGAAGCGAAATGCATCGAAAAAAAAAAAACTGAAACAGCTAACCCTCCCCACATGCCATATCACAAGCAATAGATCGCCACTGGTTCGCCCGACTTGTACACACATGTATCCATCAAACTGCCATGATCTAAACTATTGCACAACCTCGGCGCAACCCATCAATCAACGCGAGCTCGCGCGGCGGTCCCTGCGCGCATGTTTTAACATACATACCTACCTATATTAATCTGGAGCTTATTACTCGCACACAAAAAATAATTCACCGCCTTAGCTGCCCGCACGCCCGCCGCCGCCGTTGCTACCACCAGCCAGGCGAAATACCGAACTAGTTGAGCAACTCCTCGCTTCGGCGGAGTTTCTTTAGCACCCATCAAATTCAACGAACCGTATCCCAGTTTTGCCGAGCGCGCGAACGGACGACCATCACGCCATGATGAGAGCGAAGATTGCAGGCACTGACTGACTGGAGCATCTTTTATTCAACAGGGGCCGGCGCGGCTAACTAGTTGGGGTAACTTCGAGGTAAATCCCAACTCCTTTCGACGCAATCGAATGACGAAACGCGTGACTTCTGACTTCTGCTAGCCACCCGTGAAAAAAAGCAACTAAAGTTCTGTTTATTTTCCGATCCTTCCGACATTTTGGGGTGTCGAAAGATGTGATACATGTTCCTTCTACGTACTGCCACTACTGACTAGCTGCCGTGGAAATGTTGAGCGAGTGAAGAAAGATACGGTTTCGCTTTCTTCGTATTTCCACATCCATATGTTACAAGATGTGCTCCTCGCACAAGAATGAATTATACCGCATCGTCGTCGGTCTTCGGATGTGGAGGAAAAGCGTGGAAACCGTTTATGCTGTAGACGTGTGTTCTACATCACTCCAGTCATGTATTCATCATCGTCCCTATAGTCATCATCCTCATGATCATCGTCGCTGCTATCGGCAAGGATGAATTTTATATTTGGAATTCTCGTTCTAGCATGAGGCGGCGTCAACCTATGGTAATGGTGACCCAAGTCTCCAAAATGGTTCGGAACTTTGAACCTAAAAAGTTTGAACTGTAACCCATTAACACTCAAATTACACCCACAATCATAATAAACTTCTGATTTTGTTATTTATGATCTCAAAACCATCAAATAAAGTTATAAGGGAATTGTCGGGGCTTTCAGGCGGGCTTCAGAGGCATTTATGAGAGCTTTTTAGGCTTCCAGGGGTTGTAGGAAGCTTCAGTAAAATTAAAGGGAAGTTTGTAGAGGCCTTAAGACGTTTTTGGGGGTTTCGGAGGGTCTCAGGTGCGTTACATAGGGTTCAAGCGGATTTTAGGGGGATTTTTGAAGCATTTCAAGAGGTTTCTGAAGATTTTCTGCAGGTTTCAATGCCAAAAGCTTTACGGAAGCGTTTTCGGTGTTTTCAGAGAATCTCAAGTGCATTACATAGAGTTCGGGGGGTTTTGGAAATATTTCAGGATACTAAGAGGATTTTTAGAGACACTCTTTCCTTGAAACCCATTCAAATGCCCCTCTGGATCATCCATGACCCCAGTGAAATGCTTTTGAAATCCTGGTATTTTAAATGCCCCTGGAAACATTTTGATTCGAGGGTGTTCCATGGTACGACAATAACCTCATAAAAACATCGAAACGGTCCAGAAACCTCCATAATCCCTTTGAAACGTCACTGAAATCATGTAAACTTAATAAAAGTCTTGGAACGCACACTGGGGCAGAACGCTGCTATGGACAGACAAAACCTCTAGTGCTCTGGATATCCATCCTAGAGGTTTGGTGTCTTCAGAGAAGTGTCTTGTAAGAGTTTTTACTAAAACCTGGTCACTCAATATTTGATCTAGACAAGTTGCAACTGATCTAGATCAGTTTTAGCTTTTTACAGAAGGGTCTCAGAGAAAACTTTCTTCTGCAAAGTTGTTCATTCTGCTGTTTTTGACATTTCTTCTGAAGACACTTATACTCTATAATGCACACAAAAAGCACAGTGGGCCACTTTTCTAAAAAAGTTGAAAAAATCGATTTTGACCAATATTTTCAAGTAAAAAATATAGAAAAAAAAATCGAACGTTGGATTAGCAAAAATATATAAGAAAAAGATTATTTCATAACAAAAACTTACATAATCACGGAAATTAGAGGTTTTTCTTATTAAAATAACAAAAAGAGGTGATTTACAATTTATTTAATAACTCATGAAGCAGCAAGTGCAGGCAACTATTTTTTTGCCCAAAACATGTCAATACCACTAGCTTTGATACAGTGGGTTAAGAAAAGTGGGGTAACTCGAGGTTTTTGTTATACACTAGTATGAAATCATCACGAAAATGAATGGAAATTTACAATTGAGATTAATTTTTTGAACTCCAAACATGATGTAAAACAATTTTCTGACTATTTTTTACGTAACATGCCTGCAGAATTACTTAGTTGAAGCACAAATATAATAAGAAAAATACTAGATGCTGTTTCGGCCGGTATATTCTATGTGAATGTATGTTTTGATTTGTTATTTTAATTGATTTGGACCCTACGTCTTAACCGTTCAGGACGCGCGCCGTTGTAAAAAGTACAACACCACCAAAAAACCTCGCTCGTCGTATGCAGCGCGAGCGCGGTGCAGTTTCAGCTTTTTCATGGCGCGCGTCCTGAAAGGTTAACAATGTTGCATATGAACAAATAAATACTAAATAATTCAATGTAAGCTTCATCATTATTACTGACTTAACATATATTAGATTTCGTTATTGAGCATATATTCATAAACACAGGTTAAATCTATTGAATTATCAGTATATAACCATAATTTCAAACTGCAAACTGTAGCAAAAAAAATCGCTATGTGCCATTGTTCTCTCGCTACGTTTATCAGGCACAAGTTCTTACATGGTCGAACACATTAAGTTAGTTTCCACCACCTTCCGCTATTGTATGAGTATATACAACAATATTATTACACGAGGTTCCTCTCAATAAATATACAGATATACATTCATATGAAATACATTGACCTGAGCAACGCCAAACTAATTTTATTACATATATGCTTCAATACAATAATTGTCCAGGCATGCAGCATTAGAAAATAATCAGAAAATTGTTTTACATCATGTTAGGTGTTCAAAAAATTGGCCACAATTGCTAATTTTCATTCATTTTCGTGATGATTTCATACTAGTGTATAACAAAAACCTCGAGTTACCCCACTTTTCTTTCCCCACTATATCGATGCTAGTGGTATCGACATGGGCAAAAAATTAGTCACCTGCACCTGCTGCTTCATGAGTTATCAAATAAATTGTAAATCACCTCTTTTTTGCTATTTTAAAAAGAAAAACCTCTAATTTCAGTGATTATGTAAGTTTTTGTTATGGAATAATCTTTTTCTTATATATGTTTTCTAACCTAACGTTCAAATTTTTTTTCTAATTTTTTTACTTAAAAAAAATGATCAGAATCGATTTTTTCAACTTTTTTAGTAAAGTGACCCACTGTGCGTTTCGTGTGCATTATAGAGTATAAGTGTCTTCAGAAGAAATATCAAAAACAGCAGAATGAACAACTTTGCAGAAGAAAGTTTTCTTCTAGGACGCTTCTATAAAAAGCTAAAACTGATCTAGATCAGTTGCAACTTGTCTAGATCATATATTGAGTGACCAGGTTTTAGTAAAAACTCTTACAAGACACTTCTCTGAAGACACCAAACCTCTAGGATGGATATCCAGAGCACTAGAGGTTTTGTCTGTCCATAACAGCGTTCTGCCCCAGTGTGGAACGTCTATACACTAAATTCTTTTTTACACGAACTTTTTTTACGCGGTTTTATTTTACACGATTTTTTTTACACGATTTTCTCGAAATTACGCGATGTGCTTTTGGAAAGATTCTTCTCTCCTGGTCGCTATTTACTTCCGAAGGGGCCCAACTTTCTACCAGAGATCTCTCTTATCATCCTTGATATCCTGTCAAAATTTCAGGATGATCCGATAAAAAATGTTTTGAAAACTTTTTTTACACGATTTTTTTTACGCGGAACAAAAAATCGCGTAAAAACAGAAAATAGTTTCAAAAATCTACCTGGCCGCCCCACCCACCTAAATACTATGAAATGACTCTAAATAAAATGAACTCTGAAATACCTGAAAACGCTTCTGAAATCCTTTGTCTCGACCCTTCTGAAACTCCCGGAGATCCCAGGAATACTTTTGAAAAGCCCTGCCACTCCCAGAATTCCTTCAGAGATTATTAAAAAGACACGGAGAACGTCTTCAGCTTTCGACTGTACAGACTGTTTTAAACTTAACATTAGACAACGGACAACGGAGCATGCACCAGTGGAAACGGGGAAGAAACTATTCTCACGAAAAGTTTCAACGCCCGAAGCGGGAATTGAACCCCATAGCATGGTGCGATTATAAGCTTGGTGACCCTAACCGCACGGCTACGAGGCTTCCAGAAGTTTCACACCAATTAGATATTTTTTTCCGAGATTCCTCCCGCACTTCCTGGAATTCCTTCAGGACTTCTCCAGAAATTCATTCGGGAATTCCTCCTGGTATTCCTTCGGGAATTTCTCCAGGAATTCCTTCGAGAATTCCTCCTAGCATTCCTTCGGGAGTTTCTCCTGGAATTCATGCGAAGATTTCTTTTAAAAATCCTTCGCGGATTGAGCCTGGAAATCCTTTGGAGATTCCTCCTGGATATCCTTCGATGATTCCTCCTGGAACTGGTTCGCCGATTCATCTTGGACTTCCTTCTTGGATTTCCCCTGGAATTCCTTCGGGACTTCTCCTGGAATTGCGTGATCGCTTCGTAGAATTCCTTCGAAGATTCCTCCCGGCCATTCTTCAATGTTGTCTTCTGGAACATCTTCTAGGAATTTGATTCCTTTGGAAATCCTTGATGGAATTATTGTGAGGATACCCACAGGAATTACTTTTGGAGATTTCCATTGCAATTTCTTTGGATTATCTCCTGAAAATTTTTCGAGGATTCTTCTTGGAATTCCTTTGCGTGTCCTGCTGGAATTCCTAGAAGTTTTTAAATGAACTTATTTAGGTCTATAATTATGAAAATCTTCAGGATTTCCTCATTGAGTTCCTACAAGACTTCCCTCAGGATTTATATCAGGAAATCGTCTGGGTTTTCCATCTGGATTTCCTCCACGATTTTTTCAGAGATTCCTCCTGGACATCATTCGAGGAATCCTGAATATCCTACTGAGATTGCTCCTGGAGATTCCTTTGGGGATCTTTCCTAGAACTCCTTCGAAAACTCCTGCTGGAACTTCTTCGGGGATTTGCCCTGGAATTCCTTCAGAGATTAATCCTGGAATTCCTTCGCGGATTTCTCTTAGATTTTTTTCGGGACTACCTCCTGAAATTCGTTAGGGGATTTCTCTTGCAATTCCTTTGGGTATAACTATTGACAATCCTTTGGGGATTACGCCTGGAAATCCTTCAGAGATTCCCCTGGAAATCCTTCGAAGAATTTTCCTGGAATTCCTCCTGGGATTGCTTTTGGAATTCTATCGGTGATTTACTATAATAACCTTCGGGGATTCTTCCTGGAATTCCATCAGGACCTCCTAGTATTACACCGGGGATTTCTCTTAGAATTCCTTCGAGGATGCCTCCTGGATATCCTACAATGATGCCTCCTGAACCTTCTTCGTGGATTTCCCGTTGAATTTCTTGGGGAATTTCCCGCTGGAATTCCTTTGAAGACTCCTGATGAAATTTCTTTGAGGATTCTGCCTGAAATTCCTTTGGAGATTCCTCCTGGACTTTGCAAAAAACTCAATTGGTTGTTTTTTTTTTCTAGAAAGCGGAATCCAGCCCAATTGAAACTTAAGCTTTTGGGAACAGAAATCGACCAGTCTTTAACTTCGAAATACTTTGGGGTTTGGTTTGATTCAAAAGGCACTTGGGGTACCCAAATCAAGTATTTGGTGCAAAAATGCCAACAGATGATCAATTTTCTACGCACAATTACCGGAACATGGTGGGGTGCTCACCCGGAAGATCTCATAAAACTTTACAAAACGACTATTCTCTCTGTTCTAGGGTATGCACGCAAAACTTGATGTACACAGCGCAACGAGTAACTTTCACGCAGCGACCGAAAAGACAAAAGAATTTTCACGCAGATTTGTGTAACACCGGATCAGCACATTTTTTGTGTTGATCCAGCCGTACACAAATGTGAGTGAAAATTCCTTTGTCTTTTTGCTCGCTGCGTGAAAGTTACTCGTGCGCTGTGTTGTTTCATTTAAGGGTGTGGCTCTTTCTGTTTCCTCTCAGCAGCAAACAGCCACCTAATAAAGTTGGAACGAATTCAATACCGTTGTTTGCGTATTGCCCTCGGCTGTATGCATTCAACGCATAATGCGAGCCTAGAGGTCCTGGCAGGGGTTAAACCTCTCCAGAACCGCTTCTAGGAGCTCTCGCTAAGGTTACTTATCAAGAGTGGAGTGAGCAACACACTTGCTATTGAAAACTTCGAAGAAATGCTCAGTCTGAACACTCAGTTAAAATTCATGAGAATTTATCTGTTCTACATGTCGTCTGACATAAGCCTACCAAGTTGTAACCCTCCTCGTGTACGCTTCACTAATGACAGTTCCTCTGTTAAATACGATCTGTCCATGAAACAGGCTATTCATGGAATTCCAGATCAACTTTGATGTATATCTATTCCTCGCATTTTTAACGAAAAGTACCAAAATGTCAATTCCTGTAAGAGATTCTTCACTGATGGATCTCGCATAAATGGATCCACTGTTTTCGGTGTCTTCAATGAAAATTTCACCGCCTTGCGCAAACTTCAGGAACCTCGTTCCGTTTATTGTTTATGAGCTGGCAGCAATCAACTTCGCTTTGGAGATGATTTCCAACATGCCCGTAGACCATTTCTTCATCTTCTCGGATAGCCTTAGTTCCATTGAGGCACTCCGGTCAATGAATCCTGTAAAACATCCATCTTGCTTGCTTACAAAAATAAGAGAGCAGATGGGTGCACTGGTCGAAAGATCATACAACATTACCTTTGTATGGGTCCCCTCATATTACTCAATTTATGGCAATGAGAAGGCGGACTCTCTCTCAAAGGTGGGCGCACAGGAAGGTGAGATTCCTGAGTTCGCCAGAGTCTTCAAAGTTCTCAAAACGATTGGCGTAATGGCGAAATGGTTACATTCCATTATTCCTAATGTTTCTTCGCGAGTGTGGTGGTTTGGTTGGAATGCCCGGATAATGACGCCTCCAGAGCACTACTTTTGGATACCTTTGAGGCCCGAGGTAGACAACCTTTTGTTCTTGTTAGAGATGTGTTAGGGACCCGCGATGTCACATACATGGGATGTATTTTCGACTTTCTCCGCCCTGCTGGTATAAAAGTTTAATTCGCTTGTGTTTTCTTCTCCAGTTTTTTTTTCTCTGTTTTGTCCTCTTTGTGTTACCAAGCTGCTCCTGGCCATCCGGAAGACCAAGTCCCACAACAAGTTGGTACCAACACCAAAAGGCACCGAATACGCAAGCAAGATGCGATTCACCCCTGGATGAGCACCAGTGAAACCTTTGGCCCAATCCTTACTCTGTCCATCCCTCAAAATGTGACCTTCTAACCTCGAGCTGCCACGAGTACCCTGGCTTCCACCCATTACTAACAGATATCATTAAAAAGTTATTACTCTGTATAATGCATACTATTAAGTACAAAGAAAGATCCTCGGCTCCGTAAAGCGTTATACGCGATTGAGCCCAAAATAAATGAACTAGATAAAAAAGGTTAGAGATTGACAGCCGCGAGACGTATACTAAGGCGTAATATTATTGATTAAGTTATAATTGTGTCTTCCTCAGAGGAAGCAGTAATAAGATAATTTTGCATTTTTGGAAGAATAGAAGGTTCATTGTTATTTTGTTTTTAAACTATTTATTCTTAGGGGTGAAAATTCTTACATTCCATGAAGTGCTTGAAGGGATGTTCCTGTAAATCGCTTTTAATAATAGTTTTGAACTTTATTGGACTCATTATGGCATATTTGAGGTACGGCCCTTAGCCAACATCAATCTGCCAACCATCCACCGCATCGTCAACGTCGTAAAAGTCTCCATTCGGTAAATCTACCTACCATCTATGTGACACCCGAGTAAACAGCTCAATTTCAACCCACTCGGTATCACATCAAAGTCGTTGATCACCAGCAAAGCGTCAAATCACTTCGAGCCCTCTCCCGTCCCTTCTCAAACAAACTTTTACTCCCCTCCCTAACCTGCTCAAGCGTGAGAGTTTCCTGAGTACACACCACAACAGCTAGCATCATAGGAAGGCATCCAGCAGCGCGGTCGTCGTCATCTTCGTTCGCATCGTCCTCCCTCACCAACCATCTCTCTAACCTAACTCCAATCGGTTAGAGGCTGGCTGGCTGGTTGGTTGGACGATGATGCGCGAAGACGGGGATATCTTGTCGTCATAAAATCGATTACAAACTTGGTGCTTGCTTGATGTTGCTGCTATTTACATAACAAGTTCAACAAGTGCTCTGCCTTGCTACTTGTTACTTCGTTCGGCCCGGGTGGAGCCCCCAGAGAGGAAGCAATTGTGAACGTCTCCGACTTCCACCGTACCGCCATCACTTCGGCGCTTCCTGTTCTACCTCGCAGCATCAGAAGCGGTGCGGCAGCACCAGCACCAAAACCAGAGCACAACTTGATGACATGGTCGCGTGGAATCGATCGTACAATTTATGGCCGGTTTGTAAGTAGTTACGTACGACGGACGACGACGGACGACGACGGGTGTTGGAAGAACAACAGTTTTAAACCGGTACCTTGCGTTCGCTGCTTGCTGGTCGGCCGCCCGGCCCCCGGACGACCTACTCGGGCGTGTACTTGACAATCAACCGCGCAGGTCCACTAGGTCCAATGTCCAGCGTCCAGCGTCAGTCAGTGTGTGATAACGCGCGCAATCCCCTGCTGACGACGACGAACGGTTCTTTTCTTTCTCCTAAAGCAGTAGAAGGACAGCATTATTATGCAAGCTGCTCCCGACGACGGAGTGGCTACGTCCAAGAATGTTAATTCATGGAAATGACACAAAGTGCAACCTAGTTAACCCTTTCAGGACTAGTTTTTTAACGTTATCAATAATGACGTTAAAAAATGAGACAATAAGGAAATGAGAGAAGTATGAAAAGGTTATATGAAAAAATGATCACGTTAACGAATGATCCAATGATAGAATGATCGAATGTCGAATGATCAAAATATATAATCATCAAATGAGCAAATAATCATCAAATGATCAAATGATCATCAAATGATCAAGTGATCATCATATGATCAAATGATCAGATGATCAACAAATGATCATCAAATGATCATCAAATGATCAAACGATCAAATGATCATCAAATGATCAAACGATCAAATGATCATCAAATGATCATCAGATGACCAACAAATGCTCAACAAATGATCATCAAATGATCAAACGATCAAAAGATCAAATGATTAACAGATTAAATGAAAGAATGATCATATTTTCAAGAGCTCAAATGATTGTCAAATGACCATCAAATAATCAAATGATTATCAAATGATCAAATGATTATCAAATGATCGTCAAATGATCATCAAATGATCATTAAACGATCATCAAATGCTCATCAAATGATCATCAAATGATCATCAGATGACTAACAAATGGTCATCAAATGATCAAACGATTAAATGATCAAATAATCAAAAGATCAAAAGAATCAATGATCAAATAATCAAATGATCAAGTAATAGAATGATAAAATGACTATCCACATACGATCAGTGTATTATTTTGAACCACTACTGTAATTGAGTACCCGTAGTGCACAGCCATGAAAGGGTCAAGCAGCATCCATTTTTATACAAAGTTTCATTCAATTATGGACCTTCCTCGGCGCGGTCCTGTTTTCCGCGAGTGTACCGTATTCAATCCAACAATTTATTGTACCAAATGCGACGATGTCCCCTTGCTTCTACGGAAAGAGTAGGATGAATCTTTACGACTGTGAATCCACGGACGGTCCACGGCGTAGTTAATGCGACTTTATTGCTTCTCGTTGTCGAGCACGAGAGGCTTGCTTGCCGTGCATATTTCGTGTGAATCCTCTAATTTACTTATTCATGGAAAGCGCCCGTCCTTTCGAGGAAGCATTATGGATTGCGAATGCCGGATGTATCAGAGCTGGAGTGGTGTAGCATCAGTCAGTGGTTGTCGTCGTGCAGCACGCAATATTCGTGAGTGATGAGCATTTTGGGTTCTCGTTTTTTGCTGCTACTGCTGCAAATAAACTCCATTTAGCTGGAGGCACGAATAGGGCTCGCATGTGCGAACATCATTTGATTGTTTCGATTTCCGATGTCAATCTTATGAAGAAACGGAAAAAGGGGAATTATGATGAAATTCGTGCACATTTGTTTGATGTCGCAATGACGAATTTCATGAACATCTTCTTTGTCTTCCCTGTTTTCTCAGCATTATCTGTCTTCTTTGTCTTCTTTGTTTTCTCTGTATCTCTCTGTCTTCCCTGTTTTCTCTGCATTATCTGTCATGAGCATCTTCTCTGTCTTCTCTGTTTTCTTTGTCGTCTCTGTCTTCTCTGTCTTCTCTGTTTTCTCCGTCTTCTCTGTCTTCTCTGTCTTCTCTGTCTTCTCTGTTTTCTCTGCATTATCCGTCCTGAGCATCTTCTCTGTCTTCTATCTCTTCTTTGTCGTCTCTGTCTTCTTTGTCTTCTCTGTCTTCTCTATCTTCTCTGTCTTCTCTGTCTTCGCTATCTTCTCTGTCTTATCTGTCTTCTCTGTCTCCCCTGTCTTCTATGTCTTCTCTGTCTTCTTTATCTTCTCTATCTTCTCTGTCTTCTCTGTCTTCTCTGTCTTCTCTGTCTTCTCTGTCTTCTCTGTCTTCTCTGTCTTCTCTGTCTTCTCTGTCTTCTCTGTCTTCTCTGTCTTCTCTGTCTTCTCTGTCTTCTCTGTCTTCTCTGTCTTCTCTGTCTTCTCTGTCTTCTCTGTCTTCTCTGTCTTCTCTGTCTTCTCTGTCTTCTCTGTCTTCTCTGTCTTCTCTGTCTTCTCTGTCTTCTCTGTCTTCTCTGTCTTCTCTGTCTTCTCTGTCTTCTCTGTCTTCTCTGTCTTCTCTGTCTTCTCTGTCTTCTCTGTCTTCTCTGTCTTCTCTGTCTTCTCTGTCTTCTCTGTCTTCTCTGTCTTCTCTGTCTTCTCTGTCTTCTCTGTCTTCTCTGTCTTCTCTGTCTTCTCTGTCTTCTCTGTCTTCTCTGTCTTCTCTGTCTTCTCTGTCTTCTCTGTCTTCTCTGTCTTCTCTGTCTTCTCTGTCTTCTCTGTCTTCTCTGTCTTCTCTGTCTTCTCTGTCTTCTCTGTCTTCTCTGTCTTCTCTGTCTTCTCTGTCTTCTCTGTCTTCTCTGTCTTCTCTGTCTTCTCTGTCTTCTCTGTCTTCTCTGTCTTCTCTGTCTTCTCTGTCTTCTCTGTCTTCTCTGTCTTCTCTGTCTTCTCTGTCTTCTCTGTCTTCTCTGTCTTCTCTGTCTTCTCTGTCTTCTCTGTCTTCTCTGTCTTCTCTGTCTTCTCTGTCTTCTCTGTCTTCTCTGTCTTCTCTGTCTTCTCTGTCTTCTCTGTCTTCTCTGTCTTCTCTGTCTTCTCTGTCTTCTCTGTCTTCTCTGTCTTCTCTGTCTTCTCTGTCTTCTCTGTCTTCTCTGTCTTCTCTGTCTTCTCTGTCTTCTCTGTCTTCTCTGTCTTCTCTGTCTTCTCTGTCTTCTCTGTCTTCTCTGTCTTCTCTGTCTTCTCTGTCTTCTCTGTCTTCTCTGTCTTCTCTGTCTTCTCTGTCTTCTCTGTCTTCTCTGTCTTCTCTGTCTTCTCTGTCTTCTCTGTCTTCTCTGTCTTCTCTGTCTTCTCTGTCTTCTCTGTCTTCTCTGTCTTCTCTGTCTTCTCTGTCTTCTCTCTCTTCTCTGTCTTCTCTGTCTTCTCTGTCTTCTCTGTCTTCTCTGTCTTCTCTGTCTTCTCTGTCTTCTCTGTCTTCTCTGTCTTCTCTGTCTTCTCTGTCTTCTCTGTCTTCTCTGTCTTCTCTGTCTTCTCTGTCTTCTCTGTCTTCTCTGTCTTCTCTGTCTTCTCTGTCTTCTCTGTCTTCTCTGTCTTCTCTGTCTTCTCTGTCTTCTCTGTCTTCTCTGTCTTCTCTGTCTTCTCTGTCTTCTCTGTCTTCTCTGTCTTCTCTGTCTTCTCTGTCTTCTCTGTCTTCTCTGTCTTCTCTGTCTTCTCTGTCTTCTCTGTCTTCTCTGTCTTCTCTGTCTTCTCTGTCTTCTCTGTCTTCTCTGTCTTCTCTGTCTTCTCTGTCTTCTCTGTCTTCTCTGTCTTCTCTGTCTTCTCTGTCTTCTCTGTCTTCTCTGTCTTCTCTGTCTTCTCTGTCTTCTCTGTCTTCTCTGTCTTCTCTGTCTTCTCTGTCTTCTCTGTCTTCTCTGTCTTCTCTGTCTTCTCTGTCTTCTCTGTCTTCTCTGTCTTCTCTGTCTTCTCTGTCTTCTCTGTCTTCTCTGTCTTCTCTGTCTTCTCTGTCTTCTCTGTCTTCTCTGTCTTCTCTGTCTTCTCTGTCTTCTCTGTCTTCTCTGTCTTCTCTGTCTTCTCTGTCTTCTCTGTCTTCTCTGTCTTCTCTGTCTTCTCTGTCTTCTCTGTCTTCTCTGTCTTCTCTGTCTTCTCTGTCTTCTCTGTCTTCTCTGTCTTCTCTGTCTTCTCTGTCTTCTCTGTTTTCTCTGTGTTCTCTGTCTTCTCTGTCTTCTCTGTCTTCTCTGTCTTCTCTGTCTTCTCTGTCTTCTCTGTCTTCTCTGTCTTCTCTGTCTTCTCTGTCTTCTCTGTCTTCTCTGTCTTCTCTGTCTTCTCTGTCTTCTCTGTCTTCTCTGTCTTCTCTGTCTTCTCTGTCTTCTCTGTCTTCTCTGTCTTCTCTGTCTTCTCTGTCTTCTCTGTCTTCTCTGTCTTCTCTGTCTTCTCTGTCTTCTCTGTCTTCTCTGTCTTCTCTGTCTTCTCTGTCTTCTCTGTCTTCTCTGTCTTCTCTGTCTTCTCTGTCTTCTCTGTCTTCTCTGTCTTCTCTGTCTTCTCTGTCTTCTCTGTCTTCTCTGTCTTCTCTGTCTTCTCTGTCTTCTCTGTCTTCTCTGTCTTCTCTGTCTTCTCTGTCTTCTCTGTCTTCTCTGTCTTCTCTGTCTTCTCTGTCTTCTCTGTCTTCTCTGTCTTCTCTGTCTTCTCTGTCTTCTCTGTCTTCTCTGTCTTCTCTGTCTTCTCTGTCTTCTCTGTCTTCTCTGTCTTCTCTGTCTTCTCTGTCTTCTCTGTCTTCTCTGTCTTCTCTGTCTTCTCTGTCTTCTCTGTCTTCTCTGTCTTCTCTGTCTTCTCTGTCTTCTCTGTCTTCTCTGTCTTCTCTGTCTTCTCTGTCTTCTCTGTCTTCTCTGTCTTCTCTGTCTTCTCTGTCTTCTCTGTCTTCTCTGTCTTCTCTGTCTTCTCTGTTTTCTCTTTCTTCTCTGTCTTCTCTGTCTTCTCTATTTTCTCTGTCTTCTCTGTCTTCTCTGTCTTCTCTGTCTTCTCTGTCTTCTCTGTCTTCTCTGTCTTCTCTGTCTTCTCTGTCTTCTCTGTCTTCTCTGTCTTCTCTGTTTTCTCTGTCTTCTCTGTCTTCTCTGTCTTCTCTGTCTTCTCTGTCTTCTCTGTTTTCTCTGTCTTCTCTGTCTTCTCTGTCTTCTCTGTCTTCTCTGTTTTCTCTGTCTTCTCTGTCTTCTCTGTTTTCTCTGTCGTCTCTGTCTTCTTTACATTATCTGTCTTTTCTGTCTTCTCTGTCTTCTCTGTTTTCTCTGTCTTCTCTGCATTGTCTATCATGAGCATCTTCTCTGTCTTTTCTGTTTTCTTTGTCGTCTCTATTTTCTTAGCATTATCTGTCTTTTCTGTCGTCTCTGTCATCTCTGCATTATCTGTCTTCTCTGTCTTCTCAGTCTTCTCTGTCTTATCTGTGTTCTCTGTCTTCTCTGCATTATCTGTCATAAGCATCTTCTCTGTCTTCTCTGTCGTCTCTGTCTTCTTTACATTATCTGTCTTTTCTGTCTTCTCTGTCTTCTCTGCCTTATCTGTCTCCTCTGTCTTCCCTGTCATCTCAGTCATCTCAGTCTTCTCTGTCTTCTCTGTCTTCTCTGTTTTCTCTGTCTTCTCTGTCTTCAATGTCTTTTATGTGTCTTATTTTTCTTCTGCCTGTTTTCTGCCTATACATCTATAACTTTCTTCCATTATACTTTTTACTTTTTGAAGTTTCAAAACCTTCATCAACTTTGATAAATGATATCAATGATGTTTTTCTCAGCTGACCTAAGAAAGATCTGTATGCATCAGAACGTTCTATCAATAGCATCGAAATTTCTCCATTCATCAACATGGCCCATTCAATTGAATGGGAAGCCCAAAATCCAGCTGGTCACGGTCATTTTCATCGTCATCTGTTTCTCCATCGCCTTTCTCGACATCGCCACATCATCATCATCATCGTGGACCCTTTCAGCCATTCTGATTCAGTTTCCTCGCACTAAACTGTAAAGCCAAAAATCAATTTCTATCCACTTCGATTGCTTGAGGGACCGTGCGTCACCATCTGCCTCCAGCCCCGCACCCCGGCTATCAGAACACAGAGACCCGCGTCGAAGACCAAACCGAGGCCGAAAACGTTGATTACGATGCCCGTGCGATGAACGGCAGACGGCTTTGATGACACTATACTTCCACGCCCTCACTCCGCTTACTATGAACTAGATGAGCGCTGGAAGCAACAGGCAAGTGAACGTGCCCACGTTAAGCCCCACAAAAGAATCGAATTCCGTCCAAGTGGATAACTCTATCGCTTTGCGAAGGAAATGCTGCACGTGTGCTGTACCGCTGCTACTACTGCTCTATGATGACGACGACGACGTCGTCGCGGGGTCGGTGTAATGGGTACACCTGGGTGCACTGCTTTTGATCTTTTGCCTCGGAGAGGAACGTCGTCGTCGTCGTCATCGTCGTCTCTAGTTCGAACTCTAGTTGATTCGGATTGGGAAAGTTTCGAAGACGCGGAGTGCGGTGCACTCTGTAGCGAAGAGGTGGGACGCGATCTGTTTGATGGATTTCGGCTTTACTTACTCATGAAGAAGTCCAGAACGAGTGTTCTATGTGAATGGGGCGGAGCTGCTCTTCGATATCAGGCAGGAGCCCCGATCCGATTACATGTGAGAAAAAGCAGAACTACTCGGCTGAGGGGAGGAGAAGAGGTTGCTGTGGAATATAGAGCAGTCGTTGTTGAAGTCAGAATCGCATGGGCGGAAATAATCATCGGGGATAATCTGTGTGATGAGTTGAGTCGTCGACGTAGTCATCTTCGCCGAAGTTGAGGCGAGGGGGACGGTGTGAAATGCGCTGTTGAGGAAGAACATCTCTTAACATAGTTTTTCTAACAAGGACTCACTTATTATCTATTTGATGATTTCTGTCTTTTCTCACTTGTTTTTAGTTTCGTTTTTTCCTTTTTTTGTATCTTCTGTTTTTATTTTCGTCTTCGGATTTCTTTCTTCTGCTTTATATTTTTTTGTTATTTGTTTTCTGCAAAGTCTATTTGTGTTGTAATTTCCATAATAACTTTATGAAACATGTTTTCAATAACTTTTTAGTTAAGAATAAAATGGGTACTAAATATCACCTAGCGAGCATTTACCCCAGGCCCAGCTGATCCAGAATTGACGAACTGCTCCCAGCAGCTCGTTGGCTCGTTGGTTGGTTGGTAGCTAGCCCGTTTTATCTGTGTTTAATCTTGACGGGCGGCGAGTCAGTCAGACGAGGGAAGATTATGGAGCCGACCGAATAGAAAACGGTAGTTTTACACATAGCCTTTAATCACCAACCCACTCGCCAGAGCTGAAGCTTCGTTTCGGTTCGTTTGGCCGGTCTTCAGCGTCGTCGTTGTAGTCGTCGATGGTATGGTAGGTAGGTGATGAACTTTTGTGCGACCAGCTAGAATTGATGGAGCAGATTAAGGAGGGAGGATGTCAGTAGTGCTGTGATAAGCGTTCTGATACTGACCGAATCATTTCTGCTCTAGTTGTTAGTTGCAGCTTCAAAATGAGGGAGAGGAAGAAGGGAGAGGTGAAAACTGCTGATTTGCTACTGGTTCTTTGAGTTGGGAGTTTTTGTAGATTAAAATGAATGTTGGATTGATGTTTCTGATGATTCTGACCGGTTTTGTGTTCTCTCTTCTCTTTCCAGGTGAATACCATTTTCGATATATTCTGGCCATAGCTTCAACGTTGTTACTTCTAACAGACCTTATGCTGTCAATGGTACATGTAGGACTTCTTCCTGGGATGAGATTGGTTTAAAATACTACCTAGTGTAATTCACTCTCGAGTCCAATCGGTGGCTTTCGAATCGGTGCTCCAGTGGCTTTCGAAAGATTTTAGGGGCGTCTCAGGAGAGTTTCAGTGGGCTTCCAGAAGCTACAGGCGCGTTCCAGAGGTTTCCAAGAGGTTTCAGAGCTGTTTCAGGGATGTTTTGCGGGATTTCAGAGGCGTCCCAGAAGGTTCCACGGGCGTTCAAAAGGATTTCGGAAGAGCTTCATGAGATTTCTGGAGCGTTCCTAGGTTGTTCTAGGAATTTAGGGGTTTTCTGGGATGATTAGGGGAATTCCAAAGGATTCCCAGGGAGTGTCAGACGCGTTCTAGGGCTATAAAAAGGTTTCAAAGGCTTGCAAGGGGCTTAAGGAGTTCCCTGGGGCGTTTCAGGGGTCTTCTAGGGGAATCCATGAGGTTTCAAGGAGTGTTAAAGGCGTTTCGGAGGTGTTCCTAGGGGTTTCAGGGTTTTAGTGGTGTTCACGGGGAATTCTGGGGTGTTCCATGAGCGTTCCAAGGGTGTTCTGCGAGATTCAAGGGTTTTCTGTGAAATTCTGGGGCTTGCCATTGAAAGTAGGGCGTATAAGAAGATACATCCTTGAAATCCCCACAAATCCCCGGGAAACGCATTCGAAGCCCTCCTGAAATCCAATGAAAAGCCTTTAATACGCCTTGAATCTCCTCTGAAACCCTCTTAGAGCCCCAAGGAACCATTGGGAACTCCAGTGAACCCCTCCGAAACATTTCATTCAAATTCAATGTATTGTAAGATTGCTGTGATTCCTATGCAGGGTTGTTGTCCGGCATTCTTGGAACATGGCCTGCCCATCGTATCCTTCCGGCTTTGGCCACTTTCTGGATGCTGGGTTCGCCGTAAAGTGCAGCGAGCTCGTGGTTCATCATTGTCCGCCACACACCGTTCTCCTGCACGCCGCCGAAGATCGTCCTTAGCACCCGTTTCTCGAAAACTCCAAGTGCTTGCAGGTCCTCCTCGAGCATCGTCCTTGTCTCGTGTCCGTAGAGAACCACCGGCCTTATTAACGTCTTGTACAAGGTACATTTGGTGCGGGGGTGAATCTTTTTTGACCGCAGTTTCTTCTGGAGCCCATAGTAGGCACGACTTCCACTGATGATGCGCTTTCGTATTTCACGGCTCACGTTATTGTCCGCCGTTAGTAAGGAACCGAGGTAGACGAATTCTTCTACCACCTCGAAAGGCGGATCCGGTCGTGTTCGGTTCCGCCTACCAGCATGTATTTTATTTTTGAGGCGTTCACCACCAGTCCGACCTTTGCTGCTTCGCGTTTCAGGCGGGTGTACAGCTCTGTCACCGTTCCAAATGTCCTGGCATAATCCATGTCGTCCACAAAGCGCACAAATTGACCGGATTTTGTGAAAATCATTTCCCGGCTGTTGAGCCCGGATCGTCGCATCACACCTTCCAGATCGATGTTGTAGAGTAGGCATGAGAGTCTATCACCTTGTCGCAGTCCCCGTCAAGATTCGAATGAACTGGATAGTTCACCCGAAACCCTTACGCAGTTTTGCACACCGTCCATCGTTGCTTTATTCAGCCTAGTCAGCTTCCCAGGAAAGCCGTTTTCGTCCATGATTCTCCATAGCTCTACGCGGTCGATACTGTCGTATGCCGCCTTTAAGTTGATGAACAGGTGATGCGTTGAGACCTGGTATTCACGGCATTTCTGGAGGATTTGCCGTACGGTGAAGATCTAGTCCATTGTCGACGGGCCATCGATGAAGCCGGCTTGATAACTTCCCACGAACTCATTCGTTTTAGGGGACAGACGACGGAAGATGATCTGGGATAGCACTTTGTAGGCAGCATTCAAAATAGTGATCGCCCTGAAGTTCTCACATTCCAAGTGGTCGCCTTTCTTGTGAATGGGGCAGATTACCCCTTCCTTCCACTCCTTCGGTAGCTGTTCGGTTTCCCAGATCCTGACTATCAGCCGATGCAGACAGGTGACCAACTTTTCTGGGCCCATTTTGATGAGTTCAGCTGCGATACCATCCTTATCAGCCGTTTTGTTGGTTTTGAGCTGGTGAATGGCATCCTTAACTTCCCTCAGCATGGGAGTTGGTTCATATCCGTCCTCCGCTGCACTGGCGTCGTCGTTTCCTCCGTTGCCGAGGGCTCCCGTGCCTACGTTCTCCACGCCGTTCAGGTGCTGATCGAAGTGCTGCTTCCACCTTTCGATCACCTCACGTCCGTCCATCAAGAGGCCTCCGTCTTTATCCCTGCGTATTTCGGCTCGCGGTACGAAGCCGTTGCGAGATGCGTTGAGCTTCTGATAGAACTTTCGTGTTTCTTGGGAACGCCACTGCAGTTCCATTTCTTCAAACTCCGCTTATTCCAGGCGGCGCTTTTTCTCCCGAAAGACGCGGGTCTGCTATTTCCGTCGATTCCGTTCCACGTACCCAATGGTACTCTCGGCTGCCTCGTTGATGGCTTCTTTCACTGTACTCCAGCAGTCCTCTAGAGGGGCCTCATCGAGCTCGCTCTCGTCTGACAACCCGGCCTCGAGATTCTGTGCGTATACTGAGGCGACATTCGGTTGTTTCAGTCGCTCTAGGTTGTACCGTGGCGGTCGCCGGTACCGTACATTGTTGATGACGGAGACTTTTGGGCGCAGTTTGACCATCACCAGATAGTGGTCGGAGTCGATGTTGGCGCCACGATAGGTCCTGACGTCGATAATGTCGGAGAAGTGCCGTCCGTCAATCAGAACGTGGTCGATTTGAGATTCCGTCTGCTGTGGTGATCTCTTGGTGTAATGATAAGGGAGGCTGTGTTGGAAGAAAGTGCTACATATAGCCATATTTTTGGAGGTAGCAAAATCAATGAGTCGTAGGCCATTTTCGTTCGTCTGCTGGTGATCGCTGAAATTACTAATCGTCGGTCTGGATTCCTTCTCCAGGCCTACCAGAGCGTTTAAATCTCCTATGATGGTTTTGGCAGCGGTCGTACTTGCGTTCGAGCTGCGCGTTAAATGCGTTTTTGTCATAATCAGTGCTTCCGGAGTGTGGGCGGTGTACGTTTAATATGCTGAAGTTGAAGAATCAGCCCTTGATCCTCAACCTGCACATTCTTTCGTCGATCGGCCACCAACCGATCGCGTGCCTCAGCATACCCATCACGATGAATGTTGTTCGCAGCTCGCGTGTGTTGCCACCAGAGATGCCAGATTATTTTTATCAAAAATCTGTATCAATACAGATTTTTCTGTATCGCCGTATTTGAGGGTATAGCAGACACCGAGAGTCCTAGATTTCAATAGGACCTAACAAAAATGTACTCTTTTTTGACGGTTAAAAATTTTTGCAAGTATTTATTTTTTTTAAACATGTGTGAACATGTGCAAATTTTCATAAATTCTTTTAAGTTTAAGCAGAAATTTATAAAATTTTCATTAAATTTATTGAAAAAAGCTACATCTTTTATGCTTTCAGGAGAAATCTGTATAAGATTTCAAAAATCTGTATTTTCTGTACTCTGTATTTTGTCTGTATAAAAGGTCAAACATCTGTATTATACAGAAAAATCTGTATATCTGGCATCTCTGGTTGCCACAGCTCTGGTAGATGGTATGATTATATCGAAACGTTCGCACCATGGTTCCTGTCCAACACACCTCCTGCAGCGCTACGATGCCGAACCCGCGATCCTTCAGTAGATCGGCGAGTATGCGGGTGCTCCCAATGAAGTTGAGAGATCGGTAGTTCCACGTACCGAGTTTCCAATCGTAAGGCCTTTTTGTTCGCTCGGGTCGTTGCCGTTGGTCTTCGTTCGTATTATTCTGTTGCTGATTTTCCGTTACAATGGTTTTTTACGGCTGGCTCGTAGGGCCTGACACCAACCCTCTACTTTGCGGAGGAGTATAGTGCACAGTTGAGCTTAAAGTCCTTTCTTGGTACTCGGACGTAGATCAGCCGCCCCTAACATGGGGATCAGACGCTGTTGTGAGCCGCTCCTCCAGGAGAACAGTCGCTCAGGTTTGCCGAAGCAAACTCCCCCTTCCCTGCCAGCCTACAACCAAAGTTCCCACCGGGGTTGGTTACCCGATCTTCCCTAAGGTTGTTTGTAGTTTCCGGCCGGGTAGGATAGGAGTTGCTGGGCAGAAGTATCACAATAAGATCAGATTTGCGCAGCATACCCAGCCTTTACCGTGCAATTCAAAAAGCTTCCTATATTTTTTTGTAGTATTTTAAAAACTGCTTGAGATTCTCAGTCATTTCCATCAGAGGATCATTTCAAGGATTTTCTCAATGAGTTTATTAAAAATTCTTTAAAATGCGTAATCAAAATTTTCTAATGGAATTACTTCCCTTACTGCAGAATTTTTACCAATTATTTCACCAGGAATTCATTTTGAAGTTTTTCCTTTTGAGAGCTTTTACACAAACTTACTCCAAGAATTTCTTTAAGGCATCCTTCGGAAAAGTTTGACAAAGTTGTTTGGGGAAATTTTTACAAACTGCCGGCTTTTCTAATAATTCAGGGGAAGTTTTCACGAGTATTTTTTTCTTCTTTTTGTCATACAATACTCGTACATTTTTTTTTTAATTTTCATTTAAAAACTTTCACCAAGCACTTGAATCTGATTTTACTAACCGTTTTGCAACAGGAGTTCTATACTAAACTATTATATTCTTAAATTCAAAAGCAATGGATATGGTAACGACAAAGCACATTTTTCCAAGAGCCTTCCATGTTCCAAATATGAGTCATACGTTATTCCGCATCACATGTGAATGGAATTCGATTACCGGGCAAAAGGCTGCTGCATCGTGACGATACATAGGGTATGTGTTCCATCAGTAATCTCACGCTCCCATATTCATCCTATTCGAAAACAAGCGATTACGGCACCGATTGATTCCGTTCTTTTTGTTTTCATGGGTGCTCACTTCTAACAAAAAATACAAAAATAAGAAACGAAACAAACAGCGCTTCAATCCTTTGTTTTTCGTAGGATGAAAATGGGAGCCACATGCTTAATAAGGGAACCAATACCCTAAATGACTACCAACCAGCACAACCCAAACCGGCAAACCAACCGATGACGACGATGAAAACCATGACGCCACGCTTAGCCTTCATCTGCTGCATAGGTAGCAAAGCAGCGCAGTCCAGAAACAGAGACACAACCAGCATCAAACCGTTTATCGTTGCCGTCGCCGTCGTAGTCGTCCTCGTCTGTCATCAACATCTGGATCTAATTCGATTTGATCTGTTTCCCAATTCATTTCGTTTCGTCTTTCCAACATCGCACGCCCCGTGCATTGTCGTCGTTTTGGTGAGCTCGTTCCGATCGGGATTCTTTTCCGCATGTATGCATTCGGATAAATATCGGTCGAATGTATGTGGTGCATTTGGTCACCGTCGCGTGGCGCCGTGACACCGATGAAGCGGTCACACTTCGAAGATGTCAAAAACAACATTTTTGCACATTTCCACCGAGGAAGCCTTTCTTCCGCTTTATGACGTGGCGTGAAAAGTGAGGAAACCAGGAAAGGCGATTTTCCACCGTAAGTCGGCTGCTGGCCGTACCAAAGAGAGCATCATCGTTCTCTCTTCTGCGTGTGGTCGTCGATTTGTGGAGGAACGACGGGCGTTGTCGTCTACTCATGTTGCGGCGGGGCGTTTGTGTTTCCGTCAAATGTTCGGCTTCGGTGGAGTTTGATGTGACACCACATAGGCATAGAAGGACGTACGTTGTTGGTGGTCGGTTGCGGTGCGTTGCGTTGCGAGTCGGTTAGTGGCGCTGATGGACACTAATGATCGTGGTGTTGAGTTGTGGGAAGCGTCAGCTAGCAACTAGGGAATGCGTGAGTGGGTTTGGACGAGTTATGAATGTCAGAATATGGACACATAGTTTAAGACTGACTTCGGCGAATGTGTTGGGGCATTAGAAGGTTCGATCCAATATTCTTTTCTGCTGTGCCTCGTGGTGAGGGTGAGTGAAAATGCGTAATTCAATACTGTGTTTATTGATTATGTACTGGCACGGTAGAGGTTATGGGTTACGTGTAATATTGAAATATTGGAGTGGTCCTTACTCTCTTCCCTGTAACGTGTATGCCTATCTCTTTATGGAGTCGGCTGTACTGCAAGCAACCTGAGGGAAGATCCGGTAACCAATGCTGGTTGGAACTTAAGTCTTAAGTGCTTCTGCAAGCCTCTAAGGTCAACTGTGCACTATTGTCTACGGTAAGTATGGGGGTTAGAATAGTATCGTTAACAACTGAAAAACAGATCCAAACTATGATATATTTTGGCACTACTTCAATTGAGTTTTTTAATTCCTCTACGGATTTCTTTTATAGTTTTTTTTTTTTTGAGAATTGTTTCAAGTACTCAGCTGGAAATTCTTTCAGAAGAGAAAGTATGTGCGATTGTATGTATGGAATTATTTTGGGAGTTTATTAAGGAGCTCTTGAAAGAGTTTTTTCAGCACTCGTGTCAGCAATTGCTTTTAAAATTTCCCTAACTATTCCTTTAGATATTTTTCGACAAATTGTTTGAGTAGCTTGGTCAACCATTTCCAGAATGCCTTAGAAGGCTTCTTCCAGCAGCTTAGAAAAACTGGAGTAAAGTTTTCTTTAATGTTCGGGACAGCTTTGTCTAGATGCTTCTCCTACATTTTTCCTGGAAAGCTTTGAACAGCTTTTCCGAAAAGCTTGTGATAGCTTTTTCTGAAAGCTTGAAATATTTTCCCAGTGATGCTGAAGAAAGATTCTTCCTGTAGTTTGTAGGTTGTTGTAGCTTTCCCAGAGGCTTGATAAAGCTGTCCCAGGCAATTTGGGAGAGCCTCCTGTGGAAGTTTGAAAATACTTCCCTAGACAGCTTGAGAATGCTTCTATCAGTAACTTGCAATTTAAAACCTCTATAATAAAAAATGTAACTTTAAAAGCTTTTATTTTAAACTGAGT
Source organism: Aedes albopictus (assembly GCF_035046485.1). Classification (NCBI taxonomy): domain Eukaryota; kingdom Metazoa; phylum Arthropoda; class Insecta; order Diptera; family Culicidae; genus Aedes; species Aedes albopictus. The sequence continues at coordinate 239,133,425 of NC_085136.1, read as the reverse complement.
ACAACTTTTTCAAATTTTGTAGAAAGTTCTTTCCAAACGCTTTTATTCCAAAAACTCAGGATAGCCTTTCATTTGTACCTGAAAACTTAAGAATAGCAAACAATAGGATTATTTGAAAGCTTGGAAGAGCTTTGCCCAGGGACAATTTTTACAAAACTTCATAAAACAAATCTCTCTGGAAATCTTAGACACTTCCTTCTTGAAGTGTTAAGACGTTTCCTTTTCAAGTTTGGGACAGCTTATCTCAGAGGCTTGAGAAATTTTTTACAGATGTTTAGCTTAAGTAGGTTTCTCAATGGAGCTCGTGATAGCTTTTTTAGCCGCTTCCTAAAGCTTTCCCTTATAATTTGAAAATGCTTTCGCCGGAAGCTTGAAGAAGGAAGATAGCTTGGGATAACATATCCAAGCAACTTGGGAATACTCCTACCAAGTTACTGGTAAATCTACATCCAAATGCTTAAGAAAGCTTCCTCTGGAAGTTTGAGAAAGTTTGTTGTGGCCGCTTGGGACAGCTTGCTCCAGAAGCTTTGAGAAATTTCTCTTGGAAGTTTATAAAAGCTTCCCTCAAATGCTTGAAGCAGCTTTTTTCCAGAAGCTTCAACGGTATGTTGGGAGAGGCTCTTCAAAAAGCTCGGGAAAAGTTTTTTTGTAGCTTGAAGACATTTACCCGACAAGCTTGAGGCAGCTTGTTCCAGAAGTTTGGCAAGCTTTTTTCAGATGCTTGAGATGATTCCTCGTTCAAGCTTGTAAAAAGCTTTTTCCTGTAACTTGGGCAGCTTCTCCAGAAGCCCTGAAAATATGTGAAAGCTTTTGAAAGCTTGAAGAAGTTTTCCTATACCACTTAGGGAGGCTTATCCTAGGAGCTTGCAATTATTTCTATCAGTGACTTAGAAAAGCTCCAACAAAAAGCTGGACCTGGACGATTGAAAAAGCTTCATCTTGAAGATTGGCAAGCTTGAAAAAGCTTTTAATACCTTTAGTCAATCTTCCTCTGAAAGCTTGAGAAAGCTTCCCTGCTCAGCTTGGAATAACAGTTACTCCTCGCAGCAACTTTGAAAAGCTTTTCACCAAAGCTTGATAGCTTTTTCCAAAAGCTTGAGAGAGCTTTTCCTAGACGCATGACAAAGCTATCTCTGGAAGCTAGAAGAAGAATCATTTGATAGCTTGAATGAATTTCCCCTTAAAATCCTGGATAGCTTTTCCTAGAAGCTTGAAAAGATTTTCCTAGTCAACTTAAGAAAGCTGGAAGAAGAATGATTTTGTATGAAAAAAGAACATTCTCTGGAAGCTTGAGAAGCTTCTCACAGATGCCTAGGAAAGCTTCTTGCTAAAGCTTGAGGCAGATTTTTTCAGAAGCAAGTGAAAACTTTTGTGGGATCTTGATGAAGCTTATTTTAAAACTGGGTGTCCATCCATCCGGGAAATACGGGAAAAACCCGGGAATTTGAAATCAACGCAAAAAATACGGGAAATTGGCTTCTTTAGCGATGTTAAGATAATTCCATATTCTGAATCTACATGCCAGACTGAGCCGAAATCCAAATTTTCATGAATTTTGATGCCTGGGAACCTCTTCAAAAATCAGTTTGAAGTTTGTATGGGCGAGATTTGTTGAATCACCCCTCGTCGCATTTTGTACTGGGTGGAGCTGTCAAGCAGTGGCTCAGCTGTCAAAAGATGATTTCAAAAAATCTCTTTGTAATTGATTTTAGGTATCAAAATAAAGTGCTAAAAATCTGGAAAAAATCATAGTGGCCAGAAAAAAGTGCTCTTTCATATAAAATCAAAAAATTATTACATTATTCTTAATTTAAAAACCCAATTGTAAAAGGCACCGGCAAAAATATTTATGGTGGCCTTACTTCATTATTGATTTGATAGGCAATCTCTCAGGAATTTTAGTAGTTTCTGATGGGTCTCTATAAAATCATGTGAAAAAAAGTCAGGCGAAATTCTCAGATTTCTGAAAGAAATTTTTGGGGAAAATCCCGACAGCAGAATTCTAGCTAAAATACCGAAGAAGTCCATGAAGGCCTAGATGAAAGCCGTCTACAAATTCCTGAAGAACTAGGAAAACCTGCAGATGTTGCTTCCGTTGGTGTGTTCGACTGTTAAACGAAACTGTTTCGTGGTGGCTTGTCAGGCTTGACAAAAATAAAACAATACTTCATTTTTTTCCGACGGACCTTCTCAAAAGTCACAGATCTGTCACGGTTTTTTTTCGTTCTCGTGAATTTTGTACTTTTACACGGCGAAATTTCATATCGGTTAACGCTCTGAATATCCTGGATTTGAATACCTGTCTAATTTTGTTCAGCTGAGGGCGCAAGGACCTTACTGGTGCATTCAGTGCGCGAATTATTTTTCGCTTTTGTGTTGGTATTTTCGGCTGGCAGTAGGATTCATTGGTTAATGAATATCGATTCGAATGAAAGTATACTCAATTGTTGTGCCAAGGAGCAAGTTATTACCCTTTTGTGGAGAAGCTGCTGCAACGCGAAAGAAACAGTGGAAGGTCAAAGGTCCAAGTGGATTCGGAATTCCGGCTTGCCATGGTGTTGCCGATGGAATGCTGGAAGTCAGAATTGACGTGTGGCCGTTGCAACCTCTTGTGGCCATTCATCATTACAACCGGTGAGATCTTTCTGATTTGATTGCTTTGATTTGTTTTGAGTAACATAATTGTGAAACACATTGATAATGGATCAAAATATGTGGCAACACGTGGTGGACACGCCTCGCTGGTTGTACCCAGATGCAGTGTGTTCCTCGACCGTGGTGATGCCCACGGTTGTTGTTGTTTTTTTTTTTTTAATTCATTGTAGTGTTTAAACCTTTTTTCAACTTGTCTGTAGTGATTGCTGTATTACTTTTCTGTTTCTTATAATGTGGCATATTTCATTCTGTACCATAATTGGGAAGTGGGTCATCATACTTCTTCTCGTTTCAGAGAGCGAGTAATGGCGCTTAAGCCTAGGCTTTCGAGCTTGGACATGAGGCTCAAATTCCTATGTCCCATCCCAGGAAGAAGAGCACCGACGGAGTGACATTAACCTTCTTAGCAAAGTCACTCCCAGCGAATTTAATTAACATTCATACTTCATACTATGCTGAGCGGTTGGTACGAGATGTCCCCGTTCTATAGCTTTATTGTGGCATCAATGTCCACATCAAGACGCTGCACAGTAGGCCTGGCCGCTTCAATTCTTGTACTACATCTCCGATGTGCTGCAAGCATTGATAATGACAAGAAAAATGATAGAAATAGTCGATTCTATCATTTTCCAGGATTCTTTCAATGAATGGCTGTGTATGTGTAGACTAGACTAGACTAGACTAGACGGACCTTCTCAAAAGTCACAGTATTCTAGTCTAGTATGGTTTGGTAGAACCTGTAACTGTCCATACATGATTTTCTTTGAAGACTGCCAAAAATGTTTCGATTTTTTTTCCATCGAACTGTTTATAATGTTTGCCAAGAAAATCGCGAAAAATTCTGGCATCAATTTCAATAATATTTTTATACAGATGTCATTTCCTTGTTTTAGAAAGAAATTTTCCAACAGACTTGCATCCTAAATTACGTGTAAGGAAGTGAATTTAACGTCGGTGAATGTAGAGCCAGTCAGTAATCATATTATGTCAGGAAATCTTTAAAGTTCGAGTTTATAGATCAAGTTAAAACTGTGTATAAAAATGCACTAAGAAGTGTCCTACTAGAACAATAATTTACGTTTGTTTATACTTGGGAGTTGTCCATACCCGGGAATTGTCCATACCCGAGAAAAATCCGGGAATCGAAAAACTGAATTTGAATGGTCACCCTGTTAAAAGCTTGTCAAAGCATCGCCTGGAAGCTTGATGAAGCTTCACCAAAACATGGTAAGACAGTTTATCTCAGAAGCTTAGGATGGCTTTTTCTATAAGCTTGAAAAACTTCCCTCAACAGCTTAGGACAGCTTATTTGAAACGCTTCCTGTGGACGCATGGCAGAACTTCTGCCATGGAATATGGATGATTGATAAAACTTCCTCTGGAAGATAGGGAGAGAACCGCCAGGAAGTTTTCGAACACATTCTCTGGAAAGATTAAAAAGCTTCTTGTCGAAATGTGGGAAAGCTTCTCATTATAGCTTAGGGTAACTTTTTGCAGATGCTTGAGAAAGTTTCTTCTAGGAGCTTGAGAAAGCTTTTCCTGAACGTTTTGCAAAGATTTCCCTGTAAGTTACAATAAGCGTCTCCATAAAACTTGGGAATGTTTTTCGAAGAAACTTCTTTGATATTCTTGGCTCGGCTAGAAAAATATTCTTTCAGAGACAAAGAAATACTATGCAAAGCTTTCCCGGGAAGTTAAAGGATGTGTGTGCTCTTTAAGCGGCACGGTGTGATGTGAAACACGCCATAGTAACCACATGTAAAAAATCGATGACCGGTTCATGGCCGGGGCCCGGCCCGGTGTAATGAGAATAGCCCTTTAAGTAGCTTCTTATGACAGTGCGGAACAGTCTGAAAGCTTGGAAGCTTGGGAAGCTCTGCAAAGCTGCCCGTGGAATAAAGGCTGGAAAGCTTTTACCGGAAGCTTTTTCCGAAAGATTGGAGATATTTTATCATTTATCTTGAAAAAAAAAATCCACTTAAAAATAGAATAAAATCTTCTCCCAAAAGCGTGGAAAACTTCTTCAGAACATTCGAAGGGTTTGACAGCTTGCAAAAGCTTCTCCCTAAATTTTGTATAGCTTTCCCTTGGATATTCAGAACTCTTTCCACAAGCTTGATGCAGCGGGTAAAATTGGAGAAATCATTTTCGAAGGTATGTTTTACAGTGTTAAAAGGGAGCAGTGTAAGTGTACGTGGTTAGATTTGAAAAATTTGTTGCCAGGAGATTGTTGTTCGGTACGAAAAGTTAACAATGGGCGACGAGCGTGTGTGCGGTTAGTTCTAGGGTACGAAAATGGGTATACTTATCATAACAAACTGCATCCAAGATTTGTGCTAGTCTAAAGAAATATTACTAAGCATTCTTCTTCAGCATCGCAACGCATTTCTAGCATTCTTAAGCTATTTAAAGCATTCTCATTGTAGATCATATGCAAATCAAGTGACTTCAGTGTCCATTAATAACTTGAACGAACACATGAAGACGACATACTAAAAGGAAGTCATAAATAATCAGAACTACTTGCCTTCACTGACTGTGAAGACGTTGACGTCTTCTTTTAAGCAACATGTTGCTCCTCCATAAACACTTCAGAACAGACAACACACGACGACACGAGAAACCAGAAAGCCATGTGGGAAATTCCGATTCGATTTGCATTCGCTACATAAATGCGACTCTCTTCAAACGGAGAAAACCATTTCGCAAGGCATAAATCATTCGCTCGATTGGATTAATGTGTCGACCATTTCTGTTGAAATGAACGTCCTGAAAGCCGCGTTTGAGCAAACATGTGTTGAACAAACGGGCCCTTACAAAATACTACTTCGGTTTGACATTTATATCCAATCGTGTGTATCATCGTTAATATCCGTTGCGCTGTTCGTCCAGGTTTGTTCCCAGGAAATACGATCAAAATTTGGTTTCTAAATCGACTTGGAATGGGAGTCTACTAAAATTAATAACACCTATCTGCTCACCACGGATGGAACCACTTGGCTCGGAATGGGATCCAATTTAGGGCCCAAATCCGAGGCAAACACACTCTCTCTCATAACGGCCCATTAAATTGGTATCATCTCCGCTGTCGAGTTGGCTGTTCCGGTCCGTGGTGCCCGAAGTCTGCAAAGTCGACAATATTTACAGTTATGCTCAGATCCCGTAAAACAAATTGCGGTGGCAGAAAAGTCCCGCTGTCGACCGAATTCCACCTTCCCTTTAGGTTGTAGGTACGATAGCGCCCTTGAGTTTCCTACCTTCACCACACTGAGTTCCCTGGCGACGTGTTAATTATAAACAAATTTTATCGTCATAAAAATCACATTAAATAAATTTCCTATCCTCACTGCAAACAAATTGGCAGAGTCGGTCGGTCGGTTGGTTGTCTCCACTAGTTGTGACTCTTCTGTAGATAATCTCCAACGAGCACCCGATACCGCCGCCACTACATACTGACTGCCGACAACACCACCGTTAAGGAAGAGACAGCAAAACGCTTGATCCTACCACTATTGTGTAGATAGTTATGTTTATTAGGGCGGACCGGAAAATGATTACATACCTCCGTGTCATTACTGGGATGGTATGGAATGGATCACAGACGTCCATTAATTCCTTCCTCCGAATGCTGCTTCAAAAGATTCTTTTAGCAATTCTTCGTCAATTTTCAAGGGAATGTTCCAGCTGTTTCATCAGGAACTCAAATAATAATTCCGCCGAGAAAATGATCTCGAGTGTCGTCAAATATTTCGTTGAATACATATTAACTCATCCCACAAATTGATTCAAAGTACTCTCGGTATTTCTTTTATGGATAGCTGCGTCAATTTGTTTGAACGCTTTTGAGAATTCCATAAGAATACCTTCCGCCAGTTTCTTTAGAAATTCCTTCAAAAATTTCTCAAGAAATTCCTTTAGGAAATGCGTTGTTAAATTCTTAAAAATTTAATTTTAGAGATTCTTCCGGCAATTACTTAAATATTGCCTCCAGTTTCCGGCAAAATAAATGTTATGATCCGGTAATCCTTCTTGTAGATTTTCTCAGAATTTTCTCCGAAAATTTTTTCAGATGCATTTTTAAAAAAATCTCAAACCATTCTCTTAGAAACTGAATGACAGTTTGTATTGGATCCGCCAATTTTGTAAAAAAATCCTGTGTAATTTTTTTATAGGAATTCGTTGTCAATTTCTTTGAAAGCCCTCCGAAATTTGTTCCAATTATGTTAATACCTTCTAGGAATCTGACAAATTGATAAGGAATTCCTCTGAATACTGCTTTGACAGATTCTCTTGCAAATTCTTCGTCAAAATTCGAGGTACCATTCAATCAGTTTCATGAGAAATTCCTATAATAATTTATTTGGAAAATGTATTAGAAGTATGGCTATCATATTTGGAATTCTTGCGCCACTTTCTTTGTAACCCATCCAACAAATTGATTCAAAGTTACCAAGCACACCTCCTTCAATATGTCTAAAAACTTTTGAGGCAAGATATCACTCCGTCAATTACTTCAGAAGTTCCTTTAAAGACTACTGACAATCTTTCTAGAATTTTTCTCCCATAATCTTCTTAAGCATTTATCTGGCAATTTCCCTAGATGCTTCTTTTCAAATTCCTACATAAAATCCTCCCAATAATTCTTAAGACCGTCTGTCAATTTCTTTGAAAATGTCCTGATGTTTTTTTTTTCATGTATTCTTGAATATTTATTCAAGAATCTTTTGACCACTGCTTGAGGAATTCTCCGGTAATTTTTTTCATTTCTTTATTTATGCCATTACAAGTATTTGTTTAACTTTTTGCTCTACCAATCTTTGGCTGGTTGAGGTGGGGGGATAGAAATAATAAAGGATTTAATCTGAAAAATATTAAAAACTCTTCGTGTTTGTGATATTGCCCCCTTAAAATGCAAAATCCAACCAAAGTTTTTTCAAGACTAGGAGGAGACAAAAAGTCAAAATCAAATTTGTATCAGCCATATGAAGTTCTTAAATATTTTTTTAAAGGAGTTCTTCCGTCAGTTTTTTCCTCAGTCAACTTCATTTTTTTTTTCTGTAGATTTTACCTAATGCTAATTCTTGAAACTCAGGCAATTTCTTTTAAAATAGCTTTGGAATATTATGTGCCTATTAAAAGGTTTTCATTAGCAACTCTAAAAATAATGTCTTTAAGAAATTCCTCCACTACTTCTTTCTGGAATTCCTCATGCAATTTCTTGATTTTTTTAAAGAAAATCTCAGTAATTTTCCAGCATGGTCTTAAAAAATCATTCCGGCAAATCAACTACGAATTCTTCTGAGAATTATCAGAAAGAAAGAAGGAAATTTACCAGAAACTTTCTTTATCAAATGTCACAGTGATTTTTTCAGTACTACTTCTTGGCAGCTATTTTTAGGAATTTCTTCGACAATTATTTTTTTGAATTTTTTAGATTTTTTCTGGAAATTTATTCAGAAACTCTTCAAACAATTTCTAGGAACGTCTCAGGCAACTATTTTAAAAACTCCCGTCACTTATTTTTACGTTTGATTCGATAATTCCTTTAGGAATAATTCATTCTACTGTTTCTTAAACTATGCCTCTGCTAATTCATTTGTAAATTACACCGACAGTTTTAGGAGCAATTTGTTCTGGTTTCCGGTAATTCATTTAGGAAAATCACTGAAGAATCCCTCCAATATTGTAATAACTGAAGGAATTTTCAAATAAATTCCTAGAATAATTACCGAAGACATTTCTCAAGAAAGTTCTGCAGGAATTTCCCATCAATTTCTGAGGAATTCTAAAAAGAATTTCTCAAGAAAATTTTCGAAAAAGTCTGCTAAATCAATTGCAGAAAAAAATCCAAAAAAAATTCCTGGAGGGTTTTTTAATTGAAATAATCGATATTAACCTTGGTCAACCTATTAAGAAACTTTTCTAACATCTCCTTTACAAGTTTCTCAGGCAACTATATCAGGAATTCCCAGCATTTTTTGATTATTTCCTCCGATGCTTTCCTTAGTAAGTATTTCTCCTGGACTTTTTTTTAATCCTTCTACTAATTCATTTGTCTCTGACAAATCTTTCAGTAACAATTCGTTACGGTATCCGGTAAAAGCTTTAAAAAAGTTTCCTTCATTCGTTTTGGGAATTCCTCCGATGTTTTAATTACTGGAGGAGACTACGGAAGAGTTTCAAAGATTATTATCAAATGAATTCCTAGAAAAATTTCCGAAGAAATTTCTGAAAAATGCTCTGCACAAGAACTCCTCATAGAGTTTTCTAATCATTTCCAAAGGTTGTATCTGAAGAGTTTCTGAAGGATCAACCCTCAGGCAATTCCTTTACATATTTCTCTAGCAATATATGTAAGAAGATATAATGAATTTATTCAAAAGCTATTTCGTCAATTTTTGAATATTGTGGAGTATTTCTTCTTAAATTTTTAAAACAAATTTCCCCTGCTATTTTATTCAAAAGCTTGCCTGTGCAGGATTTTACCAGAAATTTCTCAGGCAATTCCTTTATGAAGTCCTTCGTATTTTTCATTTAGAATTTAGTCAATTCATTTAGAAGATTCTCCTATTTTTTATCTCAAGAAGCACGCACGGCGGATGAAGCATGATCGATAAGATTTGAATTACCTTATGACAACTAAAATGCCGTGTCATTAATTGGCTCGGTAGCTTAGTTGAAAAGCACTTATCTGGCGCATAAGGGTCGTGAGTTCAAATCTCACTTGAGCTGTGTATTTTTTTCGGAATTTCACTAATAATTTACCCCTCTTTACATATCTAAATGTATGTTGAGTTGATTGAAAAATCATTAATTGACCACACAGATTGGTATATCGAAGACATTGCCCTTAAGTGAACTTCTGTGAATTTATTTAGGAAAGCTCTAAGCATTTTTCATCTTTGTTTTCAGAATTAACACTGGTAAAACTACATGGAAATCTTGTGGCGATTTTTTGGGATGTCTAGACAAATATTTTCAGGATTTTTTTCGTTAAATTTCTTTCCTTTTTCAATATATTCCAGGAACTTATCTAGTAACTTGGTGAGAAATCTTCCAACAGTTTCTTCAGTTATAATTCGGGCAACTAGTCCAGGAGTAATCGTTTTTTTTTCATGATTCTCTCCGACAGTTTTTTGTTTTGTTAAATTATTTTTCCTGTTTTTTTAATCACCTTAATAATTCATTTATAAAATTATTCGACAATTCTGTTAGGGAATTCCTTTAGGGATACTTCCGGCGTTTTCTCAAAAAAATCCTCCGATATTTTAATTATTGAAGGATTTACGACTTTATCTCCAAAATAGTTACTGAAAGAATTTCCGAAGCAATTTCTAAAAAACCCAAATTAATCCACCTAGTGGTGATAGTGCCTTTCTCGTCGAACATGTTCTCACAATCTTTCCGGCAACGTAAGTCAAAGTGTTTCTGAATCCGAATATTTTTATAGAAAAGCAACGTATAAGCAGGGCTGAAAAATATAGGACTTCTCAGTTGACTGCTTGAGCACTTTGTTGAGCACCTTCACTAACACTGGCGGCTGACCAATATCAAGACGATACTAACAAGCTAAGCTATAACTCGTTACACAATCACAGATCACAATTTTTTTTTCTGAACATTTGGGCTGTATCTCATTGACCGTTGAAAACAAGAGCGATAGGTAGTGCCCAAGCAACACACATGGTTACAATACAGTGACGGCGTATGCAAGGATTGCACAGGAGTCACTGTGACTAACTGAGCAACCCTTACATACGCTGCCGTCACTGTTTTGTAACCATGTGTGTTGCTTGGGTGAGTATAGTGCGACGTCTGTTTGTATGTGGGTTTAATTTGTAAGATTATGTTCTCTTACACATATTTATCGCTTGCATTGGTTTTATTTACTTTCGCAGTTCCGGCGAAGCACCAAACGCTGGTTGTGCAACCCTACCGGTAGTCTGTGATGTGGTGTGAGCCTATTTTCTAGTTAACCGTTCCTCGGGTTTTTCAAAAAGCCGTGATGTAATATGTTGCATGGTACATTTGGTTACTTTCGATGCGGTACCGGAACAGGTTCCGGAGCACACCGGGTCTCCCAAATATAGTCTGAGACTATTTAATTGCTAACGTTCATTAGGTTACCCAAAAAAACACGATTTGATTTATCTCATGCATGGGTGGGTATAGATCACTTTTACATTTGACCACTTCCTGTGGGACACCCAGGTATTTATGGGGTTGGTTCTCCTTTACATATGACCACTTCCGATGGGGCACCCTTAATCGGTGAGGAAAACTACCGGTTGTTCCAAATATGGTCGGAAACTTTTTTTTGCCAAATCAAGATACCTAAAATTTCGCGATTTGATTTGTCGCATGGGTTTGGTTCACTTTTTTGTTGGGCCATTTCCGGCGGTACACCCGGAACCGGTTCCGGATCACTACCGGTTAAGATACATATGGTCTGAGAATATTTTCCTGCTGACTGTTCATCAGGATATCAAAACAGCCACTATTTGATATGTCGCATGTATGGGTTTGGTTAACTTTGAAACTTGGCCACCTCTGGCGGGACATCTGGAACCGGTTTCGGAACACTACTGGTTCCGATTTGTTCTGAGAATGCTTTTCTGCATACTGTTCATCAGGTTATCGAAAAAGCCGCGGTTTGATATGTCACATGAATGGTTTTAGTTCAATTTTATATTTGGCCACTTCCGGCGAGACACCCGGAACCGGTTCCGGAACACAACCGGTTCAAATATGGTCTGAGAATATTTTCCTGCTTACCTTTCATCAGGATGTCAAAAAAGCCACTATTTGATATGTCGCATGCATGGGTTTGGTTAACTTTTATACTTGGCCACCTCCAGCGGGACATCTGGAACCGGTTCCGGAATACTACCGGTTCCGATATGGTCTGAGAATGTATTCCTTCTTACTGTTCATCAGGGTATCGAAAAAGCTGCGGTTTGATATGCCGCATGCATGGGTTTAGTGCACTTTTATGTTTGGCCACTTCCGGCGGGACACCCGGAACCGGCTCCGGGACACTACCGGTTCAGATATGGCCTAAGACCATTTTTCTGCTTAAGTTATCGAAAATTCCGTAGTTTGATGTGTCGCATGGATGGGTTTGTAGCGTTTTCATATCTGGCCCCTTCCTGGGGTACCGATCCGGAACACCTAAATGGCCATAACTCCGGAACGGCTGGACCGATCCGAGCCATTTTCAATAGGAAACAATGGGACCACATTCCGCGTCTAATGAACCATCGGTCATTAAAATCGGTTGAGGTTAAGTTCAAAAAAGTGATGTGACCTTTTTTGTACACAGACATACATACACACATACACACACACATACACACATACACATACATACACACATACAGACATTTGCTCAATTCGTCGAACTGAGTTGATTGGTATATGTGATTCGACCCTCCGAGCTTTCTATCAAAAAGTCGTTTTTGGAGTGAACATATGGCCTTTCCAGTACACTTAGTGTACGAGAAAGGCAAAAAGTTCTACCAGAATCCCTAAAGGAGTTTTCGGATCAAATTCTGAAGATTGTGTCTGAAAACTCCTGAAGAAATTTTTTAAGAAAGTTTTCGAAGGAGTCTGCGAAGCAAACTGCCGGAGATATTAAGTAGATTTCTGGAGAAGCTTGAAAAAAAAATCGAAAGAATTGCTTAATAAAATTGTGTTGAAATTACCTGGAAATTTTCAGAGGAATCATGGATGGAATCTCTGAAAGAATTTCCAGACGAATACCATAAGAATTTCCCAGATGAACCTTGTTGAAAATTTTGTTTTTTTTTAGTAATTAATTCGGAAATTCGCTTAGCAGTTTATTCAGGCAAATCCTTCTAACATTTCTCCAACATCAAATGTGGGAAGACATTATGCAATAAATTAACAAACTTTTTTATTTCGTCTGAAATTTCTGATAAATTCTTATACTTGTAATTTTTTCAAGAGCTCTTTTGGTAATTGTTGAAGATTTTTTTGGGAAATTCACGACGTCTTTCGTATTTTTTTCAGAAATTTAGTAATTTGTCAACTCTGTTAGGAAATTTCCTCAATATTTCTTAAGGAATTCCCACATGCATTTCTTGTATAAGTCTTTCAAAATAAATATTCGCAGCCTGAAGATCTCCTTGAGAGCTTCTCAGAAAACTATGTTTTGAAGGAGTTGTTCAGGTGATTTCTTTAGAAATTCAAGTGGATTCCCTTAGAAGTTCCTCTGTAATGTCTCAGGGAATTACAGTTTTTTTTTTAATATTTCCAGGATTTTTCAGGCGAAAACATTGCCAAATTCAGGTAACTTTATTCGAGTTTCCTCTGGAATTTCTTCCGGAGTTTTTACCACGAAATTTCTTAAGGAATTCCTTAGGCATTTATCCTAGGCCTACACATTCCTTCTGCAATTTCTTCTGGAATACTATCAGCAATTCCTTAAGTATTTCCCGTGATGATTTCTACAAGAGTTTCTCTGTTCTGTAATTCTCTGGGATATTCCTAGGTGTTTCACTTACGAAATCAAAGACACTTTTTTGGATTTTGAAAATCCGACAATTCCAGCAGAGTTTGTTTGGAATTTTCTGAAGAAATGCCGAATGAGTTTCTAAAAAAACACAGGAAGTTTATAAAGCATATCCTGATCAAATGATTGAATGAGTTCCTGAAGAAATTTCTAAAAGATTTTTAAAGATATCGTCGGAGAAATTTTTAAAGAAATTTTCAAATGCAACTTTAAAAATTGCAGATGCATCACCAATTTCTCAAACAATTTCTTCAGACATACTATCTTGCAATTTCTTTAGGAATTCAGGTATGTCATGATTCAGGCCCGTGCACAGAAGTGGTGTCAAAGGAGGCGGAAGGGCGACTAGGGAGGGGGGGGGGGGATTTGTTAAAATCAAATTCCTTATTTTACGAATTTACCATGAGGCTTGGAGTAATTAATTTCAGCCGAAAGAACCCCAAAGGGAACACCCTAACATCTACATTTATATGATAGTTGCAATTTCCTATCTCTCTGCAAAGACAAACATCTCATTCATTGGGACCTCAAACAAATCGTAGGCAGCCCGGTCTCCCATTTGGCGGAGGCAGGCAGAGGGTACCGGCAGCGGCGGTCGGTTTCTGTTCTTTGTCTTTCGAATTTCCTGTGTGTAAAGCTCCAGCCAGACACGTCCCAGTGGAATTGCTCCAGAATATCAACCGACTAACTATAACTGTTAAATCACTTCTCTCCTCATCTTCGACACCCCCCCCCCCCCCCACACCCTTCCCCTTCTAGTGCTCATCCAGTTGTCTGAGGTTGAATGGTTGCCAAAGGAGTCCTCCTCCTTTCAACAGAGAGCCCCAGTTCGAGTTCCGCTCCGGATTGTCTGCCCAAGCGTTTAATTAATTAATTAAAGAAAGATAAACACACAGAACTAAACTATAATGGAGAGCAGCCGGAGCACCAAGGGAACACATCGCTCGTTCGTTGCTTCATTCGTTGGCGGTGCGGAACTAGTTCGAGTGTGTTGTCAAGGAGAAAAGCGAGAATCATACCGACCGACCAACCGAACCGTGTGGTGCACTGATTCCAAGGTGGTCGTCACAGTTTCCATGAGCACACACTTTTCAACAACGATGATGATTTTGTCCCGCTGCTGCTGTGAGAACTTCCTCAACGACGATGACAACCAACCGACAACGACCAACGTCCAGGGGAGATAAGTACACGGATCAGTTGCAGTATCATCTAGGCAGGGTAGGGGGAGGGGTACCGAGAGTCAGGAACTGAAGATGGGTGTTTGCCATGGCGAATCTCGGTTAAGGAGAGGTGGACAAATGGCAGCAATAATACACTGCCGCAGAACTAAGCTTCAAAGACTTGCGTGATGTTTGGTTTCAATTTACGATGGATGGAAAATTTGCTCGTTTAAAAATTGATAATTTTTTTCAACTGCATTCTGTGTAGCATTGTATGTGGTTATTTATCGGGTTGAATAATTTCATTTGATCAAGCAAGTCGGCTTCCTCAAAAAAACGTTGAGAAACAACGAAGTACTTCAAGATTACAGTGGGAAGCTCTTCCAGCATCCAGTGGAAAACTTTTCCAGCTTCTAGTGGCGAGCATTTCTAGCTTCCAACGAGCTCTAGTTTCCACTGGGAAGCTTGTCCAGCTTCCAGTGGGAAGCTTTTCCAGCTTCCAGTGGGAAGCTTTTCCAGCTTCCAGTGGGAAGCTTTTCCAGCTTCCAGTGGGAAGCTTTTCCAGCTTCCAGTGGGAAGCTTTTCCAGCTTCCAGTGGGAAGCTTTTCCAGCTTCCAGTGGGAAGCTTTTCCAGCTTCCAGTGGGAAGCTTTTCCAGCTTCCAGTGGGAAGCTTTTCCAGCTTCCAGTGGGAAGCTTTTCCAGCTTCCAGTGGGAAGCTTTTCCAGCTTCCAGTGGGAAGCTTTTCCAGCTTCCAGTGGGAAGCTTTTCCAGCTTCCAGTGGGAAGCTTTTCCAGCTTCCAGTGGGAAGCTTTTCCAGCTTCCAGTGGGAAGCTTTTCCAGCTTCCAGTGGGAAGCTTTTCCAGCTTCCAGTGGGAAGCTTTTCCAGCTTCCAGTGGGAAGCTTTTCCAGCTTCCAGTGGGAAGCTTTTCCAGCTTCCAGTGGGAAGCTTTGCCAGCTTCCAGTGGGAAGCTTTTCCAGCTTCCAGTGGGAAGCTTTTCCAGCTTCCAGTGGGAAGCTTTTCCAGCTTCCAGTGGGGAGCTTTTCCAGCTTCCAGTGGATAGCTTTTCCAGCTTCCAGTGGGAAGCTTTTCCAGCTTCCAGTGGAAAACTTTTCCAGCTTCCAGTGGGAAGCTTTCTCAGCTTCCAGTGGGAAGCTTTTCCAGCTTCCAGTGGGAATCTTTTCCAGCTTCCAGTGGGAAGCTTTTCCAGCTTCCAGTGGGAAGCTTTTTCAGCTTCCAGTGGGAAGTTTTTTCAGCTTCCAGTGGGAATCTTTTCCAGCTTCCAGTGAGAAGCTTTTCCAGCTTCCAGTGGGAAGCTTTTCCAGCTTCCAGTGGGAAGCTTTTCCAGCTTCCAGTGGGAAGCTTTTCCAGCTTCCAGTTAGAAGCTTTTCCAGCTTCCAGTGGGAAGCTTTTCCAGCTTCCAGTGGGAAGCTTTTCCAGCTTCCAGTGGGAAGCTTTTCCAGCTTCCAGTGGGAAGCTTTTCCAGCTTCCAGTGGGAAGCTTTTCCAGCTTCCAGTGGGAAGCTTTTCCAGCTTCCAGTGGGAAGCTTTTCCAGCTTCCAGTGGGAAGCTTTTCCAGCTTCCAGTGGGAAGCTTTTCCAGCTTCCAGTGGGAAGCTTTTCCAGCTTCCAGTGGGAAGCTTTTCCAGCTTCCAGTGGGAAGCTTTTCCAACTTCCAGTGGGAAGCTTTTCCAGCTTCCAGTGGGAAGCTTTTCCAGCTTCCAGTGGGAAGCTTTTCCAGCTTCCAGTGGGAAGCTTTTCCAGCTTCCAGTGGGAAGCTTTTCCAGCTGCCAGTGGGAAGCTTTTCCAGCTGCCAGTGGGAAGCTTTTCCAGCTTCCAGTGGGAAGCTTTTCCAGCTTCCAGT
The DNA here is from genome assembly GCF_035046485.1 of Aedes albopictus. NCBI lineage: Eukaryota > Metazoa > Arthropoda > Insecta > Diptera > Culicidae > Aedes > Aedes albopictus. The sequence goes on along the minus strand of NC_085136.1, from coordinate 239,117,212 downwards.
TAGAAGCTTTTCCAGCTTCCAGTGGGAAGCTTTTCCAGCTTCCAGTGGGAAGCTTTTCCAGCTTCCAGTGGGAAGCTTTTCCAGCTTCCAGTGGGAAGCTTTTCCAGCTTCCAGTGGGAAGCTTTTCCAGCTTCCAGTGGGAAGCTTTTCCAGCTTCCAGTGGGAAGCTTTTCCAGCTTCCAGTGGGAAGCTTTTCCAGCTTCCAGTGGGAAGCTTTTCCAGCTTCCAGTGGGAAGCTTTGCCAGCTTCCAGTGGGAAGCTTTTCCAGCTTCCAGTGGGAAGCTTTTCCAGCTTCCAGTGGGAAGCTTTTCCAGCTTCCAGTGGGAAGCTTTTCCAGCTTCCAGTGGGAAGCTTTTCCAGCTTCCAGTGGGAAGCTTTGCCAGCTTCCAGTGGGAAGCTTTTCCAGCTTCCAGTGGGAAGCTTTTCCAGCTTCCAGTGGGAAGCTTTTCCAGCTTCCAGTGGGAAGCTTTTCCAGCTTCCAGTGGGAAGCTTTTCCAGCTTCCAGTGGGGAGCTTTTCCAGCTTCCAGTGGGAAGCTTTTCCAGCTTCCAGTGGGGAGCTTTTCCAGCTTCCAGTGGGAAACTTTTCCAGCTTCCAGTGGGAAGCTTTCTCAGCTTCCAGTGGGAAGCTTTTCCAACTTCCAGTGGGAAGCTCTCCCAGCTTACAGAGAGAAGCTTTCTATGCTTCAGAGGGAAGCTTTTCCAGCTTCCAGAGGGAATTTTATCCAGCTTCCAGTGGGGAGCTTTTCCAGCTTCCAGAGGGAAACTTCTCCAGCTTCTAGAGAAAAGCATTCTCAGCTTCCAGAGAGAAGCTTTTCCAGTAGTGGAAAGTTATTACAGCATGCAATGGGAAGCTTCTTGAACCTTCAAATATGATTTTAATGCGTGTTTATCAACGAAACCTAAAAGTTAATCAACCAGAACCCAAAACATTTCTTGACTCATGAATTTCCTTTTTTTTCAATCGCACACTCGCTGCAGGGCAACATCACATCCAGTGAGTCAACGTAGCGGCAATCCAAGCGAGCGAACGTAAAACAGTAATTGACCTGATTCTGTAAGTCGCAGCGGCGGCAGGCAACGTCCCTGAGATGGTCTCGCCAAGTTTATGATCTTGCGTTGCCCCTTTCCCATCGTCAGTTTCCGAATCCGAACAACATCGACTTGCTGGCTGGCTTACTGGCTAGCGGGTAACAATAACAATCATCATTGAGGTCGAGACGTGATGCTGCGGAGGTAAAGCGCGCCAATGGTTTCCCCGCCGACGGTTATTGAGGAGGAATTGGAGAGGCAAGCCAAGAACATATGTCCGGTTGTCTGTTTATTTGTATGGCTCGTCTGATTCCGCCTTGCATCATCCACTGTGGTTACAGACAACGCACTGCAGTTATGAAGTTTTGCGTCTGGGATGCCAGTTGTTTAAAAATAAACTAAATAGTTCTTTATCCTTTTACCTTTACCTCTTACCTTCTATCTCCTGTCTTCTATTTTTTTTCTATCTTCAATGTCTCTCTTTTGCTTCTTCCACTCTTCATTTTCTTCTTTCTGTTTTTTTCTGTTTTTTTTTTTTCTTTTCACTATTCCTTTCTTGTTTCTCTACTTCTATTGTTTCTTCTATTGTTTCTACTCTTTTCTCTCTTCACTTCTTGTGTATCTCGTTCTTTTTTTTCTTTTTTCCTACTAACATATTTTTTTCCAGTATTTTATCGCCTTTCTTTAGACTTGTTTGTTTTTTGTTTCCTATCTTGTGAATTCAAACTATTTACTTGCTGCCTTTACTTCCTATCCTCTATTGTCTACTTGCTGCATCTACTTTGTTTTTGTCTGCCATCCCTGCTTTGAGCACCTAGTTGCAACGCCGCAGAAAACTCCATCATTCCACGAGGGCGCAGGGTGAGAAGTCCCATGGCGCACGCGGCGCGAGGTAGCTTATTTGCATTGAAAAGAGGAAATTGAATCATAAAATTTATACCTTTAATGGAACAAATTCTTAAATTTCATCCGGCCCATTTCACGCGCTTGCGTCTACCCCTTTTTCTGCCGTCGTCGCCACCGCTTACAGGTGGTACGTTGCCAGCTCGAATTGGTGCGCACGAGCTCCATGGGAAATCCATGGGTCCGGGCAACGCACGGGGCGGCTGTGGACCGACCGCGTTGTTTGTGCATCGTCTTGGGAGAAAACGCCACGGAACTTCTCTCCATTCTATTCAAATTCGGTCGTTTGGGGTCCGTACTTCGCCAAGTGTCAGTCAGTCAGGCCGGCGCGCGGCGGCTGCGACCTGGAAGTGTCTGGCAGTGCGCAAACATTGTCTAAAGATGATTACAACAATGGACCGTTCCTAACTGTTGTTTACGCGTTATCCCACCCCTTCATCGCATCGCGGAAAGCTTTCAAAAGCGCCATAAACAAACAGCGACCTAACTACTAGGGGCCAAGGGGGTTGAAAGACTGTTTGCCCCCAGCCAGCCAGGAACCTAGATTTTAATTCCATGACTGAATTAGGTTGAAGTGCTTTGAAGGCCTAGAGAAGAATTAGTAGTGCGCCGCCGCTGGTGCTGCCGCCACTGCCATCAATCGACTAATGAGACAGCGAGAGAGATTTATGTGATGGGTAAACGACTGCTTTGCGGGACTCGGACTGACTGCTGCTGCTGCCAGGCTGAGATTGACTAGTGGCTCCGGGATTTGCGGTGGCAGATGGAATGGTTTACCTGAGTTATTACTCAGGAAGAATGATCCCGCTGTTCTGTGATTATTCTGTATTAAGAGGAGTATGTCATGAAATCAAGGTTTAGGAATTATAAACAAAATAATTATAGAATACAGGAGACAAAATAGGGAAATACAATGTAGGAAACAGGATAGAAAATGTAAGATAAATCGTAGAAGGATTGTGTTCGACAAAATACTGCTACCACATTTCAAGCCTGTTGCATCAAGGCACTTCCGCACGGAGTCATCGATCATCGGCGCGGGTCCAAGAAACATTATGATGACCAATTAGTCTTGTAGAGGTTTTGAAAACCGTCATGAAACCGAATAATTTTCGTTTTGGTTTCATGATGGTTCTAAGAACCTCTTCTAGTCTATTTGACTAAAAAAATGTTTCCTGGATTGTGTTGGTTCCGCAGTGTTTCGACCTCGTCTGTCTGTGGAACTGAATGTTCCTCGCTGACTGCACTAACGCGTGGTATCGCCACCAACAAAATGGTTCGGCGTCATTTCCTCCTCCCCTTACGATTCCAGGCCAACGTGTGTAAGTGGCTGATTCGTCGGTTATCACTCACCCGTCGTTCAGCAGCGTTAGTGCTGCTTTCGTGGAACGACACAATCGCTCCGAGACTCCTTCCATGTGAGGTGAGCTGAGCAGGTTGAAATTACAACGTTTCCTGGAGTCCATGAATTCGTCCTCACACTCGGCGGCCGATATGGCTCCAGGAATGTAGTCATCCATGAATTAGACAGGCGACATTTTTACACCTTGCACCAGATGCAAGTGACCCTTCTCGCAAGTTGAGGTCGTAGAAATGTTGCCAAATTTCGTTGAGTGCAGTCACCTTGTTGCCGTCAGCTACTCGCTGATGATAGATCCAGAACAGCTAGTTAGTCTTTGGATGTTTTACGGCCCATCCGGGAAGGGGTGCTGATCTTCTCCATTTGCCGTTTCTGGTGGTACGAAAGCTGCTGATTCTCTTCAGCGCATTCTGTTTCCGAAGCTATCGATTTGGACCGACCTTCAGAGATAAACCTTCGCTTTCTGATGCTCATCCCGCTTTAGCGGCGTTTGATTCATTTGCCTATTCTTCTTCACTACGCTTCTTACACTTGCATTGGCTAGCACCGCCTGGATCTTTAGCCCATCTCGCTTCTTTTAACAGTTGAATGCAAATCAGTAGACGCACGCTAGCGTCTGGACTAAGACCTTCCACTCCCAAAACCGCAGCGGGGCCACCATGTTCGGTTGGGTGACTGCTTGTGCAACAGCAGGTAATGCTCGGTGCAGCTTTTCATTGCTCCGGCCAACAGTCTTCCGGCTAGTACTGGAATTCTGAATCATGATACCTTGGTCTCAGACTGTATGCTTTCTCCCACATCGTCAACGCGTCGGCCACGTTGCACATCCTCTGCACCCATCGTGAACTTCGTAAGGCTGTGGATCTTCCAGATCCTCGACGCCACAAACTGCTGATACCGACGATGGCCAGGACGGAATCACAACAACACGATCCTTAAGTCGGATCACATGGAACGCAGCTTCACCTCCAACGAAATTGTCTCTACGCTGGAGGTCCAACCCTTCGACCTCATCATAACGGGGGAATATAACGGTCCAGCTGCGTACGCGTCCTCACTGGCGTCCACGAAAGCGTGCTGTTGTGGGTCGTCGTATACCAGCGAATATCTGCCACGGAAACAGAAGTGTACAATGCGAACTTCTTCTACTTCTGGATGCTTCTGGATACGGTTGTTCCACTTTTCCGTGCAATCATGGCGATCTGTTGATCCCATTTACATGCAGTGCGACACAGGTTGAGTAAGCAGTTACGCGTAGAACATTTAGATGGAACGTTAACGGATCGAAAAAGCTCAGGAACTGTGTCAGATCGTCTCTCAGCATAGTGGAGAATAAGAATTCGTTCAACCTAGCACATCGACCCTTCTTTCGTTTTCCCATAGCATCCAGGAGCTCCTCGGAGTTCAGAATCCAGTTGCTGTGTTCAAAACCGCTTCGGGAGTTGAAGTACCGCACCTTTTTCGTCCGCTTCAAAGCTCTAGTGTCTACGCTTTCGAAATAATCAGCAACGTTGTGGTTTTCAACGATGGATTTCGCCATTGTCCATACTCGACTGCGTCCCACATTTGTCAGAACGTTCTGCAACTGGTCCGCCCATCTTATACGCTGCCCTCCAGGTATTCTTGTACCATCCGGATCTCTTGCGAACACCAGCTTAGTTACAGATCGCTCGAAACCCTTACGCAGTTACAGTCCATCGTCGCTATGATCAGTCTAGTGAGCTTCCAAGAGAAGCCGTATTCGTATAAGATTTTCCCTAGCTATGTGCGATCGATACTTTAGTACGCCGCCTTGAATTCGATGAACAAGTGGTGCATTGGGACTTGGTATTCGCGACATTTATTGATGATTTGCCGCACGGTGAAGATCTAGTCCGTTGTCAAGCGGTCGTAACTTGATCCAATTCATTTACTTTAGGTAAAATACGACATCTTTCGTCGTCGTTCCATAGGTCGCTACGAGCATCATGTATCATCATCTTCAATGGATCGCTTCGAAACAGGAATCTTTGCATTAGGTACTCGCAAGTCTTCTTCTCGAATACTCTAGCTGGCACATTTCTTTGATACATATCTGCGCCGAAACCGATTTCTCGCTCCCTAAACATGCATATTACTGCCGGCAAGGCAGTCAACTTCGAGTAGAGCGACACTTCTCCAACTTCCGCTTTGACGTCCCACACCTGACGAAACTTCTTCTTGCTCAGATTGTAGGCGATTTTCATCAGAACGTACCACACCGTGCTGCAATCCATCGCATATATCTTCGATCCCGTCACTTCGTGAGCATAGCCTTTGACGAGAAAGTTAGCGATCATGGAACGGACGTTGACATCCTCAGGCGCTTCTTCAGCGCTTCCACAGCATACTTATCTCGAAAGACTGCCAACCCTTCGTCGTCGTCTTCTTCAGAATCTTCACCACTCTTCTGTCTTCTTTCGGCTCTGGCGGGCAGGCGATGGAAATGTCCAACTCCTTTAGTGTGAAGTGACTCTTCAGGAGCTCCTGATTGGACACTGGTCTGCACGTATGATGAGCGACTATTGTAGTTGTCCACGTTTCCCGAACTCATCGGCTCATAAACGGTCCAACCTATCTTCAACCTCAATGCTATTGGAACCTCCGGTCGTTCAATTCGCGATTCCAACGGCACGTAAAGGTGAGAATATTCTTTAACGCGATCTTGGGAAGCGCTATGCCAGATGTCGATGATTGACGTGTATTGCCTTACACCATCGGCTGTATCGGAGCTACCGTGTCCTGGGGAAGTTTCAAACTTTCAACTGTGTGTGCACTCTTAATCTGAAAAGGTTATGCGGATCCTTTTGAGACGGGCTTGGTGGTCAAGTGGCTACCGCCACTTCTGATTCTGATTCATTGACAGAAGGTCCTAGGTTCAATCCTTGGCTCGTCCATATCCTTCCTACCTATATATTCTTTCTCTTTTCTCTACATATTTGTGATGTGCATTCTTACATTGACAGTGGGCGCTACAACCTGAAACGGATTGAAAATGCCATTTCCCCCTTCCTTTCAACTTCCAAAGCACAGTGTCAATCTATCTTATAACGCCTACAAGTTATGCAACCAAGTGAACTGTGCGGCATCTTCTTCACAATAATCTTCACATCTATCACTTTGTGCCTGGCTTCCACGCACCAATGCGTGAACCCTCTACAAAAAAAATATTTCTCAACAACACTTCGACCAAGATAACTATGAGAAAGGCAACCCAACATGTCAGATTATACGATCCATCATATTGAACAAATCAATGACTGCTAGCAAGTTGGTGTCCATCTATTTTGTATTCGTTTGTAATGCGAAACAACAAACACATTCAGTCGGAGCAACCCCTCAGCAACAATTGAGAATGGTGTAAGCGATGTAGAGCAGCAACGCTTCTGTACCCGAGCAGAGGAGAATATCAAAATAATAGCAACGTAATCACAAAACCTGTTTTTATATCATGGTTTGTAATTATTAACTTATTGGGGCATTACCATTCCATAACATGTTTTGTTGGACAATCTTATTTTGTTATGATCGTGCTATTGGTATATTTTCTTGAAAAACCATTTCAATAACACGTTTTGTTGTAGCAAAAGTTCAGCTTACGTTTTTCACAGCATTCCATGAGGAACTGATGAGAAAATATTACTTTCTAACTATGACAGAGCAAACTTATCAGCTTTTTTATAAGCATTTGGATAAGTATACCTGTTTTTGATCGGTGTCAGGCCATTCGGCCGAAGGTCATTATTCCGAAGGCCATTGGGCCGAAGGTCATTGGGCCGAATAGTCATTAGGCCGAATGGCCATTAGGCCGAATGGTCATTAGGCCGAATGGTCATTAGGCCGAATGGCCATTAGGCCGAATGGCCATTAGGCCGAATGGTCATTAGGCCGAATGGTCATTAGGCCGAATGGCCTTCGGCCACTGAGAAAAAGCCTCCACTGAGACAAAGCCTGCTTCTCGGCTTAGTGTGTTTATAGTTCCACAGTTATTAACTGAGAGCTTCCTCTGCAAATGACCATTTTGCATGTGTGTATCGTGTGACAGGCACGAAGATACATTATTGATGCTTTTAAAAATAGGCTGTTCTTTCTAATCATTGCTAAAATAATTTTTGGCGCTGAAACTGCTGATATTCAATTCATAAATTTTTCCTTCTTTAAAGCATAGTTTGTAGTTTCATCGTTAAACTAGTTTTTGGCAAAAATTGTTGGAAAAAGTAAAAACAACGGCTAATTTTCAATTCGTCCTGATGACCATTTGGCCTAATGACCTTCGGCCTAATTGCCTTCGGCCTAATGACCCAGCATCTTTTTGATCGTACCGAGGGTTTCAAAACATTGGTTGGAGGTTTTTCATCTTAATTTGTTTGAAAAAAAATGGAAGCTACAGTAGACGATCGATTACTGCAATATATTTACGTCTCACTTACCGTTATTGTACTTACTGTTTCTGAAGTTTTGTTTTCAAATTATTATCAATAACTATTTCATTTCAAAATGTGTTATTTAATATTTTACAAACTCCCTATTATTAAGTTGTTATTAAAACTAACAAAACATGTTATTTAACTGGTCTTCCAGGAACATTTTTTTGTTATGATTTTTGTTATTTTGCCGCTTATGACAGACAAGTTTATAACTTGATATGTTATGCAAATAACATGAAAATAACTTTTTTCGTTACTCAGTTATTTCGCCAAAATAACATATTTTATTATGCTGTTGCTATTCCCTTCTGCCCGGGTATAACGCTCCCGTATCCACTGACTGCTTAGATCTAGTCACCTTCCTTCTGCACACCTTCACTTCGAAATTCGCATGACCTTTCCAAGTAACAAAGAATGCTGAACAGTGAGAGTATTTGCTGAACAATAGCTGGTTATTGGTGTCAATGGCTGAACACAATGACAGCTGAATATTGGTCTGAAGTATGCCTTGTTCAACCTCTTTAATCAGCAATAGATGGCTGAAGATGGGATGAATATCAAGTTGAATAGAATATTATTCATCTGGGTAACTAGCTATAAAACATAAATTAACATGCAGAATTAATTACACAGCGTAACAAAAATTAACCTTTTGTCTGTCTCAAGAGCAAACTTATGTGTCTCCGAAGGATTTTGGGCCGCTGAATCCGAATCCGGGCTCAGATTTGTTCTAACACGTCACAATTTTGAGCTATACCTCAATTTATAGGGCAAAATATGCGATTTTGGGCTTTTTTGACTGCAAGCCATTAAGCAAGGAAATATTTTTTTTAAGCAATCAAAAGGTTAATTGGTCAATTAACATCTAAATTAACGAATTATGCAAAATATTTCGTTTTACCAAATCGAATTTGATAGTTTTAAGCGATTTATGTTAGGTACGATATTTCCCATACAAGTCACCCTCCAAAAGTTGCATGCAAGTTTTCATACTAACATAAAATGCTTAAATCTATCAAATTTGATTAGGTAAAACGAAATATTTTGCATGAGTCGTTAATTTAGATGTAAATTGACCAATTAACCTTTTGATTGCTTAAAAAAATTTCCTTGCTTAATGGCTTAATGGCTTAATGGAATCAAAATCAATACACACACACGCCAGCACAACCCAGGTAACAATTTGATGCTGTATAAACGATTCTCCAACTATTTTAAATCAGCCTTCATTTGGACAAAAGCTGAGCACAAGAGGTACAATCCTTTATTCAGCTGTAAACATCTAATTTTGGTGACACAAGTAACTTAATAACAGATTATCAGGCTTAAAAGTAGTTTATGCCTTCAAGGATTCCTGCAGGATATTTTCAGGGACATCTCCTAGAATTTCTCCAAAATCGCTTCATTAATACTCATTGGGTTTCTTTCAGGAACTCTTCCTTAGATATTCCTTCAGAGAATCCGTTAAAGATTCGTCATGGAATTTCACTCGGGATCTCTTCAAGGATCTCCTTAGAATTTCATCTAGGGGCTTCTATTGCGTTTCTTTCAGAGATCCCCACAAAGATTTCTTCAGGAATTCCTTCGGGCGTATCTTCAAAGACTCCTCCTGGATTTTTTTCGGAGATTTCTCTCAAGATTACTTGAAGGATTCCATAAGGGATTTTTTATGCATACCTTCCGAAATACTCTGCAGGATTTATATTAAAATTTCGCTCCGGAAACCTTCAGGGATTTTTTTTTTCAGAATTCTTTCGGAGAAGCCTTTTTGTACAATTCATCCAGGGGTTAAAGATTTCTATTCCGTGTTTCTTCAGCTTAGTGGGTTTGATAATAGATTAAGAGTATTAAAAAAAAGGTTAATTGAAGACAACAAGAGTGGAAGAGCAAAACAAAATCTAGAAAGAGAATAGAAATAGAAAAATATTTTGAGCCTGCTATTGGTTTTGAAGGAGACTATGATGTCAAAAACTCGTTTAACCAAAGCAATTTCTTTAGGTTGTGCTATAAATTGAACAAATATTCCCCTGGTTCGCCGTACCACAAACCATTTAACCTTTCGATGTTTTCTCATTATCCACCGACAAAAGTTAGAAAAGCACACAGAACACACCCGTCCAGGGCGCTGAAAGAAACATCAATTTTAATTACCTTGGCATTCCGGCTCCCATTAAAGCGATTCCTGCAGGGGGTGAACGGTAGGACATAACCGAACCTTGGTCCGTCGACATCGCACCCTGCTCGGTACAAAGTACTCACGATCTCAAACGGCAACGACGAAGGCACGAGCTTTATAATAACAGCCATTGGGCAACACCGTCGTCGTCGACGACGACGACGACGCCGACAAGTCCAATAAATCAACTCGAGAAATACTTAACCGAATTCCTTGAAACCCCTTCCTCTTTGAACCTTTTCCCCCGCCCAAAAGTTTCCTCACCAGCAAAGAAGCACTTCATCGTATTTTAACGCTTTTCGGTAATTAATTACATCCTTTCCGGTTTGGTCGAGGAGCACCACGCCAGTCATTCCTTAACAGGAGGGACCCACCCCACAAGCAGCGATGCGATGGTCGTTGGCACCTCTTCCGCGCGTGACCCTTGAGACACTTGGAAGCAACTTTTGGTGGTTTTTACCCGAGATCAGAATCTGAGTTTTTTCTTTCTTCTGTGTTCGTCCCTTTCCACTAGTGCAGTGTAACCAACCAAACCCAACAACGCAACGCAACGCAACGGAAAGAAAGAAACGTTGACGACGACGGCATGTCCCACATAACTGTAACGTGTGCGAAAGCCCAAAAACGTGATAACAGGCGTTCCTCGCGCGCGGAGTCGTTTCTTCACGGCGCGTTGTCTTTGTGCCTCCGGGGGAGCTGCCTAACTCTTTGAAGTTTTACCAGAAACAGAACCACACAACCGAGAGTTGTCTTTACGAAGAGTTTCGCAGCCTTCGGGAACAGGTAAGGAATGCCAGATGTGCAGGAACATAATCAGTTTGGAAAGCATCGAAGACGTTTGGCGCAGAAATGTGAAGAAATAAATGCAAAGTTGAAACTTTCCAAGGATTTCTTCACATATTCCTCCAAGCACTATTCCAGGAATTCTTCTTAGTATTCTTCCGGTATTTCTAAGGGTTCATGATAGATTTTTTTCCATTATTACTTTTGATGTTATTCCAAAGATTGATCCAGGAATTCGTCCAAGGATATCTATAGTAATCATTGAGGTATCTTGATTTTTTTCTCCCTGCAGGAGAGCATCCATAAATGACGTAGCATTTCAGAGGGAGGGAAAATTTGGAGTTGCGTAACGAGCCATGTACATATTAGGTATGAGAAAATATGATAGGAAGGGGCGGGGAAGTAAAAAATCGGCCAAAAACGCTACGTCATGCTCCCCAATAATCTCTCCCATGATTATTTCAAAGGATTTCTTCAGAAACTCTTAAAAAGTTTTTTCTAGATTTTTCCATTATATCCAAGAAATCTTCTAAGGATTCTTACAGGAATTCTTCCAAGCGTTCATCCAGGAATTATTATTACATTTTTTTCAGAAATTCGCCCAAGAATTTTTTTTCAAAATCTGTTCAATCTATTCCATCAATTTTTCTAGTAAATCTTACGAATATTGCTCCAGAAGAGTTTCAAAAAAAATCCATTGATTTCTTTGGGAATTGTTCCGAGGATTTCACCAGGGGTTAATTTAAACATTTCTTCAAAAAAAAAATGAAGTTTCCACCAGAGGGCCTTTCAAAAATTCTCTGAGGGATTTTCCATGGGTCATTCAAAAGTAAAAGAAAATCGCGTTAAGTACTGTTCCTTTGAATTCCACTAAGTTTGCATCCTTTGACAGATACGTATTTCGACCTCAACTGTAAGGTCGTCTTCAGTGTCTTGTACTTGACTCGACTCGAGTCGAGTTACATTACATTATTTATACAGTCGATATATAATATTTTCTATGTGCCAATTTCATCGTGGACACCCTTTAGCCTGCAATAGTTTTTAGGGTTTATTCCGTAATTTCCTTTACAGTCCTCTTCAACAAGATTTTCAAAATTTTCTCCAGCAAAAACTTGAGATTTCCGTAAGGAATTTCCGGAGGAACCCCTGAACAAATGGTAAGAAGAATTTCTGCCATGAAAGAATTACTATTATTCGCCGAAGGAGTTTGTGGAGGATATATAATAATTAACAGAGGTACATATGCTTGATTTTTTTAAGAAACTAGAAGAAATTCTCAAAAAGAAAATGTAAGACTTTTGAAAAAAAAGCCTCAATTAATGTTGGAAATTTCTCAAGAAGTTGCTAGAAGATTTTCTAGAGAAATTGTCGGAGGGGTTTCTTAAGGATTTGCTGGATGAATTCCTATATTGGTCAAATCAACCCCTGTAAAAGATTCAGGATTATATCCAGAGATTTTCTAAAGAAATTTCTAAAAGAATGCCGCTTATATTCTGAAATAAACTTTCAGAGGAACCTCTTTAAAAAATGTTGGAGAAACTTTCAAATATTTTCCTGGAGGTATTTCTCAAGAAATTGTAGGAGAGACTCCTACGCAGAAAGTATTCAGAAATAATCCTGAAGATTACCCTGGACGAATTTCTGGCGAAATTGCTATGAAAACTGTCGAATACCTAAAGAAACTGACGAAAAAGTTCCTGAAATAGTTGCTGTAGGAATATCTAAGAAAGTTTTCGGAGAAGTTTTCAAAAAGAACAGGGAATTTCTGAAAATAATTTGGAAATAATTCCTATAGAAAGACAGAGAATTCCCTTAATAAGCACTGAGAAGTCCCAAAGAGATTGCCGTTATGGCTGCCAAAATGCATGGGAAATATCTGAATCAGTCATGCAGGAGTTTTTTTTAGAAATGCTGGATAAGAGTAAATTTTTCAAGGAGTTCCTGAAGAAATTTTCGGAAGAGTGCCTGAAGGAATTTTTGGATAAGGTCCACAAGTAAGTTATCAAAATATCAGAAAAACCGTGAAAGCATGTTTAGAGATATATCCAGGAATCTATGAATAGTGTGCATATATATATTATATCAATTTCACTAGTTACTACCTGATATTATGCGCAAGTTTTCGTTGGAAAGATAGCAGTTTTTGGTCTGATTCTTGAAAAGCTTTTAAAAAAATCTTGGTATGCCCGGAAGCACTGAGGGATCACAATTTGGCAATTCTTCCCGTAATTCTTTCGGGAGTTTTCAGAAAATCTTCCGAAAGTTATTCCATAAATTCATCCAATTACCTCTGATGCTGGCCTTCTGATACCTGAGGATTACCTCTTTCCTTCGGGAATTCCTCTATGCAGTCTTTTAATTCCAATAATTCATTTGGATATTTTCTTCAGGGATCGTTCAAGAAATATATCCAGGGATTCTTTCATAAATTTGTCAATATAAAAAATTTTCCAGGGATTTCCATGGGGACTCCTTTGCTAATTCTTTCAGAATATCCTTTCAAGGACTTATTTTGAAATTTTCTTCCGGGGTTGCTTTAGAAATTTCGTCAGGGATTCCTTCAAAAACTCTACTGTGAATTCCTTCAGTCTTCTCAAGTTTTTTTTTTCTAGATTGACTGCTTCGGAAAATACTTAATGAATTACTGAAGAATTTCTTTCAGGGATTCCTTTACAAATTCTTCTTGCGATCTTTCCAGAAACTTCTCGAATTATGCCTTCAGTAAACCTTCCATTAGTTTTTTTGAAGGGTTCTTCATGGATTCTATGAAGAAATATTTACGGGGTTATCTTAAAAAAAATTAGGAAGTTTTCTTCAAAAAGTCGTGCAGGAAGTTTTACGGCGATTTCTTCAAAAATTAGCCTTAACCTTCCGTAACTCGCGCGGTTGACCACCTGCGTCAGCACCACGCTAATGCTGAGTACAAAAAGCGAGATTTTTTCAACGTGTTGTACAAAATACAACAGCGCGATCGCTCGAGGGCTAAGATTCTTTCAGGAATATCTTCAACAATTTTTCTAGAAAATCTTCCTTGGGTCCCTTAAAAATTTCTTCCGGGAATTCTTCTAGAAAATCTTAAGAGAATTCCCTTTGAAATGCCTTCAGGAAATAATGCAAGAATATAGCTAGGCATTGTAAAAGACATTTGTCAATGAAACAATTTAAAAAATCATCCATGGGTTGCTGCAACAACATCTCTAGAGATTCCTTGGATGCGTTTTTCCACAGATTTCTTTAGAAAACATTTTTTCTCTCGGATTTGATCATTTGAATATTCATTATGAAATTTCTCCAATGTTTCTTTCGGAAAATGTTCAATAGATTGCTTACGAAAATGCAGTATAGATTCTTGCAAACAAAAAATCTAAAAAAATATTTCTTTAAAAAAAGTTCCAAGAATGGTTTCTAAAATTCCACCGTGTATTTCTACAGGAATTCCCGTGGGGTTTCTTGCAGAAATTCCTCTCAGAATTCCTCTGGAAATGCATTCAGGGGCTTCCTCTGACATTCCTTTATGATGTTTTTTTTTTCAGATATTCCTTCTTTCGGTAAATCTTTCTCGATTTTTTTTCTTTCATTGATTCCTTTAGAAATTTCTTAAGAAAATCCCAAACTTGAAATTCCTTCAGAAGTTTTTCAATACTTTTTCAAAATTTATTCAGGAAACTTTTCACGAATTTTAGCTTGAAAATTGCTTCACGGATATCTGAGAACCTGAAACATTTTTTTCATTGCTTCAAGAATTTCTTCATAAAATCGTTTAACAGTTATTCCATAAATTGGTCCTAGAATTCCTTCAGAAATTCTTCAAGGGATTGTTTAAATTCCTTATGGAAATCATTCAGATTTTCCTTTGAGAATTCCTTCCCGGATTCCTCTGGAAAGTCTTCCATAGATTCCCTCAGAAACTGTTGCAGGGATTCCTTTTGAACATTTTCAACAGACTCCTGAGAACATCTTTAAGGAATTCATACATGTTGTTTTCCAGTTTTTTTTCCAGCGAATTTCAACATTAAATCTTCTAGGGATTAATGTAAAATGTATATATTGATTCGAGATCCAAGAATTCTTCTTGGTATTTTTCGATGTATTTTTTCAAACAATTGCTACAGAATTTTCTCCAAGGATACCTCGAGGAATTTTTCTGGAATGCTTTTGGGTATTTTTCTCCACAAATATTTCCTAGGAATTTCCACAGAAATTCATTTAACAATTTCTGAATAGAATTTACAAGGAATATTCACACAAGTTTATCAATTTGTTTCTCAAGATATTCAGAATAACAGCTTCGCCAATCCGGAGATGCCGGGTTCGATTTCCGTTCCAGTCGTGAAGAATTTGTCGACTCCCTGGGCATGGTGTATCATTGTACTTGCCATACAATGTACAAATCAGTGCAATAGCAGGCAAAGAAAGCTCTTCAATTAATAACTGTGTAAGTGCTCTAAAAACACTAAGTTTAAGAGAGACAGGCCTAGTTCCAATGCAAATGCCGAGCCATAATGAAGAAGAACAGCTTCGACCAAAGGAAAGAAGAAGAAAAATATAAGGAAGAAGAAGAAGAATGTCGTTCATCTAAGCACACCCTTTCGTGTTGTTTGCGGACTAAGACAAATTTTGTCAGTTTCGTATGAGTGGATTGACTGAGTTTAAAATGTAAGGTTCGCGTGTTAGGGAAAATGTGTTTTTATAATATGCTAGAGGCATTCCTCCAGGAGCTCTTTCTGGAATCCCTCAGGAATTTCATCGAGGTTTCCCCGGTCAGGCTAAGGCCGGGGTGGCCTCTGCTGTACATAGTAGCCGCCTCCATTCCACTCGGTCCATGGCTGTTTGTCTCCAGTTCCGCACTCTGCGTAGGGTCTGCAGATCGTCCTCCACTTGGTCGACCCACCTAGCTCGCTGCGCTCCACGTCTTCTTGTAACGGTCGGATGACTCTCGAGAACCATTTTAGTCGGGTTGCTATCCGACATCCTGATGACGTGACCCGCCCACCGTAGCCTCCCGATTTTCGCGGTATGGACGATGGTTGGTTCTCCCAGCAGCTGATGCAGCTCGTGGTTCATTCGCCTTCTCCAAGTCCCGTCTTCGATCTGCACTCCGCCGTAGATGGTACGCAACACCTTCCGTTCGAAAACTCCAAGGGCGCGTTGGTCCTCTGCACGTAGGGTCCATGTTTCGTGCCCATAGAGGACGACCGGTCTAATCAACGTTTTGTAGATGGTTAACTTCGTGTTACGGCGAACTTTATTCGATCGTAGAGTTCTGCGGAGTCCAAAGTAAGCACGATTTCCTGCCACAATGCGCCTCTGAATTTCTCTGCTGGTGTCGTTGTCGTCGGTCACCAGTGAGCCCAAGTACACGAATTCTTCAACCGCCTCGATTTCATCACCGTCGATATGATTTCGGGGTGGCGGACGCGGTGATTCCTCCCTGGAGCCCTTTGCCATCATGTACTTTGTCTTCGACACATTAATGACTAATCCGATTCGCCTGGCTTCACTCTTTAGTCGGATGTACGTTTCCGCCATCGTCTCAAATTTACGAGCAATAATATCAATATCATCGGCGAAACCAAGCAGCTGAACGTACTTCGTGAAAATCGTCCCACTCGGGGGCTGTCCATAAACCACGTGGTCATTTTTTTGGGACTTCTCAACCCCCCCGCGTGGTCATTAATCCTTACACATTTTTTTATTCGTCCATACAAAATGGTCATTGGCCGTAACACCCCCCCCCTCGTGACCACGTGGTTTATGGACAGCCCCTCGTGTTTATCCCCGCTCTCCTTATTACACCCTCTAAAGCAATGTTGAACAGCAAGCACGAAAGACCATCACCTTGCCGGAACCCTCTGCGAGATTCGAAGGGACTCGAGAGTGTCCCTGATACTCGAACTACGCACATCACTCGATCCATCGTCGCCTCGATCAACCGTATCAGTTTATCCGGGAATCCGTATTCGTGCATAATCTGCCATAGTTGTTCTCGATCGATTGTATCATACGCCGATTTGAAATCGATGAACAAGTGATGTGTGGGCACGTTGTATTCGCGGCATTTCTGCAACACCTGGCGGATGGCGAACATCTGGTCCGTTGTAGCGCGTTCACCCATAAATCCAGCCTGATATTGCCCCACGAACTATCTTGCAATCGGTGATAGACGGCAGCATAAAATTTGAGAGAGTATCTTATAGGCAGCGCTCAGTAGTGTGATCGCGCGGTAGTTCCCGCAATCCAACTTGTCGCCCTTTTTGTAGATGGGACACACGATACCTTCCATCCATTCCTCCGGTAATACTTCCTCCTCCCAAATCTTGGTAATGACCCAGTGTAGTGCTCTCACCAGTGCTTCTCCACCGTATTTTAGAAGCTCGCTTGGTAGTTGATCTGCTCCAGCGGCTTTGTTGTTTTTCAACCGGCCGACCTCCTCCTCAATCTCTTGAAGGTCAGGGACCGGAAGTCTTTCGTCCAGTGCACATACTCCTTGATCTGTTACCACGCCACCTTCGGTACTTGCAACGCCGCCATTGAGGTGCTCATCGTAATGCTGCCGCCACCTCTCGACCACCTCACGCTCGCTCGTGAGCATATTCCCGTGATTATCTCGGCACATGTCGGCTTGTGGCACAAAGCCTCTGCGCGAGCGGTTCAGCTTCTCGTAGAACTTTCGTGTGTCCTTAGCGCGGTATAGCTCTTCCATCGCTTCGCGATCTCGTTCTTCCTGCTGGCGCTTCTTCATCCGGAAGACTGAGTTCTGCCTGTTCCGCGCCTGTTTGTAACGTGCCTCATTCGCTCTCGTACGGTGTTGCAGCATTCTCGCCCATGCTGCATTCTTCTCGTTTTTCAACTGTTCACATTCGCCGTCGTACCAGTCGTTTCTGTGATTCGGAGTCGCGAAGCCTAGTGCTGTAGCCGAGGTACTACCTATGGCGGATCGGATGTCCCTCCAGCCATCTTCAAGTGTAGCTGCGCCAAGCTGCTCTTCCGTTGGTAGGGCCACTGCTAACTGCTGCGCGTAGTCTTGAGCCACTTCTACGTTACGCAGCTGCTCGATGTTGAGTCGCGGCGTTCGACTTCGACGCGTGGTGATAACTGTCGAA
Organism: Aedes albopictus; assembly: GCF_035046485.1. Classification (NCBI taxonomy): domain Eukaryota; kingdom Metazoa; phylum Arthropoda; class Insecta; order Diptera; family Culicidae; genus Aedes; species Aedes albopictus. The sequence goes on along the minus strand of NC_085136.1, from coordinate 239,099,409 downwards.
AGTTTTGAGCGCATGCATACAGCTACTAAGTAGTGATCCGAATCTATATTCGCACTGCGGTATGTGCGGACGTTGGTTATATCTGAGAAGAATTTACCGTCGATTAGAACGTGGTCGATTTGGTTTTCTGTTTGATGGTCGGGTGATCTCCAGGTGGCTTTGTGGATATCTTTTCGGGGGAAGAAGGTGCTTCGGACTACCATACCACGGGAGGCTGCAAAGTTTACACATCGCTGGCCGTTATCATTCGATACGGCGTGCAGGCTGTTTCGCCCGATTACCGGTCTGTACATTTCCTCCCTTCCTACCTGCGCGTTAATGTCGCCGACAACGATTTTCACGTCACGCGGCGAGCAACCATCGTATGTTTGCTCTAACTGCGCGTAGAACGCTTCTTTCTCGTCATCGGGTCTTCCTTCGTGTGGGCAGTGGACGTTGATGATGCTGTAGTTGAAGAAACGGCCCTTAACTCTCAACATGCACATCCTTGCATTGATCGGCTGCCACCCGATCACACGTAGTCGCATCTTGCCCAACACTATAAATCCTGTTCCCAGTTCATTGGTGGTGCCACAGCTTTGGTAGAAGGTAGCCGCTCGATGCACGCTTTTCCACACTTTCTGTCCAGTCCAACAAAGTTCCTGCAACACCACGATGTCGAAATTGCGGGGATGTAGTTCGTCGTAGATTATCCAGTCACATTCTGCGAAACCTAGTGACTTGCAATTCCATGTTCCAAGTTTCCAATCGTAGTCCTTATTTCGTCGCGTGGGTCTTTGCCGATTGTATCGAGTCGTATTTTCTCCTATGTTATTCGCAATGGGGATTTTTACGGGTGGCTTATTGGGCCTACGCCAACACTCCTGTCTCGCCGGAGGGCCATCGTGCCAGTTCTGTTTAACGTTCCAACCAACACTGGGACGACCACGATGATGGGGCTACCACCTTGGATCTAGCTGGGCGTGGTGCAGCGTTTCTTACTCAGCCGCTGGATGCCAGAACAGACGCTGTTTGAGCCGCACCTCCTTGGTGAACAGACGCTCGGATCGTACCTCCTCAATCTAGCTGAAGTCAGAAGGACAACAGTGCCCAGGCTGCACTACCAGCTAAGCACACAACTCTTAGCTGGCGGTCTTTGTCATCGCTTGACCCGTGGAAGCATGAGGTAGGAACCTGTGAGGACCAGAGCTATATTGGACGCTCTCCTTATCGACTCACCGTTTTGCAGCCCACCATGTATTTCCTCACGGGTTTTATTTCTCTATCTGGGATTTGTTAGATAATTTAACCAGAGATTTATTCCTGGATTCCTCCAGAAGTTCTTTCCAGGATTGCTTCAGGAACTCCTTCCAAAATTCCTGCAGGCACTCCTTCCGGGGTCCCTTCAGGACTCCTCCAGAAAATCCTTGAGAGATTCCTGCAGAAGCTCCTTTCGAGATGTCTTCAGGTATTTTTTTTAAGAATTCTTAGATACATTTAGGAAATCCTTCAGGGATTTCTCTGGAAACTTCTTGCAGGATTCTCCAAGACCTTCTTCCGGAAATCCTCCTGGAACTTCTTGCGAGATTTTTTCGGGATTTTTTTCTGGGATTCCTCCGGGAACTCCTTCCGGGATACATTCAGAAATACATTTTTTCAGGAACTCCTTCCAGAATTCCTGTGGGATCTCATCTGGATTCCTCCAGGAGTTCCTTCTGTCCATTTAGGGATTCTTCCAGATGTTTCTGGAAGCCATAAGTTTTAGATGGCATGCTTTATGGATTTTTTTGGAAAGAAGTTCCATCAGGCCGGGGCCCGTGGCGCAATTGGGCACACGTTTGCTTCATAAGCAGATGGTCATTGGTTCGATCCCAGCCCCGGCACTTTGGTCAGTTGCTCTTTCCCCCTGAGAGCAGCTGACACTGACTCTCTTCTGAGCTCAAATGGACCCGGATACTTGGACATCGGCGAACGGCAACCCATAATGGACCCCCAAACAAACTGGAAACACGATCAACCAACAGCCACACATCAACATCCTCGTGCTCATCATTTTACCATGATACGGTAGAAAGTGAAAGCAGCGCAACGGCAACCAGTTCGATATATGTAGTACAATTAGAATATAATACATTTAGGCGCTTTACAAATTGTGAGTACAGCTTCCAATTGGAATCGCTTACGCAGTGCCCTAGTGGACAATATAGTTGTAAATAAGGTGAAGTGATTAGAAAAAAAGTTGCATCAGAAAATCCTCCAACATTTTTTTTTTATAGAATTCCTGCATCAGTTTTCTCAAGAATTTTCCAAAGTATTACTTCCATGTATCCTTTATTAATCGCTTCCGGGATTCCATTTTCCCAGGATTTTTTTAAAGAAATTCCAAGAAGAAACTTTTAGGAAAATCTCGGAAATATTTTCTGAAGAATTCCCAAAACTCCTGGAGAAATCCCGGGAGAAACCCCGAAAGAATTTCGTAAGAAATCTATAGAGAACTTATGAAGGAATCTCTGATGGAGCTCCTTGAGGATTTACATCAGAAGGAACTCCAAGCTAATGATTTTTTTTTCAAGTCTCAATCTGCATCTTGGGTTGGCATCCCTGCTCAGGAGCGCCAACTTCCATTGGTGGCTGCTGCGAAGATGGTCCTTTGACAACGTAGCACATTTCCACACAGTTGTGGCCTCCAGAGGCATTGTCTGCTCTTCTTCCTTCCTCTTTCTCATAGGTACAGAGACGTTTCCATCCAGGAATTCCAAGCATTTCCTCCAACCTATGTATTTTCCTTCTATTTCTCGCTCCCCGCCGTTGTGACTTGTTGATCTGGGTGGGAATTTTCTGTTTGTTATTCCTCCCTTCTCTGGGTAGATTCCTCCTCGCCGCCGTGCCATTCCGCCTAACAATGGCAAAGATATGCCAAAAATGGAATTTACCATTTCTACCTCCGGTTTATTATTTATCAATGCACCATTAGTGTGGTTTTGGCTTTCTGTTTTTTTTTCATCTCTATTTTTTTTTATTATACAGGCTCTGCCCTAAATTTCCAAACCCAAAACGATTTACGACCGCTTCCCCCCAGAAGATAAACATTAATTTGCACCGCGCGCCAGGAAATGGAAAAATAAGACACGTTGCCCAGGGTTCTCTCCGATCCGAGACAGACACTGCCCGACATAATCTTAATCCCTCGCTCACACTTGCCAATGGTCCCCGCAAGCAGCAGCAGCGACGACGACAACGACGATGACGACTACAACGTTCAAGGGTTTTAAATCTGTGTTTTGCCAAAAGTGTATATTATCATTTTGGTTGTTATTGGAGCGGAGCAATGCAACAAAGCTCGCTCGTAGCCACACACCACATCATCGCCGGTCGGGTCGGGCGGAATGATGGGAGAATCTGAGTCCCAGGAAACCACAAATTATACCCGGTGAACCCCGTAATCTGCACTGCTGCTGCAGCCAGCAGCGGCCTGTCTGCTGATGACGAAGCGACCGAAACCGGGTGCCTCCTCCAGCGGCTCGAAGTTTTGAGATATGATGGGCAAAATTTGAAATTTTGCCTGGAATTCTCATGCTTCGGAAGGTGGTAATTATTTCATTTGAGAAGTTCTGGGTACGTGTTCGGTTTTGGGTCAATCTTTTGAAAGGACCTTTTAATCTCCTTATCAAAGTCTGAAACTTGATGTTGAAATTTATTTACAGTTTGGAAGGAATGTGGATGCCCAGTTCAGTTCACATAAATAAGGATCGGAACGATATGAAGACATTTTACGTGAATGCTGCAAAAAATCCCTCAAATTTTATAACAAATCACATTTTCTTATTCTAGTAATGCAATCAACATAACAGTTAAAACTTCCGTTTATTTGCTCTACTTTTTCTAATTTTCACTTTCTTTTCGTTTCAGGTAAATTATCCTCAAGAGTCTATTGTTAACTCGGTAAGCAATACATTTCGTACTGAACCACCATCCCTCGAAAGCACTACTTTTACATAACCTCTCCATCAGCTCAAAACAGTACCACGATTCGCACCGTTGTTGTAGCCATTCGCGCCGTTATGATCTAGTTAACCTAGAGGCCAAAATTGTTCATTAATTACAATCACACTCCGCGACTGTTGTTGACCCAGCTGCCCGGTCGCCGTCGTCCAAGGTCCAAATACGTTCACTCCTCGTTCAATTGGTCAAACCAAATACCTACTTCGTGATCGCAGCTGTTCGTCCAAAAAACAAAACAATCGCGCAGAAAATGACGTCGGTATGGATTCGATTAATCCATCAAACCGATTCGCGAGATCCGCCGTCCCTCTTCCGTACGCCACGACCTGGACGTCTTTGTCGTCATCAAGCCTGGCAAACAACAATATTCATTTCAATTACAGATCCGGCGAGGCCAATTATCATATTATGCCATTTACCGGTCGCCTGCCGACTTGCCTGCCCGTATGTCTGACGTGCTGCGTAGCTCTATGAGCTCGAAACCAATCGTTCACCGTTTTACTCTTGATCGACTCTACAGTAAGTGGACAGGGCTGGTAGCGGTGTGCGCAGGACACTCACGCTGAAACCGCTCGTTGATGCTCTGCACATGTTTCGTGCCCATAGGGGACTACCGGTCTAATCAGCGTTTTGTAGATAGTTAACTTCGTGTTACGGTGAACTTTGTTCGATCGTACAGTTCTGCGAAGTCTAAAGTATGCTCGATTTTCTGCCACAATGCGTCTTTGAATTTCTCTGCTGGTGTCGTTGTCGGCGGTCACCAGTGAGCCCAAGTACACGAATTCAATCGCTTCGATTTCAACACTGTGGATAGAAATTCGAGGTGCCGGGCGCGCTGATTCTTCCTTAGAACCCTGTACCATCATGTACTTCCCAGGTAACAATTTGATGCTGTACAAACGTTTCTCCAACTATTTTAAATCAGCCTTCATATAAAAAAAAGCTGAGCACAAGAGGTACAATCTTTTATTCAGCTCCTTTATATCTGATTTTGGTGATTATATTCAACCTTTAGCTGATTTGAGGTTCATTGGAAGGCTGATTTAAAGCTTAATATGCGCTTAACCAGTATGTGATCAATTAAATTTATTAATTGTGTAAAATGGAAACACTTGCGTGAGCCTATTTTTACCATTAGCTGCGTCTGTTTCCAGGAGAGATGTTAAGGAATGTAAAAGTTGTTTTTTGGGGAAACTGGAAATTGAACTCTGACCTCCTGATTTATAGTCACTCTCCTTAGCACCTACACCACACACAGTTGTTTACATATCCTTGAAAACAAGAGCATTACTTGTTGTGTCTTAATAGCCAAAAACATAAGTTGAACTAAGTCTGTATTGAGGCTCAAGAAGCCATGTGGACTTCAAGAAATCCATGTTTGGATTAGCTGTCAAAAATTATTTTATTTAAGGTTGAACAACAGATGATTGATTCTGCATGTTGCTGTTTGGTTTAGAGCTGGTTATCCAAATGAATGATATTCTATTCAACTTGATATTCAGCCATCCATGTATTGCTGATTAAAGAGGTTGAACAAGCCATACTTCAAACCACTATTCAGCTGTCATTGTGCCCAGCCATTGACACCATTAACCAGCTATTGTTCAGTTAATACTCTCACTGTTCAGCATTCATTGTTACGTGGGTTGGCTTCGAAACAATAACCCGGAAACAACCAAGACGATTTCCTTTTGGCAGAAATACAATCTTCTTTGTTTCAAAACATTTTACCCTGGATTTTTTTAAAGTCAAGGAGAATAGTTGTTCTAAAGAATGCAAGGTACCTCCCCCCTTTGCACCATCCCCCCTATTGCTGGTAGCCGAACACACGTGGCTTTTTTCTGTAATTTTTATAAATTTTACATGTTTTTGTTCAAATTTTCACTGATCCTTGATATACGATCTATTACTACTAATCATAGTCAGTTGAAGTTTTGATCCCAGAGCTATTCTAAGGCCTCCAAAATACTCCGAAGTTTGAGTCATAAGCCCAACATTCTAAGCCAAATTTCATACACGATGAATGATCACAGAACATAGTCTGCTGTACTCAAAAAGCCTTAAAGCACCCCTAGAAAATTCATGGTGCATGAATTGGGTGGTCTAGGTCATCCAAACTACTCTGGAAACTTTCTTAAGATCTTCAACGTCTACCATCGTTTGTGTTCACTCTGTTCAAGAAATTTTGTCACGTTGAAGTTCATTAGACCTCTCAATGCTACGAGCAACTCCATGTCATGGTTGTTACCCATTCCGTGAAATACCAATGGCCTCAATATACTTTGAAGTTTGGGTTACGATATCTACATACTGTATCATGCTTTAATTGTAAAAAAATATTCGTGGAATGTAGTCTATACTGCTAATGGAGCCTCAGTGCACAACTATAATGCTTTTGATACATTCATGGGATATTCTAGGCTTTCCAAACTATTCTGGAATTAGGACCTTCAAGATCTACTGGCTCTACTCTTGTTTCTGTCCACTCTATCGGCATAATTCTTTAACGATTGTATCTGTTGCACTATATTACGAGAATCTCTATGTTTTTCTTTTTGAGTGTCCACTGGCATACAAATGGGCCCAATGTTTTTTGAAGTATGGATCGCAATATCTGTAAATCTTGGGATAATTGTATTTTAGCGAATGCCTGCGGAATATATGTACGCTACTCGTATAGCCTCAGAGTGCGATTCTGATAACTAAGCAACATTCATTTGGTGATCTAGGTCATTCAGTCTATCCTGGAATTAAGACCTTCAAGCCCTACAAGCTCTACTCTGGGATCTCTATATTTTATCGATGTAATTCTTTCACGACTATTTCTGTTGTATCTCATAACATTTTGAGTACTTCTTTATGTTATTTGTGTATCCACTAACATACAAATGATCTTTATGGAATTTTGAAGTAGCTTGGGGGCAATCGACTTTGAAAACTTGTATGGCATGGTTTTCGGCTTTTTTTTTCTCAGGATTAGAATAGGCTATTGATTTCTAATTTTAAAGTGTCGGAAATTTCCCACAAGTTCTTCCAGGTGTTCTTCTCAAATTCCTTCAGGAGTCCCTCAGAAATTCCACGATTCCACGGGAGTTTCCCGAGGATTCCTCGGAAGTCACGCTAGGATTTCTCCAGGAGTTCTCTGACAATTCATAGCGGGTGACTTCAATACCTTCAATAGCGGATGACTTCAATGTATGAACAAGATCTTGCAAGAGAACCTCTAGTCTGAACGGTACGGAGTCGTTAGTTTTTGTAGTCCTGGCCTAGCATGCAATTCGAACTGGAGAGTAGACGATGGCTACACTCACAGCGATCACCTAGCGGTTCGCTGCAGTGTCAACTACAAAAAACAGCAGGCAGCGAGTAGAGGAAGAGGTAGGTAGACCAAGATCAAGCCCTCGTAGGTGGAAGACATCGTTCTTCGACGAAGATGTATTAAGGGAGGCGCTCCGCCGTGAGCGAAACCTACACGGTTTAAACGGTGATGAGCTGGTAGCGGTGCTCTCTCGTGCTTACGATATGACCATGCCTACGCAAGTCCAGCCTAGAAATGGGAGAGCACCGGGCTACTGGTGGACTCAAGCGATTGCGGACCTGCACCTCGCCTGCCTACGGGTTAGGAGGCGGATGTAGCAAGCGCGATCTGAGGCAGAGCGAAACGAACAGCAGATGGTGTTCGCCGCTGCTAAAATCACGCTGAAGGCTGAGATAAGGGCAAGCAAAAAAGCCTGCTTCGAGGGTCTCTGTCGGAGTGTCAATGCGAATCCATGGGGTGATGCCTGCAGGGTCGTGATGGCCAAGACAAGAGGTGTAATGGCCCCTACACAGCAATCTCCAGAGATGTTGCAGGGAATCATCCAGGGGCATTTTCGCGTCATGATCCTAGTCCATGGCCTCATTTCGTAGGACAGCCGGGGACTGGGGCTGGCTGTGAGGAAAGGGTCATCGATGTGGAACTTCGGGGGATTGCAAAGTCTCTTAGCGTAGATAAGGCCCCAGGTCCGGACGGAGTTCCGAACCTGGTCCTAAAAGTACACGGTAAAAAATCTGCACGCTCGATGTAAGGGAAAAATCCATCAACTATTCAACATCCCAATCAACATGATCAGCAATGTTTTTCCTTTGAAATCGCAATGCTGTCACTGTTGATTTCAGAACCAAAACCAACCCACCGGAGAAACTAACTGAAAATCACTTCGATTTGCACTACTGTATAAAGCAGTAAGATCCAAAGTGAAAAGCTATTGGTTTGGTAATGACTGTTTTGGACATGAAAGTAAATATAGATGACAGGTGGTAGAAAGTGTTTCGCTTCGATATGCACCTCTCTAACAGATGTGAAGTATTGTAGTGGGGAAACAGATGATTGTGAATCTCAAGGTCCTGGTATCGAATCTGGGTGTGGTGAACACTTTTTTTTAATTTAAGGTTTGAAATCAAAACATTGTCAACAACGAATTGAAGTGAATTTCCATTAAAATTGAAGGGGCATTGAATGTTCTTTTTCGAATGATATTTAATTGATAACATACTGCTTAGTTTAGACAGTAGGGCGAATTCAAGTGTCAATCAGTTCATATCAGAGTGCAGATTTTTTACCGTGTAGCTATTGCAGGGGCTCCCGGGAAGTTCAGATCTGCTATGTAGATCTGGATGAGGGAGTTTTCCCAGAGGTTTTGGAAGCGACAGAGCCTGGGACTATTGCCTATGGTGGGGAAACCACCTGGGGATCAGTTGACATATAGATCAATATGCCTGATCGACACGGCGCGGCGGAGAGGGTGCTCAAGAAGATCATCCTCAACTGACTCTAGAGGCATGCCGGAAGGGGGGTCGGCCGTAGACGCTATCATGTCGGTTACAAAAACCGCCGAGATAGCGCTCCAGCGTAAGAGGAGTTGGATTTGCTACTGGGCAGTAGTGACTCTGGTTGTAAGGAACGCGTTCAATACCGCCAGTTAGCCAATGCATTCCTGCGTCTGGACATACCCGGGGACCTGTACAAGATTCTCGGAAGTTACTTCCAGAATCGAGTACTGTTAACGACACAGAGGTGAGTCGGCAGTGCTTGGTTATAGGCATGGTTATAGGAGTCCCGGAGCGACAAAGACTTTGTGGTGGTCCCGGAAAGGCTATGAAACATGAGTTGTATATTTTGAAAAGAATCCTTATTAAAAATACAATGCATGAGGAAGGGAATATGATCCCAGGACCCCCCGGCATACAAATCATATGTGGTTGCCAAAAGACTACGCAGCACTTTTTCATGGTAACTTATTCAATGTCAAATATTGCTGCGAAGTAACCAAAAGGTGACCCCCTACCAGCCCTGCAGTCTAGCGTTTTACCAGCTCTAAGCTGAAGCTGAGATAAGACGAAGACAACTACCATCATCGCCGGTGTGGCACACAATCGACCACGGCCACGGTGGCGCGGCGGTGAGTCAAATCGGGTCTACCTAAGATTCCAGTACACAGGGTCAAATATTTGTCCAAAAAGAAACCAATGCTCAAACATCTTGTTTGACTCGATCGAATTTTCATTAGTGTCAAACAGATGTTGTTTCTTGAGTTCTTTCCTTGTCAAATATTTGTCCCTGTGTACTAGCACCCCTACTTTCTATAGGAAGGTACTTCTGTTCTCCAAGAGCTCCCCCCATGTTCAAGAGATGATGTTTTTATTAACGGTCAGATATCACTCGGTTTAATGGCTGTTGCTGCTGCCCTCGGCTCACCTGAAGTGCGATGAAAATCGCTTTAAACTAGCAAATTGTGAAACGATTTTTTGCATCACGGGGGCCCAAATGAACGCAACGCGAACGCGAACGCGGACTGAACCGTGTCTAATCGGTGCCCCGACCGGGGCCAGGTCTACTGGGGTCTATCTCTAATTTAATCATCCACTTCTAGTTGCTGCTGCTGTTGAAGAGGAGCCAATTACCCAACATTAGCCAAGGAGCGCACATGCCAAGCCAGATCTGATTTTTGCGAGGTGCATTGTTTGGCGATGGTGTTTACTGGACCGTACGAACATCTACGCAGTCTTGTGGGATTGTGTCACTTTGGATGGTTGGAGGACTCTCGGGCAGAAGATTTATCTTCTGTCTGCTGAAGATGACGCTGGGATGTGGAGTACGTCTGCTGGAGCAGTCAACCGAATTTGCCGTACGCTGCGAATTTGAAAGCTTATACGTGTCGTTGCACAATTATGGTTGGCCGCGAGGCCGCCGCCGGCTACTCGATAGCTATGGCTGCATATTTAAGGGGTGTAAAAGATCTCCTCGAGAGATAACCGAGAAGCCACGCAAGCAAGCAGTGGGCTAAAGCTTTAGCACGAAGAATGCATTCCGAAATGACCTTTTGCATACGCTTGGGTTGGCATTATGCGCGGTGCTGCCTGCCGTGCGACGATGATGATGTGATGTTATGCGACGCTGATGGGAGCCATGAGCGTCAGCTTGAATTGCTTTGGACATCGGTGATGAATGGGGGGAAGCTGGATGGATAGCGTTTACCTCCTCCAGACACTAGACTATAGGGTCGTCGTAATTAAGGGTCGGAATACGCGCGACTCGCTGTCGGTCGGTGGTTACGAAACTGTCAGTCACCCTGTCCGGGGAACGTACCTACGGAGATGCTATTTGTAGGTACCCCTGCTGCATAGAGCGAGACCCATTTCCATGCTGAATGATGCAATGTCATGTTGATTTATTGTGTCGTTTTAATGTACATTAGTGAAGTACGCGGTTTTTATGGAAAATGGGTGCGAGTGGCCCAGTTGAAGGGAACAACACTCTGAATCATATTGCCCCAAGGGTAGTAAGTTAAAAGCCAGCCGTAATTAAGTTATTCAATCAGTCGAGCAAGGCATCTGATAAGCTCTATCCTGAGTCCTACGAGAATTGTAATGTATCACTTGAGTTTTAATTAAAAAACGAAATGGTCCCCTTATTTATTTATTTATTTTTATTTTACTTCTTACAACTTATAACAGCACAAATAATCTTCTAATGATTTTCAAAGTATGTGTGTTACAACTAATACCAATGAGCAACTACATATTAGATTTAAGGACAAGGTTTTTGGAGTACATTGCTCAAAATTTCTAGAGCACCGTTTTTAAGAACCGTTGAACGGATTTGGATTAAAATGCATCACGCTGTTGACAACCACTGAACAATTAGCGTGATGCATTTTCATCCAAATCCGTTCAATGGTTCTAAAAAACGGTGCTCTAGAAATTTTAAGCAATGTACTCCAAATACCTTGTCCTTAAAGAAAATGCTGGTTCTTTGCCTAAAAGAAAAGTAACTATTTGTAGATCTGCAGTTTCTGGGCAGATCATTCCAATTTTTTATAGCGCGATGACGGAAAGATTCTTTTAAATAATTGGTGGAACACAGAGGAACAGTCAGTAAGGACACACGTGAGGATCGAGAATAGCAGAAAAAACTCTCTAAATAAGGTGGAGGATTGTTTAACAACTTATAGGTTTGAATGCATAATCTGACAAGTCCAAACAAAACGTCACAGTAGTCGAACAAGGGAACAATCAATGATCTAGCAAGCTGAAGTCTAATATGTTGTGGAGTAACATGTCGTAATGTTGCAAGAGAATGTAAAGCATTATAAATTTTACTGCAAACAGAAGTGACTTGGCTGTTCCAGTTTAAATTAGAATCCATCAGAAGACCAAGGTTTTTAACTACTTTTGTGTATTCAATCAGCTCATTTCCAACTTTAATTTGTGGAATATCAGCCAATGTTGAACGTTTAGACCGGAAAACTATGGTTTGAGTCTTCTTCGCATTTAAAGACAATCCATTTTGCTCGCACCATCTTAAGATGCTATGAACATCAGAATTAATGTGTTCTACGATACCAACAATGTCGTCAGGCTTTCCAGAGATGTAAAGTTGGCAGTCATCTGCATATAGATGAAATTTACAGAATGATAGACTACGCGGTAAATCATTTATGTACATTGAAAAGAGAAGTGGCCCGAGAATAGATCCTTGTGGTACACCTGTAGGTACTCGGATTGTGCCGGATTTTTGCTTGTCAAATTCTACGTATTGAACACGGTTTTTTAAATAAGAGCGTAAAAGTTTAACTGAAAAGCGGTCCAAATGAAAATTATTCCTTAGCTTGTTACACAATAAATGGTGATCAATTGTATCGAACGCTTTGCTGAAGTCCAGAAGGGCCATAATAGTAATCATTTTCTTATCAAGGGCTTCCCTAATATCATTTTCAATCTTTATCAAGGCAGTAGCTGTGCTGCATGCTTTACGATAACCAGACTGTAAAGGACATAGAAGTTTTTTCTGGATCAAATACTCGTTGAGTTGATTTGAGAGAATTGATTCAAATACTTTTGAGAGGGCGCTAAGAATACTAATTGGACGATAATCTTTTTCTGTAGTGGGATTGTCGATCTTTCCAATGGGAATGACCTTAGCAATTTTCCAGTCAGTGGGGAACTTAGAAGTTGTGATACAGCAGTTGAATATATCTGTAATATGAGGAAGAATGACACACAAGGACGACTTCAGAATATTCAATGGAATATTGTCATTACCAATTGCATCACATGAAGTGGAAGTGAATTCTGTAAGTACTTCATCAGAAGTTACACATCGGAATGAAAAATTGAACTCTCAGTCATAACTTCATTTAGATTAAAGGAAATGGGAACATTGTGTGAAACGAAAAATGTATTCAGCGAATCGGCACATATATCGCCACCGCCCGCAGTTGTGTTGTTTTGCTTCAATCCCAACCGCTTTATGTTTTTCCATAATTGCTTTGCTGGAAGATCGGCATTGAGTTTAGAGGCAAAAAATTCTCGCTTAGTACGTTTTACTTCGCGGTTGGCAAGATTTCTGAGACATGTAAAGTTTTTCCATTTTTGAGGATTATTTCTATCTCGCTTCCAGCATTCGTATGCATCTGATCGGTTTTTGAATAGTCGGTTAATGTGATTATCAATCCAAGGGCTATTCGGGTTGGTTATTATTTTCCTTTTAAGTGGAGCATGTCGATCAAGAATTTCTAAAAATAAATCATTAAAACAGCGAAGTTTTTCATTGGCGCTGGCACAATTGAAAACATTATTAAGGGCAGTTCTACGGAGCTCTGATGTGAATGAGACAATTTCAATTTTATGATATTCGCGTGTCCAATAAACGTGGGAATTAGCTTTGGGATTCTTGAATTTGTAATCAAGACAGATCAAGTCATGATCACTAAATCCACCTACGGAAGATTGATAAACGTTATTCACATTACTAGTGCAATTCCCAGAAAAAATATCAATAGTAGACGAAGAATCAGACTTGTGACAAGTGGGGTTAGTTACTATCAGTTTGAACGATAAAGCACTCAGGTGATCAAGAAGCTTTCGAGCTTTATATGATTCAGCTTTAAGATTTATATTAAAATCACCCATAATTAAAATATTTGGCTCAGTAGAAGAAAGTTCCGACAGAAGCTTGAAGATCTGGTCCAATTTAGAATCATTAATATCAGGAGGCTTATATACAACGCCACACACTAAGTTAGCTTGTTTTAACTTTATGAACAAATAATCAATTTCCGATTCACCGTCTGGTTTGGCAATAATAGAGTATTTTACGTTCTTTTTCAAATAAAACGCAACACCTCCACCTCTAGTTTTCTTTTTGTTATGTCGATCAGATCGTACAATTGCATAACCCTCGAGCCCAACTGACATGTTCGTGTGGGATCGCTTTAGCCAAGTTTCTACAATCGCCAAAACATTCAAATTTGAATTTTCAATTAAAGCACGATAATTTTCAATATTGCTAGTAAGACTACGCGCATTATGGAGCCCAATTTTTAAAAAATTATTAGAATGTTTTGCGAATACGAGTTTGAGTTTATCGTAATCTAAGTAATGTAACTTACTCTTGACTTCATAAATTGATTCATTGATTTGGGAATCAGGCAAAGAAACAGCATGTAAAGAAGATATAGGAATGTATGCTTCATTGGTGTTAGTGGTACTCATGCTATTCGTATCGAAGCTACACGGTTCTGGAGACTCCCGTTTTTTGGCTGAAATTCACGCACTTCTACACCTTCAGGCCAATAAAATGGATCGCTAATTACAGATACTAAATCTTCATAGACAGATAACTTAAACGATACAAATGATAGTTCGTCGACATTTTTGTTACGTGGTACTAATTTGGCACATTTCAGAGTGGAATTATCAACATTAATGGTTTCGCGCAAGTATTCAATAATGTCTTCTTCTGACTGCCCAACGTCGAACGGAGTAAGGTAGAACGATTTCATGATTTCGTCATTCGGTGCATGACGCGCTGGATGGTTTCGATTTACGACCTTCAACCGACAATCATTCACTGCATTGATGAGTCGTTGAGGAGCGGATGATGTACTGGCCGGTGGTGTGTTCGGAGAAGCCGATAACGTACGGACATTAGTGTTGGACGATGTCGATGCAATAGCGTTAGGAACTCCATTAGATTGTTGCGTGTTGTTCATTACACTGTTGCTGGAGTTCGAAACACTGTTTTGGACAGTATTCACAGTAGAGGCAGGTCTAGAAACGATGGCGGCATAGCTTGTCGGTACATTAGTGGCGGAGGAGGTATTCACAGCAGCAGCAGCAGTAGTGGCACAACGAGGAACAGCAGCAGCAACAGCAGCGGCAGCGGTGGTGACGGTGGTAGTAGGAGCGGACGTGGTTGAGGTAGAAGTTTTGGAAGTGGCGGTCATGGCGTTGTTGGCGGTCATGACATCCTCGTGATGATCGCTACGAGGGTCATCATTCTCCAAAGCGGCCTCGAGTTCTTCGTCTTCGTCAACGATGGTATTGTTGGCAACGTTTGACCGAAGTGAAAGATCCAGGTTAAAACGATCAATGGTGTTGTAGAACTCGGTGGGATCGTAGATCGTTGTTCCCGACATAGCATGTTGCAATCTCGATGAAAAGTTTGAATCTCGCTTAAAAGTGGTAGACGATGACATCAAGGTGTTGAGCGCCTTCAAGTTTTCTCCGAATTGGCCAACTCGAAGATCCATCGAATCAACTCGGAGCAGGATTTCTCGCAATGTTTTCATAATGACTGCTTCACGGTCCATAATACTGGGATTGAAATTAACTCGGCAGTTTTCACAAAACCAGAGCAATCCGACATTAGCAGTCCACGACTTGAAATTTGTTGCGTTTAGGCCAACACAACCAGGGTGGAAAACTCTTCCGCATGACCCACTGCACAAAACACTTCGATCAGATCGCACGAAGTTCCGTGCGC
Source organism: Aedes albopictus (assembly GCF_035046485.1). Taxonomy (NCBI): domain Eukaryota; kingdom Metazoa; phylum Arthropoda; class Insecta; order Diptera; family Culicidae; genus Aedes; species Aedes albopictus. Next base: position 239,084,120 of record NC_085136.1, on the reverse strand, counting down.
AAGCTTTACATGCATCCATGATATCAAAACTTTTCTTACGCCAGAGAATACCAATTGAAAATGAGGACTTCCCTAGAACAATGTTGTCAAAGTGATATTATGGAGCCGTCTAAAGAAGCATAAACACTGTGCTGCCGTTTGCAGCATAGTTGTCTCATGTTAATAGGAATTCCCATGGAACATGGGACAACTATGCTGCACACGGCAGTGTGTAGTAGTGAACAAGCCCAGTGCTTTCCCAAAATCAAGCCTTTATCATATCACTCTTTGGAGCACATTCAATAAAGCCGAAGTTGAACCAGAGACTGCGCCTCGATTATAGTGTTTCGGCTTTTGACACCACCGAACGCACCAAGAAGCACTATCACTATCCAACTGCACGGCACCGCTTTGAAACGTGTGAATGCACCGAGCAAAACAAACAGGCAGAAATTAGTACTAAACAATTGAGCGACTGACACACTGACGTTGTGAATATGTCAATATAACGTACCCAACGTTACCACTATTGAACGGGATGTTTTTGGTACAATGTTTTGTTTTCAGTTGGGCTCACCAGCGGTGGTAAGGAAATGAAAAATTCCTGAAAAGAAAAGTTTTGAGAAAACATCTTTAGCTATTCCTGGAGGAATCCCAGCGGAAATGGCTTGTTAAACTCTAGCATGAATTCCTGGGACATTCTACAAGCAAGAATTTCTACAAAAATCTGTGAAGGTTTTGTGAAAGAAATCACAAGAAATCCCAGCAGGTATTATTGAAGGAACCCTAGAAATCCTTAGATTAACCCACGGACATATTCTAGGAGGAAGCATTGGAGAAATCCTTGTATTGTATACGGTTTTGTATACATCTCTAGAGAAGTTTCTGTGAACAGAAATCTGCAGAAGTGCTGCATTGCTATCAGCAAGAATTTCCGGAGTTATCCAGGTGTGGTATATATCTGACAATGAGCGTCTCTCAGTGTGTTTAAAGCTAGGTTTAAAGTCTTCTTTCCCCTCAACATTGATAACACGCGCACATTCCCACGCAAGGTAACGCTTACCCTGTCGATTGAGCAGGTCACGACTCTTCAGCTTTTTTCGGTCAGTGTTCGACCACATTGGACGTATTGCAGTAGGTATGTTGAGACGCTGCGCTGGGCGATTCTTACCAAGAGCCATCAGCCAAATTCCCACATTAGCGATCCTGTCAGTCTTTATTGCGATTTTTGGCAATAAAATTCAAACATAGGCGAGAATCTCTTTGGTAAGTGAAAGAAGGCCGTCGATAATGGAAAAGAGGGACGCGCCACGAATTCCAACGAGGAATGGAAAAGAGGGACGCGCCTCGAAGTCCGTCGAAGAATGGAAAAGAGATGCGCGCCTCAAAGGCCGTCGAGGAATTGAAAAGAGGGACGCGCCTCGAAGGCCGTCGAGAATGGCAAAAAGGACGCCCCTCGGAAGCCGTCGAGAAACGGAAAAAGATACGCGCCTCTAAGACCGTCGAGAAATGGAAAAGTGAGACGTGTCTCGAAGGCCGTCGAGAATGGAAAGTTGGGGCGCGTATCGAAAGCCGTCGAATATTGAAAATAAGGGACGTGTCTCGACGGCCGTCAAGAATGGAAAAGAGCGACACGCCTCGAATGCCGTCGAGAAATGGAAAAGGGGGACGCGCTTCGAAGGCCGTCGAGTAGTGGAAAAGAAGCACGCGCCTCGAAGTCCGTCGAAGAAGAAGGAAAAGAAGGACGCGACTCGAAGGTCGTAGAGAATGGAAAAGAAGGACGCGCCTGGAAGGCCCTCGAAGGCCGTCGAGAAATGGAAAAGGGGACGCGCCTTGAAGACCGTCGAGGAATGAAGAACAGGGACGTGCTTCGAAGGCCGTTGAAAATAGAAAAGAGGGACGCGCCTCGAAGGCCGTCAAGGAATGCAAGAGAAGGACGCACCTTGAAGGCCGTTGGGAAATGTTAAAAAGGGAGTGACTCAAAGGCCGTCGAGAATGGAAAAGAGGGACGCGCCTTGAAGATCATCGAAGATGGAAAAGAGGGACGCGCCTCGAAGGCCGTCGAGGAATAGAAAAGCGAGACGCGCCTCGAAGGCCGTCGAGGAATAGAAAAGCGAGACGCGCCTCGAAGGCCGTCTAGAACGGAAAAGAGGGACGCGCCTCGAAGGCCGCCGATAATGAAAAAGAAGGACGCGCCTCGAAGGTCGTCGAGGAATGGAAAAGCGAGAAGGCTGTCGAGAACAAAAAAAAAGGGACGCGGCTCGAAGGCCGTCGAGAATGGAGAAGAGGGACGCTCCTCGAAGGTCGTCGAGAAATGGAAAAAAAGGGACGCGCCTTGAAGGCCTTCGAGAATGGAAAAGATGTACGCTCCTCGAAGGCCGTCGAGGGATAAAAAAGAAGGACGCAAATCGAAGGTCGTAGAGAATGGAAGAGAAGGATGCGCCTGGAAGGCCCTCGAAGGCCGTCGAGAACGGAAAAAAGGACGCGCATTGAAGACCGTCGAGAATGGAAAAGAGGGACGCACCTCGAAGGCCGTCAAGAATAGAAAATAGGGACATGCCTCAAAGGCTGTCGATAAATGGAAAAGAGGGATGCGCTTCGAAGGCCTTTATGAGTGGAAAAGAGGGACACGCCTCAAAGGCTATCGAGAAACGGAAAAGAGGGACTCGCCCCGAAGGCTGTCGAGAATGGAAAAGTTGGTGGGTTCTCATCCTCGCGGATTTCCAGGCAACGACCCAGGGTTCGGTACTCATTGATGAACTATGTGTACTGGTTCTTGAGTGCTGGATTTTTCACCAGCCTCTTCTCTATCTGGATCTGGAGTTACTTAGCTGGATCACAGAATCACGAAAAGGAAGTTGCACTACGAATCTTCCACTCTCGTCGGTATGTATGTTTGAAGTGTTCTTTAAAACGTGACTCCTCGTTTGGGTTGCTGGTTGTTGACATATGAGTGTTGCTGGGTTGGCGGCACAATAAACTTCTCTTTCCAGCTCTCAAGCAGCACAAACAGCTTCTCGTACAGGTCCATAAACTGGAGGTAACATTCCTCTTGCACCTCACTTTTGTCTGATGGAGACAGGACGATGATCTCTTGATGGAACCTGGTATATTCGGTGTCGGAATTTTCAACACTTCGTTGGTACATACACCATTATCTGGGCTGGGGTAATCTCGACGTTGTCCCCTTCGGATTGTTCCAGGACATTCTGGATTCCGCTCACGTTTCACTGAGCTGATCTACGGTTGTGGAACAGCGCCCCCAGTTCTTCGTCCCAAGCTGGTTCTGGAACCTTGTTAACAGGTGCTTCTCTTGTCGGCATCTTGTCCTAATCCCTCACGGGTCTGCAACACGGAAATGATGACAGGAATTCCGGCACCTTTGTCTCAGCGGATGGGAAGAATCAGAATCATCGTTATCGAAGCCACGTCCACGCTTACAGCAATACACTTCCCTCGCGATGTTCGAGCCACGCGAACGCTCGCCAGCAAGCAAAACAGTTGGATTTCACCAGCAAAATCCGGCTCGAAGAACCAATTTGTGTTCGGTATTGCATATAGAATGACTATACGGGTTCACGGGTAAACTTGGTTGGACTCCTTTCTCATTCCGTTTTGAGGCAGTCGACGTGAAGCATTCTGGCGGATAAGATGTTTGAGTTTGGTACGGAATTCACTCCCTGTCTTGGCTGTTGTGGCGAAATGTGTTCACCTTTTTATGCCTCCAGAAAAGGAAGAGACGATAACACTAACAGAACTCAAGACGGATACGAGTGGGGCGCTACCCTAGTAACATTTTGATGATCAATTGGTCCTGTAGAGGATTTTATTACCGCCATAAAACCTTGTACATTTTATTTTGGTTCTATGTTGGTTCTAATAACCTTTTTTAGTCTTTTGGCTAAAAAATGTAATTTGGGTATTCAATATCCAACTTACGGTTTATATTCAACGATGCAGCAGAGCTGCATGCAATTCCGAGTGGTGCTTCAGTTTACAGTACTGGCATCTTGGAGGATTCGGGCATTTCGATGGAGGGTGGCTGAAATGGAAGCAATTAATGCAGAGACGCTGATCCCGGATGTATTGGAGGTGGTCGCCCATTTGCATCTTCAAAATTTCTCGACAATGGTAGAGGAAATGTCGTTTGTTACACAAATAACATTCTGGAGTGATGATTAGACTCACCTTTCGAGGCAACTGCTGAACAGCGACCTTGATGATTGATCTCGATCTTTCCTGTACGACAAACAGTAACTGTTGAATCTGCTGAATCCGTACACGCTGGGGCGATTCATCCGGCTGGATAAACAACAGACTCCAGCGACAGCAATTCGTGAATGGTGCGTAGTTTCAGAACACAAATATGTATTCCCTGCTGAACTTACTCCATAGCTTCAGTCATTTAGAATATGTTTGGGTTTTGTCCTTGCAGTCCAACTGGATACACTATTTCCACTCAAGCAGTGATTTTACTATGGCTTCCAGCAGTGCCCGTATTCCTTCGGAGATGCAACTGCCGATAGTCTTATTTCCAGCACTTTCTTCACTAGGACTGCAATCAGTTCCTATTTTCCACCGACAATTCGTTCGAAAAGAATGATAAACGATTCCATTTTGACTTTGAACTCTCGAATTTCGTGGTAGGCGTAGAAGGCAAAACACTAGTCAAAACAACTGCAAACCACACGCGCACGCGCACAACTCTTTGACAGTTCTTCACCTGGTTACCAAATAGCGCATGGTCAATCAACACGGGCGGTTATCGCGACTACCAACGAAAAGATGATTTCGTTTAATAGTTTAGTGAATCCCCTCACTAAACAGACTGCGTGAGTCATGATTATCTGATTATTTAAATGTTTTTTAAATTGCGAATGAAAAATAATTTAAGATTGCTTTGGTGATCGCGACGGTTAGTAAGGATAATAAATAACACAAGTTTACAAAATAAAACGAAAGTCGTGAACTTCTGTCAACGACCAAAGTTTTTGAAGCAGAATTTAGTGCTGATTTCGAAACCGACCTTCAAAAATTTTTAAGTAGAACAGTTTTTGAGTTTTAGCTCAATATTGAGCTATACAACTTTTTAAAATATGTAATTTACTAAAATTTAAATATATTGCGTTTTGTTCAACCAATTTTAAATCTTTTTCCATAAATTAAACGCTGAATACAATACCATTCGATCATCTGAATACAGGTTTCGCGTCAGATTGATGAAATTCAAGATATTGGCGAGTTTTAGGGACGATCTCCTTAAATTTTAGCAAAATTCCCAAATTTTTATGAAGAAATGTATTTTTTTCAATAAGAAAAACCCAACTTAAAAATTCTTTCTTGACGTTTATTTGACAAATCATATGTAGGCGAGTTACAGTAAAAATTTCAGCTCAATCGGAGCATTGATTACGAAGAATGAGATGTTTTAAGTTAGCGACTTTGCTTAAAAATAGAACAAAAATCGATTTCAAATCATCAACCTTGTATGGAAAGTCGAAAAAATTTCCGCTCTACTGTATTTTTTTTCTTTGGCGTTTTCGAACTCAGAGCATGATTCTACACCTAAATGATCATCAGCTTACCGAGTTCAAAAATGCTGTAAACTAGTGTAATCAACGTTTAACGTCTCCAGAAGATGCTTCTGGGATACTGCATGGATTTTGTTGGCGCGGCAGTTACTACTAGTAACCCTACATCCAAATTGAGTAGGATAGAAGATCAATTGTTGAAAGAAAAGAAAGAAGAAAGAGAAAGATTGGCGATAGTGTATGGAGCAGTTAGAAAGCAGAGTACATAAGAAATAGATGGTTGAATAAGTGGTTTGAAACCCAGACAGCGGGAGAAAACACTGAGAATTGTAAGTAGAATAGTAAAACCCAAAATGAATTGATATTGAATAAATATATTTAGTTTAAGCTGATCAACAAAACACCGACTTTGGATCTGCTATAAAAACCAGTGCCGTGATTGAATCACACTCCGCTCCAACAATCTTAAAAATTCTCATTTTCAATCGCTGCAAATGAGTAAAAAGCGTTCGAAGCGATCTGCGGTTCAACGCAGCGAAGTTGATGCAAAGAAGATGGACCAAACAAACAATGGCTCAACAGCGCATCCCACGGCAACGCTAGCGGCAGAAATGATAGAGCTTGAGCTGGATTTTTTACAAAGAGAACGATCGATAAAACTCAAAGCCATAGCGGACAGAGAGACTGTAGTAGAGTTATCTGTTGCCCGAAAAAGTTATTCCCTAATGAAAGCCCGTTTGCAGTTGAAGAATAGTTGTGACGAAAACAGTTTT